>NC_138207.1:10216332-10636332 GCF_964194415.1 Vipera berus
GATCCAATTTTTGAAGTATCTAGGTATTCTCAGAAATCTCCTCCAAATACCAGAGTTGAAAAGCATCACTACCCCTTCTATCCTGCTTCTTCAGAGCCCACCATGCTAAATAATTAACTGAAGTGTTGTATCCAGTAGCTCTGATAATTCTGTGCCTTTTGATATAAATACATGGATGTATCATATGTGGACTTTAATTCCCATACTTCTCCAGCTAGCATGTTTTAAAGCCAGTCCACAAGTCTTAAAGTTGCCAAGATTGCAAACTCTGATATAAACTGTTTCCTGTGAGGGTTTTTTTTTTGCTTGCCTTTTATTCTGTTTGCCAGTTACAGTAGCTGTTTTCGATCTTTCCTGAAGTTTAACAAATAAACATCAAGGTATATTTTTGCTAGTTGAACTGAGTAGTGCGGGTACATGCTCTAATCTGGAAATATAGATTGACTCAGAGTGTGCTCCACATACCCTAAATTGGAAATTCCCCCAGAATAATTTTCTAATTCGGCAAGGAAACTCTTTGTGCTGTAAGTACTGCATAAGCCTGACATAACACTGGCTCCCTTGTATCTAAACACAGGCCACGGAAAACCTGTGATTGCGTGATCCGTGTGAGTGAAAAACATTTACTCAAGGGACATCAATTGATATTATGGCATCTGTGTTCCCAGATGTCTAATTACTGGGCAATAGCATCATTTACAGTACGGAGAAAAATAACCATCTGATTTCCTGTCACAAGGTTTAGCATTTACACTGCAGCAACCAAAGTGCCAAAGAAAACACAACTCTCTCGCCGTGCTTCCTAGTCTCCTGTTTTTCCTCTCTATCAAAAACTTCATATCAAAGGATCAAAGCTGTGCAAGTAAGATACGGATCATAGTAAAGCGTTTCCATTTCCAGGCGGATTTCCAAATTTCACGAACTATGAGTGTTATAAAGGTGAATATGTCAGGACAGGATAATAGGTGTACCTGTAGTCAAATATTTATAAAGTAGATAGACTCAATTACAGTGGTGATGTGTGCAGTGCTAGAAGACCCGAAGGACAAACTGGGGACAGATTGTCATGGAGAAATCTAGTTGCTAAAAGATTAAAGATTAAAGATTAATTGGACATGCCAAATTCTGGTAAGAATACCATACTTTCAAAATGTACAACAATGTTTTTCAAAGTTGGCTAGAGAATTCTGGGAGTTGAAGTCCACACATCTTAAGTCTGAAAAACACTGAGTTACACACTCAGTCGTTTCTGGTTCTGCAAGGAATTGCATCAATATATTTATTTATTTATTTATTTTATTTTTGCAACCCTTTAATCCCTTTTATTCAGGGTAGAGTCAGGACAATTGAATGGAGCTGAGTGTTTACTGGCCAGATGCCCTTCCTGGCGCCTACATGGAGTTCACAGCAGATATTTCCTCTTTGCACCCTGATAGAGAAACATCTGCGACTGCCTAGGATTGAACTCTCAACCTTCCGAGTAGGAGGTAAGTCTTCTCCTCTAGGCAATATTGCATCTATATCAATTCATATAGAAAATGATTTTTTTCTTTTAAATATCTTAGCATGTTGCATCATCCAAAACGTCACAATTTTAATACAGTTAATCTGACTAGGACGTCCAATGAGCAAAGAAATTGCACTTTGCCAACAATTTTAAGGTTTACCCTGTTGGATTAAATCAGAGAAAATATTTATCATGGAAAATATTTATTTGAGCCACTCCGTTGATTCTTGTTGCATACAGCAACTGATATTGTCCTATTTTCAAACTGAATCCTAATGTTTTAAATTGTTCTGCAAGCAACATTTGTCTAGAGCAGGGCTTTTCAACCAGTGGTATGGGTACCACCTGTAGTACATTGGCACCTGGTAGGTGGTACGTGACCATCCTAGAAAAGTGGTTGCAGGGGAGGGGAATGAGCTGAACCCGTGGCAGCACCACACAAGCCTGAGCGAGAGATGGCTGGAGCTGCAGGGCTGTCAGGGCTCAGCGGAAGCGCCAGGATCAGCGCCAGGCTCCCGGCACTTCTGCTGAGCCCAGAAGCACCACCAATCAGCTGGAATGTTGCAGCATCTCCAGGGTCTTGTGATTTACATTCAGATGCTTGGCAACTGATTCATATTTATGATGGTCACAGTGTCCCAGGGTCATGTGAAGTGACCAAAACCTGCTGCAACCAACGAGTAGATGGGGGGAGGAAATAAAAACCAAACAGCCTCCCATCCCATCCCTGCTGCCAATCCTCAACAGAAATGCTCACAACAATGAAAACCTCGGACAGGAGGAAGAGCGCTGCCAGGTGGGCAGCAGGTTTCTTGCTCGGCTGTGGCTTGGGGGGTACTTTTTTCAGTGCCATTGTAACTTCGAACAGTCAGTAAGTGAACTGTTGTAAGTCGAGGACTCCCTGTACTTCATCACTTTTTTCCTTTTTTTTTTTTTGGTCATCAAGTTTTTGACATCTTGCTAGGCAACTGGTGGTACCTGGATGTTGCCATATCCTATAAGTGGTACAATGGGTGAAAAGGTTGAAAAGCCTTGGACTAGAGCAGGGGTAGGCAACCTTGGCTCTTTTATGACTCATGGACTTCAACTCCCAGAATTCCTGAGCCAGCATTGCTCAGCTTGGAAACCTTTCCCTTTCCCCTTGGCATGGCTGGCTCAGGAATTCTGGGAGTTGAAGTCCACGAGTCATAAAAGAGCCAAGGTTGCCTACCCCTGCTCTAGAGGGACTGTTTTCTTTTTAAACACTTCACTTTCTATTCATTGCTTTGTTTCCAATAAGAGTGAGAGCTCTGGGCCATAATCTAATGATAATAAGGCTTGTCATGGGAAATTAGCTATTGATTTCTCATTCACTGGTCCTTCAGCTGAATAATTCAGTGTTTGGGGAATTAAAATAAATTATCTATATCTTAAAAAATTTTTCTTTGGATTGAGAGATCCAATTACTGTTTTCTTCTAGCTAGGTCTGCACAGGGTCACACAGCAATGATGAAGGTGAGCCAGACAAGCAAGGACATCAGCCTGAGCCTTAAAAAACCAAGGCAGGAAGAAAATCAACTCATCTGAACTATGATGCTGGAGAAGGCTCCTGCATATTCTTTGGGCACCAACAAACAATTATTGGAGGACATAACACCAGACATGTCACTCGAAGGAAAAAAAAACCCACAAAACTGCGTCTCACTTATTTTGGTCATGTCATACAAGAGAATTCACTGGAGAAAACAATTGTGTTTGGAAAAATTAGCAGTAAAAGGAAACCAGGCCATCAAGGAACACGGTGGCTGGACACCATCAAAGCTGTCACCAGCCAGAGTATAGAACAACTCAAAAATGTACTGCAAGATCGGAAGATGTGACAAGACCTGGCCCATCGAATCGCCAAGAATCAGACACGACTGAATAGATAACATCATCATCATCACCATCGTGTACTAGATATTAAATAATAAACCATGGTTTACAAGCAACAGTATCTGAGTATACTCAACCGCTAAGTCAAAACTAAAACAACAATGTGTTTTATGTTTTATATAAACCAGGTCTATGAATGAAAAGCAGTTATAATGCACAAATAATCTATTCCCTGACCCAGTGGGTAACTTGATATGTGGGAATAATCACTAAGAGCACTTTCACATGATACTCAAGTACTTTTAAGCTAAGAGGTGTCCCTCTGTGATTCCAGCGTACTGATTTACTCACGGCTTACATTTGGTACAGTAAAAAATTGTAAAGAGGCAAGTCTCAACCTAACAACTTGATGGAAGTTGGGGGTTGGGATATTTTTCTTTGGCACGAATGGGACACATGCTGGTTTCCTCTCCTTCAAGATTTAATACCCTTGTGGTTACCTGGATTTTGGAATTGAATGGCTGGAAGGAGCATTGTGGATTTTAGCTTTCTAGGGTGATCAGTGATTATTTATTTTATTTATTTATTTTTATTTTTATTCCATTTATATCCCGCCCTTCTCCGAAGACTCAGGGCGGCTTACAAGCTTAGCAGTAGCCTTCATTCTATGTATATGCCTGCTTGTTAGGGCTTTCATACACCCCCCAAGCGGCATTATTACAAAGTCAGCTTAATTGCCCCCAACAATCTGGGTCCTCATTTGACCTACCTCGGAAGGATGGAAGGCTGAGTCAACCTTGAGCCTGGTGGGACTCGAACCTGCACTAATTGCAGGCAGCTGGTGTTACTTAAGGAGGCATTAGCCCACTGCTCCACCAAGGCTCTGAGGAGAACATGTCCATGTTGACTCTAAATTGCTTTATAGGAGTTTGAACAGAGTCTTGGCAGTGTGGAACAGGTACACAATGGAGAAAGCACAGAGAGAATGTTAAAACACATCATCAAGAAAGAAAGTAAGAGGAACAAATTCTTCTTACCCTTATGACTGATGATGACTGATCCTGACTTTTGATGGCACCCCCCAGCCCTCCATGCCCCATGGTTTGTATTTTAATTCATGTGAAGGATATTAAAGATCATGGACATCAATGAACATATAGTAGTGGTTTATCTGCAGTTCTTGGAATCATAGAATCAGAATACCGTATTTTCCGGCGTATAAGACGACCCATCATAGCTGGGCGTATAAGACGACCCCCTACATTTCCTGTTAAATTATAGGGTTTGGGCTATACTCGCCGTATAAGACTACCCCTCTTCCAACGCACACCAAATAAAAATTAAAAAACATCAGATTTGATTTTAATATGGTAATTTTAATTCAAATGCTTATGTCATGCAGGTACTTAGTAGGAAAACTGTCACTTACAAACATAAGGCTGTTTGTCATCAAACATGTAAACATAAAACAGTGCAAGTGGATTAAACTTTTCCTAATTCACTCTAAAGCTTTCACTGCACAGACCAAATGGGAGATCCGCTCCAGGTTTTCCAGCCAGCCCGCCCAGTTCCTGAGTCAAATGTGTCCTTAGAGCTAAGCAGCTGCTCTGGCTGCTGCATTCCCCACCTGCCTTTCAAGTTGGGATAGACTGCAGCTGCTCTTCAACTTTAGAAGGAAAGACGCCCAGACCCCAGCCTGTAAAAAATCACAGACTGCAGCTTCTTCTCCAATTGGTCCCGCTTTCCATGCGCAGACCAAATGGGAGATCCGCTCCAGGTTTTCCAGCTAGCCCTGTCCCTAAAGTTTCAGCACCCGGCTATAAGACAACCCCTGACTTTTGAGAAGATTTTCATGGGTTAAAAAGTCGTCTTATATGCCAGAAAATACGGTAATAGAATTAGAAGTTCCTCCTGATGATTAGCCCAATGTACAGTTTGTTGCAGGAACTTCAGAACTAAAACATTTTCAAGGGAAGGCTGTCCAGTTGCCCCTTGAAGATCTTCAGTGGAGAAAGACCCACCAGCCAACTCTCCAGACCAGTGTTTAACACAGGGCTTTTCAACCTTTTCACCCATTGCACCACTTTTAGGATATGGCAACATCCGGGTACCACCAGTCGCCTAGCAAGGTGTCCAAAACTTGATGACCAAAAAAAAAAAAGGAAAAAAGTAATGAAGTACAGGTAGTCCTCGACTTGCAACAGTTTGCTTAGTGACTGTTCAAAGTTACAATGGCACTGAAAAAAGTGCCCCCCCGAATCACAGCTGAGCAAGACACCTGCCTGCCCGCCCGGCGGCGCTTTTCCTCCTCTCTGAGGTTTTCATTGTTGTGAGCATTTCTGTTGAGGATTGGCAGCGGGGGTGGGGTTTTTTATTTCCCCCCACCTGCTGGGTGGTTTGCAGCCGGTTTTGGTGACTTCACATGACCCTGGGACACTGTGACCATCCTAAATATGAATCAGTTGCCAAGCATCTGAATGTAAATCAGAAGACCCTGGAGATGCTGCAATATTCCAGCTGATTAGTGCTTCTTCTGGGCTCAGCAGAAGCGCCGGGATCAGTGCCGAGCTCCAGCTGGAGCCTGGCGCTGATCCTGGTGCTTCCACTGAGCCCTGACAGCCCTGCAGCTCCAGCCATGTCTAGCTCAGGCTTCAGCTCATTCCCCTCCCCCACTACCAGTTTTCTAGGATGGTTGCGTACCACCTGCCAGGTGCCAATGTACCACAGGTGGTACCCGTACCACTGGTTGAAAAGCCCTGGTTTAAGATATGTGGACTTCAACTCCCTGAATTGCCCAGCCTTCAATTCAGGAAGTTGAAGTCCAAAAGTCTTAAAAGTTGCTAAGGTTGATAAACATTGCTCCAGACAATTGGTATCAGTCCCAAACTACTTTTATTTTCAAGATATTTCTCTAGGTAGCAATTATATCTCTTAAACATAATATAAAATCAATCATAATCCAAAGTATGACAGTAATTGCCCATGAAGGAAATCAGGAAAATCAAAGTCAGTTTCCTATCTGGGCGGTAACCTGCCTATCTTTGGCAAACATACAGTAATGGCAACATCTTATATTTGATTACTTAACAGGACAAAGCTTTCACTGGACTTTCTGCAGACAGAGCTTTCTCTGTAATATAGCCCAAAATTGAGCCCCAAAATTTCTGTTGTTAAGCGGGATAGTTGTTAAGTGAATTTTATAACCTTTCTTGCCACAGTTGTTAAATGAATCACTGCAGTTGTTAAGTTAGTAACATGGTTGTTTATGGAGATTCTCAGTCATCCAGGTCACGGTTGTCCCAATGATGCTTTTTCAAAAGGCAACTGGACTTTTGTTTTTTTTTTCCCTTGGAAGACATTTCACTTCTCATCTAAAGAAGTTTCTTCAGTTCTTCAGTCAGAACTGAAGAATCCTCTTGGATGGGAAGCAAAACATCTTCAGGGGAAAACAAAGTCCAGTTGCCTTTTGAAAAGCAACGGGACTTTGCTTTTCGTAACCTGGTTGTTAAGTGAATCTGGCTTCTCCGCTGACTTTGCTTGTCAAAAGGTCGCAAAAGGTGGTCACGTGACCCTGGGACCCCCGCAACCGTCATGAATACGAACAGTTGCCAAACATCCAAATTTTGATCACCTGACCATGAGGATGCTGCAACAATCGTTAACTATGAAAAACAGGGATGTCCCTTTTTTTCCACTGCCATTGTAACTTCAAATGGTCACTAAATGAACGATTGTCAGTCGAGGACTACGTGTATAAGAGAAATAGTTTTCCTTTCCAATTGAGTACAAAATATGCTGGTAATAGAAGGGCAAACCACTCCTGGAAAACAAACAATAAGTTACTTTATGATCTGGTGATAGCTTTTCGCGCATCACTTAATTAAAAAGTAGAGGTTTGTAATTATGGTGTGATGATTGATTCTTATCTGCCGAGAACCTCACCTTCTTGTGCTATTAACCTCTTATTAATTTGTTTGAGTGCCATCAGGTTGCTGTGAACTGGTTTTTAATTTCAACCAGTATCAGTCTTATATAGTCCTTCATATGCTCTCTCAAAGGAGAGTAACTCAGATTAATGACACCCCAATGTTGACAGAGTCTGTAACTGTGTAGTGTGGTTAAATAATTTTTTTAAAAAAACCCTCTTGCTATCAAGGCCCTCACAGCAACCTGTCAGATACTTCGAGAAATTTGGGGAAATAATGACCTTTTCATCTCCAACATCTGGGATTCATTGCTCAGCTGTCTTTCTGCATTGAGGTTCAAATTTTCAGCAAATATATACCCTTCTTTGTGTAGAAAATCACAGTGTTGGACAGATTGCACCAAAGGCTACGTTAAAAATTCTCTGGCATCTTCTGCTCTGTGCTGTTCTCCATAAGAAAGCTACAAGGCAGACAAGAATTAAGTTTTTTTGCACTGTCAAAAGTCACAAATTGCATTTCTGGCAGTCAAACTAGACGGAAGAAGAACAAATGTGCAAAATATTGAACTCCGGAAAAAGCCATTTCAAGTGTGATGGAAATGGCCAGACTTTGGAAAATAAGTCATTCTAAGCGTTCCAGAAATTGTTTCCCCGTTTTCAAGTCTGACCACTCCTGGAACCCAAGGTCAGAAGAATATTTTTCCAAGGTTGGGATAGGCCCTTTTCAGGTTTGGAACATTCCATTCATCTCTGCCCATCATCCTGTTCACTTACAGGAAAGGAATTTGGTGGCGCACTGGTTAGAATGCAGTATTCCAGGCAAACTCTGCCCACTGCCACAAGTTCGATCCTGACTGCCTGAAGGTTGACTCAGCCTTCCATCCTTCTGAGGTCGGTAAAATGAGGAGCCGGATTGTTAGGGGCAATATGCTGACTCTGTAAACCGGGGGTCCTCAACCTTGGCAACTTTAAGACTTGTGGACTTCAATTCCCAGAATTCTTCAGCCAGCTTTGCTGAAGTCCACAAGTCTTAAAAGTTGCCAAGGTTGAGGACCCCTGCTGTAAACCACTTAGGGCTGTAAAGCATTATGGAGTGGTACATAAGTCTAAGTGCTATTGCTATTTAAGTGCCCCAAGGGAGTAAAAAAAATGTAAGCCAAAGTAATTAAAGGCATGAGATAATAAAAGGAAGTGTAGCTAAATTTTGCCTTTACCAGCAGTATACTTCTCCTGGTCTTTGTGTCCGCTTAGCCTTAAAAAGTCCACATTTCCTCTACACCCATAGATCTTCTTACGCTTTGCTTATAGATGTTCAATGATAGAATATTTTGCCTGTCCTTTGAGACAAGAGTCTTGAAGGATTCTGGAACAAAGGGAAATTGCTTAGTCTAACTGCTGCTTTCTTGCTTTTTGTAATCAGCTTTTGCACCAGAGAAATTTCATGCAAGCGTGGGAAACATGTATATAGATGGGATGTACTGAAGGAGGGAACAAAGGAGTGTACAGGAATGATTGATGTCTTTCTTATGATGTAATGGCTCTGTTGTCTGATATTCATTGGCTAACAAAGCAATGCTACCAACTTTCTAAGGTGTGGCACTTCTGGACGTAACTCTGCCAGCGTTCCAGATTGTTGGCCACCAGCTGCTTAATTTGATGAAATAAAAGTGCTGCTTGATCAAGAAGCCTCCACTTGGGTTATCTGATTAGATTGGTATGATATCTCAAGTTCACGTAAGGAACTGGGACCTTACACTCTGATCACATCTCAGTCTCGTGTGTATTAAAAATGACAGGTTGGGGTGATTTTAAAGAATAATCTTGCAAAAGGGACTGAGGTTTCTATGTGATTGGACTTCCTTTCCTTCCATGTTAGGGGAATCAATATTTTTTTTTCCTTCCCAGCATCAGTACCAGTGCAAATGATGAAAGATGTGGTGGGTATTTAATGCAAATAGCCTATGCCTAAGTTCATCTATTGCACAAAGCCATTGTCAGCCCTTTGAAGTAGACCAGTTCAACACACTACAGGAAGACCTAAACTATACTTTATTAAGATAGGCCATAACAGATTTTTACACATTGTGTAAAATCATATTGTGTTTCTTTTTCCCTCGTAGGCCCCAGTGAGCTGGCAAATGTTATCTTGAATCTTTTAATACTATTGCCCAGTGCTTTTTTTGTAAAAGAAAAAGGTGCCAAAACTCACACATGTCATACAACCCGCCTTGCCTACTCTACAAGGTTCCATCCAAAAAAGGTGCCAGAACTCTGTTCTGAGCGTTCTATGACAAAAAAGCCCTGCTATTGCCCTACCCAGGCCTGTGCAATATTATGCAATTTTGGATTTGCATAATATTCTAGGCTATCATGTCTATTCTGTGCAATTTGTTGTATTGCACCAACAACCTGGATCATAGGAGGAAGGGTAAATTATAGTACCATCTGAAATGAAATTCCTAAGGCGGTTATTAGAAATATTAAATATGTTTACACACTTGGTGTCAAGCGCCAGGGAAATCAGAAGATCCAGGCAGTTCAAAAGGGTATAAAGATTTATTGCAATCTTAAGCTCTCTACAAGAATCTGAACTAATAACGGTCCAAGCAAATTAGTGGTATATAAGAGTCAAAGGAATTCAAAGCGGACTGGAATTAAATCTCTTGTGGGCACAAAGGGACTCATGGCTGATGACAAGTTTGACTCCTCCCTCAGGCTCATCCTGACCTTCTCCTACACTTAGATTCACACTGAGGTCTACCCCAGAGAATAGCACTTTTCCTCAGCACAGATAACGGCAAATAACATATAAATTCTGAATATTCTGAGTAGAGTAATTGTTTCAATGATCTTCTATTAATGCCCATATTGAAACTTTTTTTTAAAAAAGAGTTTACTTTAGTCAAGCTCAGCTTTTATGTGTTTTTTTTAGCAACAGAATGGAAGTGTTTGTCAATATCTTCCTTTGTAGGGAGCTTATAGTGCTGGAATATCCTCAGGTACTAACTAGATCTAACTGTTTCATTTGCCAACTGCCAGCCGCAGCTGCTAATGCTACTTACCTGCTATGATCTCCCGCTGATCAAATGTAGTTGTGTCTGTCTCATCAAGTTCTTCCAAACGCTTTTCTCTGATTGCCTTATTCCATCTTATTCATGGAACGAATCCAAGCAGCTGGTGTCCTAATCACGGAATCTTATTCAATAAGCCATTTCTTTTAATATATATATATATATATCAAGAACGTTGTGCATTAAGCAAATGACCAAATGTCTCTGGCTGTTCTAAATTAATTGCCACGGTCGTAATGGGTACATACTTCATTGCAGCCTCACCAAGAGTTTGTGATGATTTATTAATCTTAGTTGCAATTCAGTCCCCAACTAAACTCTTTTCTTCTCTGCGGGATAGTAGCATAGCAAAATAAAATGGCTTGTGACAATCTTAAGACTCACAGCTGTCATCTACAGGAGTATGAAAAGCTACTCTATGAAATCAGGCTATTATGCAGTCTGATTCAGTGTTTGTGAGTTGTTCTGGTTTCTTGCAGGCTTTGATCATACAACACATTTCATTTGGTAATAAACCCCCATTCTGAAACATCAGTGAGTCAAATGGGCTGGGTTTCCATTGTTCTCTAAACCAGGGTTTCTCAATCTTGGCAGCATTGAGATGTGCAATTTCAGTACTCAGAAATCCCCAGTCAGCATGCTGGGAATCGAAGTCCACACATCTTGATGGTGTCAGGACTGAGATAACCTTGCTCCAAACCATAAGTAATCTAACCTAGATTGCCAGCAACCAAGCATATGTATTATGAAATGGAAGCACTTCTTTCCATCCCTGATCTGGTTAAATGTGGGGTGGGAATGTAGGCAGGCTTGTTAAGCCCCTTTGTGTTTCAGTATCAAATGGTTGGATTATAAATGTAATATTGCATCCATGGAAAGGGGTGAGAAATCAGATGTGCTTGGTTGCATCTGAAGCTGTGAAGGAACTAAGGCAGGCATCACAGCTTGATCCCATGTCAAGCATTGGAGGAAGGAAGACTCAAGAAAGGGCGAGCTGATGCATTGTTACCCAGTTTTATTAGTCGCTCTCCTGACTAACTTAGTTCTGAATGAAGAGAGAAGACAAAATAGGATTTCTTCCTTTTCCCGGATCTGCCTATTTCCATATACAGGTAGTTCTCGACTTACAACCACAATGGAGTCCAAAATTTCCGATGCTAAATAAGGCAATTGTTAAGTGAGTTTTGCCCCATTTTATGACCTTTCTTACCCCAGTAGCTGAGTGATCACTGCAGTTGTTAAATTAGTAACCTGGTTGTTAAGTGAATCTGGCTTCCCCATTGACTTTGCTTGTCAGAAGGTTGCAAATGCCGATGACGTAACCTTGGGACACTGCAGGCGTCATAAATATGGGTCAGTTGCCAAGTGTTTGAATTTTGACCACGTGACCCCGACGTGGGATGCTGCAAGGGTCGTAAGTGCGAAAAATGGTCATAAATCACTTTTTTTCCAGTGCCACTGTAATTTTGAATGATCACTAAATAAATGGTTGTAAATCAAGAACTATCGGTATCTCCATTTTGCTCACAAACCCCTCCAGTCTATGCCTGGAGAGCCCTTTGTTAACGAATTTGCAGACCATCCTTCAGCTCACCCCTATAATATTTGTGCACACTTTTAAAAAAGGAAAGAGAAACTTAGTTATTAGTTATTATAAAAGTGGATGTCTGGTTCCTTTTTTTGTTGTGTGTTTTTCAGTTCTTCAGATTCAGTATTACCGGTAACTCCTTCCAGTTCCTTGGACTAGTGGTCCTGTAGTTTTTTTTGGCAAGGTTTTCAGAAGTGGTTTGCCATTGCCTTCTTTCCAGGGCTGAGAAAGAGGGACTGGCTCACTTTATCCAACAATGTGAACAAACAGTGACCTTTCTTTTACAGACCCCTTGGACCCGAACGTCTTCTACTTCGTGGAGCAAGGTTGAAAAAACAACTAAAGAAATTTTTGGTGTGTGACAGTAAAGTTTCACTAACTGGTTAATATTTTCTTGAATGGACGAAATTGCAGAGCTTTCTGTTAGAGTACCTAATCGCTGGCAGATCATCCAAGTTAGGAGACTTTTCCTAATTAAGAGGAAGAGTGCTGTGGTTTTTTTTATTGAAAAGTTTTAAAATACATTTTAAAAACATAAACTCCCTCCCTCCCCCTCCCCCCCACTTCCCCTCCCTCCCCCTTCCCCCCCCCCGACTTCCCAGAGCTGAATACAGGGTATAAACTTTAACCAACTTAAGCTAAAATATGCTAACCACCTAAAAAAGACCCTTTAAATTCTATCGCACTTTAACTCCTCTTATCATAACTAAATAACTAAATAATAATAACTAATTAATAATACATCATATAATACTAATACTTATTCATATACTAAATGAAACTTTCTAGTCCCATATTTATTCTGAATATAATCAATCCATCTTCTCCATTCCAAAATATCTCTCTGTTGCGAGTGTTCTTTCAAATATGCTGAAATCTTTGCCATTTCCACCAGGTTTGAAACTTTTAAAGAAGAGTGCCGTGTTGATTATAATAACTTGCGCCAAGAAATACAGGTGGTCCTCGCCTTGCAACAATTCGTTTAGTGGCCGAAGTTACAACGGCCTTGAAAAAAGTGATCCCCTTTTGCATCCTGTTGACAAGCAAAGTCAGTGGGGAAGTCATTCACTTAAGAACTAATTTAACATCTGCAGTGATGCGCTTAACAAATGTGGCAAGAAAAGTTGTAAATTGCCTTCTGCTTTGTAGAGCTGAGAGAGAGGGCAGGTGACTAGCTGGCATCGTGCCTAAGGATGGAGTAGAATAGAATAGAAAAACAGAGCTGGAAGAGACCTTGGAGGTCATCTAGTCCAACCCGCTGCTCAGGCAGGAAATTCTATACCATTTCAGACAAATGGCTGTCCAGTCTCTTCTTAAAAACTTCCAGCGTTGGAGCATTCACCACCTCTGGAGGCAAGCTGTTCCACTGGTTAGTTGTCCTAACTGTCAGGAAGTTTCTCCTTAGTTCTAGGTTGCTTCTCTCCTTGATTAGTTTCCATCCGTTGCTTCTTGTCCTGCCTTTTGGTGCTTTGCAGAACTCTTGGTCTTCTGCTTCCTAGCTCGATGCCTTAACCTCTGTACCAAGCTGGTTCCTAGAATCAAAATGATTATTGTATTCTATTGTATCTCACAAATAAGATTCTGGAGGGGTGATGAATGAGAATGAAGTTTTACAATATTCACAAATATTATCCTGGTCTGGCATACGGTTCAGCTAGTTCTCGACTTACAACAGTCAGTAGAGTGACCACTCAAAGTTAACAACGGCAGTGAAAAAAGTGACTTCACTGTTTTTCACACTTTCGACCGATGCAACATCCCCACGGTCACGTGTTCAAGATTCAGACACTTGGCAACTGGCTCACATTTATGATGGTTGCAGTGTCCCGGGGTCACATGACAAGCAAAGTCAGCGGGAAAGCCAGATTCGTGGAACAACCGTCTTACTAACTTAAAAATCGCAGGGAGCCACTTAACAGCTGTCATAAAATGGGGCAAAACTCACTCAACAACCATCTCACTTAGCAACATAAATTGTGGTTATAAGTTGAGAACTACCTGTGCTCACCACTACTGACGTGACCATGTCTCATGAAAATCGAATTGGCTTTTTTCTGAAATCAAATTGCAGTCGAATGTTATTTTACATTTGTCCAAGCAATGCTAATCTTAATCTTTCTCCGGATATTTTCCTTTCTCCCTCTAGTCCTGCTGCCAGTTCTGAAACTAAAAAGCTGCCTTGCATTTCTCAATAGTTTTGGGCATTTGCATTTTCCAGTTTGATTTGTTTCCTGGGGCAAGGATGATAGATTGCGGAAACAGAAAGACACAGCCCATTCTGCATTAATAAATGCCAAGACAGTTGTGCACATGCGCACGCACATAGAATACACATAAATTATACTGAATGCCAATACCCATTGCCTGTCATTTTGCAAAGTACACTCTAATTTGTAGGCTAAAAGGCAATCTTTATCATGGATATCCAATTTTTTTCTAGCTGAGGAGTCACCTTTGGTTTTCAGCTCTGGTCTATATTCCCCAAAGGAGTTGGAGGGCTGGGAAAAAAACCTCAAGTTTTGTTTTATTTCATTTATATTGAATGAAAAACTAATTCAGTTAATGTGTATAACATTTTGGAAGTATTTTCAAAAGGTGGTTTGGAGAGGGCGGTAGCAGGAAATATATCTCTCAATCTTTAAAGCACCAAGTGTCTTTTTCTGGGATTATGGTGTTGCCCGTTCTGGCTGTCACATCAACCTGAGAATAGATGCAGCTATTTTAAAAAGTTGAAGAGGGCAGCTATGTTTGCTCTCCAATGTACTCTGAATCACTTTGTCGGAACTGGATCTAAAGCACTGTGCAGCCCTATCTCATAGAACTAATATTGTTCCATTGTGTCTCATAAGCAAATTAGAATTTGTTAACAATTTTCTTTGGGGTCTGGGAACTACAACCACAGTTTTCACATGTTGGGGTCTCTGCTGGCACACTTCTTTAGGTTACCAAGACTTTAGAAAGAAACAGTTGAGCAGCAATTGCAGGAATTGTTATGTCTGGTCTAATGAAAAGAAGCACTAGGGGTGACATGATAGCAGTCTTCCAATATCTCAGGGGCTGCCACAAAGAAGAGGGGGTCAGCTTATTCTCCAAAGCACCTGAGGGCAGGACAAGAAGCAACGGATGAAAACTAATCTAGGAGAGAAGCAAACTAGAACTAAGGAGAAATTTCTTGATAGTGAGAACAATTAATCAGTGGAATGACTAGTCTCCAGAAGGTGTGGTTGCTCCAAAACCAGAGGTTTTTAAGAAGAGATTGGACAGTGTTTTGTCTGGAATGGTATAGGGTCTCTTGCTGAAGCTGGATTAGAAGACCTCCAAGGACCCTTCCAACTCTGTTATTCCGTTTAGAAAGGCTGCTGGGCCTTGTGAAGGATTTTCTCCATTTTAGGCAAGATCCTTCGCCCTATAGTCAACTGGAGTTTACCCTGTGATTCCTTTACCCAGTAGAACATCTTATTTTATGTCCTAGCCTTTCCTAACTCTCCAAGCTTCCTGGCTTTGGCTATTTTGTTCTAAAGAAGATCCTCTTGCTTAACAGAAACTACTCCTATTTTGGATCTTGTCCAAGGAGATGTAAAATTACATCCTGCCAGGACTGCTGAATAACCTTAATTTTCCCACAGGGAAAACAGTAATGGCTCTGAAATCTTTGCAGAGTTTTAACTGAAGGTGACAACTGCACTTTCGTCAGACACCAGTGGACAAGAGCATCAGAATTTGTCATGGAAAAGAAAAACTGACCTTCTATGGGCTTACTGGAGAACAGTTGGCCATTAAAGTTCAAAGATGCAAGATACCATTGTTGCACAACATTGATGCTAAACTGTTAATCAGGACAAGATTCATGGGCCCCACGATTCTTTTCCTGGAACATCCGCAGTGGCTGCCTTTTATCTAGTAGGCACAATTTAGTTGTTGGTGTTGACTGCTGAAGCCCTCAACAACTTAGAACATAACAATCTGAGGGATTGTCTCACCTGCTCTGAACAAACCAGTTATTTAGATCAAAAACTGCCCTTTAAGATCTCCCCATTGATACAAGCTCAGCTGTCTTTTGGACAAGACAAAGCCTTCTCCTGTATCCCAGTTTAGAGAACAATTTCATCCTTAGAAATTTCAGCCCTCTCTTTTCCAAAATTTAAGGAAATGGTAACAATAGGCGTCCTCCTGGATGCACGACTCAGTTTAGAAGATCATATAGGAGCCGTGGCCAGGGGGGCATTTGCCCAGGTTCACCTGGTGCGCCAGTTGCGCCCCTATCTGGACCGAGATGCCCTACGTACAGTCACTCATGTGCTAGTTACCTCCCGTATAGACTACTGCAATGCTCTCTACATGGGACTGCCCTTGAAGACCACCCGAAGGCTTCAACTGGTGCAGAATGCGGCTGCGCGGGTTGTGATGGGAGCGTCCCGATACTCCCATATTACGCCCCTCCTGCGTGACCTGCATTGGTTACTGGTTGTCCTCCGGGTGAGATTTAAGGTGCTGGTTCTTACCTATAAAGCCCTACATGGCTTAGGTCTGGGATATTTGCAGGACCGTCTGCTGCCAGGAACGACTGCCCATCACCCTGTGCGCTCACACAGGGAGGGCCTCCTCAGGGTGCCGTCGGCTAGACAATGTCGACTGGCGACCCCCAGGGGGAGGGCCTTCTCTGTGGGGGCACCAGCCCTTTGGAATCAACTCCCCTTGGAGCTTCGGATGGTCCCGGATCTCCGTTCCTTTCGTCGCAACCTTAAAACATGGATTTTTCAACAGGCCGACCTGGACTGATAGAAGGGAGGTTTTCTTAATTTTGTTTTATTGTGTTTTTAATCGGACTATTTATGGGATAATTTGATTTAATACCTTTTAATGTTTGTATTTTGTGTTTTTATTGTTGTTAGCTGCCCTGAGTCCTTTGGGAGATAGGGCGGCATACAAATCCAATAAATAAATAAATAAATAAATAAATAAATAAATAAATAAATAAATAAATAAATAAATAAATAAATAAATAAATAAATATGCCTTCACACACACACCCCCAAGCTTTTAATTTTGAACAGACTTTAAATAGATTGTTTTGAGCGTCACATTTTCTATTTTGGGGTTTTTTGTTAGTTGCAGTCAGTAAGCTTGAGTGCTCATATAAGCAGAAAAGGGAAATACGAATTTGCGAAATAAAGAAATAGCTGGACATACAATAGGGCAAAATAGCTAGATAGCTAGATAATAATGGAGTGTTTATTGGTCAAATGTTATGGCTTTAATTTGTAAAATGGTCTTTGTGACAGAGAAGGGGGAGAGAAATTAAGGAAGCAGAAAAGGGAAGTATTATAAATCAAGAACGTTTATTGCAGGCTTTGTTGCAGAAAAAAAAATGGCCTTATTTGTAGAGCTAATTGTGGGCTGGACCTAACATCATGGTGAATGGGGATTAGACCTTGGATATTCCACTCTGGGCTCTTCGTATATCTGGAGTTATTTCTGGAAAAAAGACAAAGGAAAAAGTTGTGATGCAGACTTCATCAGGATGGCACAATGACAATTGCTCTTGCAATAAAGGATCACATTACGTTGAATAAATTCTCCTCCAAAATATTGATTTATGGTTGCGGATGAGGCAATGAGGGGAATTTAAAGATTAAATGCCATTTTCTCCACTATAATGCAATGTTTGTGCAAATGGGAAAACCACAGCTGCCAGTTGGAAAAGGAGTTGAATTCTTTCCAAACTCACATCTGGCTGTGTTTACAGAATCAAAAGAGAAAAGAACGCTGAATTTCAGACTCATCCTTTTCGTCCAAAGGAACAAGTATTTTGAAAGAAAAAAAAAGATTAAAACCTGTTTCAAAACATTGATCATAACAGGACAATGCTTTTTTAAAAAAACACAGAGTCATTAGATACAAGATGGGGAGCAAATAAATTTCTAAATAAGTAAATGTTTTAACTCAAAGAATGACCACCTTTCTGAATTGCAAATCAGTAGAAGAAGAACAATGGGAAAATATGGAGGAAATAAGATAAGAGTTTTTCACATATTTGGGACTTGAGAAGCGTGAGGCTTGCTTATGAAAACTAAAATGTCACCAACGGTTGGTTTTCAACTACAAATCTTTGAAGATACTACACAGATGTTTCCTATTTCAGTGTAACTTCTCCTCCTTTGATTTTGGGTGTAACGTGAGATCTGCCAAAATCCATAGTTACATTTAATGCATTGCCTGACCTCAAATGCTCCGATTGTCGTAAACTTTACAGTGAGAATGTCTGTATGCGTTGCATTTTTCCAATAGCAAAGCTCTAAACATCAATATTCTTTCTATCCAGCCTTTTCAAAGTCCAACTTCAGCTTTCATAGAGCGTCACAGGGAAAAACATGGCAAATATAGGTCTTATTTATGTACACCGAGATATGTCACAGCAGATATGTCAATATTTTTTTCACTGATTCTACCAAATGTTAGCCTGCAACATATTTTGGATGCCACAATATATAAAAGATGCTGAGACTCTAGAAAGTGTGCTGAGAAAAGCAACAAGGATGATTAGGAGACTGGAGGCTAAAACATATGAAGAACGGTTGCAGGAATTGGGTATGTCTAGTTCAATGAAGAGAAAGACTAGGAGTGACATGATAGCAGTGTTCCAATTTCTTAAGGCTGCCACAAAGAAGGGGGTAGTGTCAACCTATTCTCCAAAGCATCTGAGGACAGGACAAGAAGCAATGGACGGAAACTAATCAAGGAGGGAACCAACCTAGAAATAAGGAGAAATTTCCTGACAGAACAATGAATCACTGCAATGACTTGCCTCCAGAAGCAGTGAATGCTCCAACACTGGAAGTTGTTAAGAAAAGATTGGACAGCCATTTGTCTGAAATGGTAAAGGGTTTCCTGTTTGAAGAGAGGGTTAGACTAGAAGACCTCCAAGGTCCCTTCCAACTATGTTACATTTCTTGGCTTCTGCTTGTCCTAACCAAGAGGATCTTAGAAGTTTTTGGAAATGGAAGACAGACTCATAAAATTATTTTATATAGGCTATCCTTTGGGCATCCAAAATCTAAACGTAGTTCTGTCCTGCAGATCATTTTCTGTTGGTGCTTTGCAAACATTCTGTATTCTTTCACCATTCAATTTAAGGTAAATGAACAGGCTTCTGAATAACATTTTGCTAACATTTTCAGAGAATGTGACACAGAGTCTTTATGCTAAATGGTGTGTCCTTTCAATTGTATACTTAGGAGTTTCCAAGATCAGTGAAGTCTGAAGCAAAGACATTATGAAAGTGTTTCTCCTGTCGGGATATGGTCCCTCAGGAAGAGGGGTCATCATCTATGAAGGAGGGGGCAGAGAAAAAAATTCAAGGGATCTGACTGGGGAAAAGATTCCTTATGAATGAAGGCAAATTATATGTGTCCTAAGATAATGCTTCAGTATCCAATCTGGATCGGTCTCCAGGAGCAGAAATTTTTGTCTTCTGAACTTTCGGACTCATTCTGGAGCCCATCTTCTGGGAACTTCTCTCTAGCAGAGTGTGTGCTGTTCTGTGAGTGCTATTTATAGTGCCTGTTGTATGTGGCTTTTTAGATGTTGATTGGGATGTGTTGATGGCTGGCTTTTAAGTTGTTAGCTGTTGTTTGTTGTGTTGCCCAGCCCCTGCATGGACTGTCCCTATGACTATGTAAGACAGATGGGGAGGAAGCTAACCACCAGACTGCAAGAACAGAAGGGAGTGGTCAGATGAGGAAACCCAAATTCATTGGTAGCCTCACACTGCAATAAACAAGGACGCACTTTTAATTTTGCAGCTACTAAGATTGTTGGATGAGCAGGTACAAAAACAGCCAGGGAAGTGACTGAAGCCTGGGAGACAGGCCCCTTGTCTGTGAACAGAAGTATGATTTACCACCAGCCTATCAAGTACTTAGAAGGTGAGGGCTGGGCAGCACAAGCAAATGGCAGCTAATGACTGCCAACAAGCCATCAACACACCCGAAATAACATCTAAAAAGCCACATACAACAGGCACCATATAAATACTACATAAAGAACAGCACACACTCTGCTAGAGAGAAGTTCCTGGAAGATGGACTCCAGCACAACTCCAAAAGCTCGGAAGACAAAAATTTTGGTCCTGGTGATCAATCCAGATTGGATCCTACAAGAATCCTCACTGCTTTTCTATTGCTATAATGATCTGAAGAAATGTTACATACTTGGAGAATTAAGTAGAAAAACAGAAAAGTCTTTGGCAGGTGTCAAGGAAGATCAGGTCAAGAAACAGACATGACAGTTCCCAGGAATGCTCTTTACCAGAGCAGAGTAGAATAACAGAAACTTAAAAGCTTGTCCAAGTTTCTTTCTGCTCCAAAAATTCAAGGTGGGGTTATTTTGATTTTTTTTTCTCACTCTTCTCTTGTTTTCAGAACAAGGGTAATTTTTTCCCCTCAAAATGTCCCTTTATCAGCTCGTTCCTTCCTGCCTTCCCTGTTCTCAAGGTCACCTCTATGTTGCTTCACAGCAAGTAAAGCCAAATTCTAGGAAACTGAAGGACAGAATTTGTTTGGCACAGTATTCTTCTAAAAGAAAAACATAAATAAAAAAAACACAGTACAGGTAGTCTTTGACTTACAACAGTTCATTTAGTGACTGTTTGAAGTTACAGCAGCACTAAAAAAAGTGACATGGCCATTTTTCACCCTTATGACCATTGCAGTGGATGACTCTCCAAAATAGGCGGTTGTTAGTGTTAGAGGGACATGATCTATCCCAAGGGTGGCATGCTCATCTGTGGCGGGAGTCAGGAAGCCCACCGAAATATTTTATTAGGCATTATTTGCGTAATATACTATTAGGGGTTTGGTCGTTAGTTAGGAAGAAGTTTTATACGAGGACACCGTATTGGCTGTCGCTGATGGAAGCATTGACCTACCCTTATGTGTTTAACCCAGAAAAAAGGGTGATTTATAAAGAATTATTGCATTCAAATGGAGAATTAAAATCTAAATTGCAATTGCAGGAACAGGGTATCCAGGTAGATTGGTGGGCGTATATGCAGCTTCGCAGTCGGTTTATAATCTTATGCAGAATTGACTTGGGAGGCCGGTGTGTGGTATAGTTGGTTAACATAGTGTGGTGGGATGGAGGGTTTGTTGTCACTGTGTGTTGGGGGGAGAGAGCACGGGGGGAGGCTCAGCTAATCTCAATGTACACATGTTGTACTTTGACAATAAAGGTTTATTATTATTTTATGAAGGAGAGAGTGGTGCCAGGGATTACTAGAGAAGCTCAAGGATTCAATAAGATTCTTTTCGGGAAAAGTGAGAAGTTGCTGGCAAAATGTTATTCTTTACTATTGGATATGGATGGGTTAAATGAACTGGTGGTGGACCTGCGGTGAAGCGAGGAAGTATTGGCTTCATATATGGTTGAATGAGATTTTGGGACATTCTGTTAAACTGACTCCTGAGACGTTTTTGTTAAGCTTAAAACCAGACAATCTGAATAGATCTGCATGGTATTTGATGTCGCATTTGTTAATGGCGGCACGGATATTATGGGCTCAATATTGGAAGAATTCTGTTAGTCCTCCCGAGGATCTGTTAATCAAGAAATTTATTGATTGTGCGGAGTCGGACCGTTTGACCATGCTGTTGAAAGATAAGGGGGATACAGATTAATATTTATCTTGGAGACCGTGGTATGAATGGTTGACAAAAAGGGATAGTTACGGGAAGGATTGATTATATAATGTAACAGCAATTTGTCTAAATTATTAGAATGTTTATTATTATGTTTTGTATTTTTTAAAAATTTTAATAAGCACTGCGATGTATTGTTATGATGTAGTTGTGGATGATTTCAAAAAAATAAAAAAATATATTCAAAAAAAACACAATGAAAACCTCGGACAGGAGGAAGCGCGTCGCCGGGCAGGCAGGCAGGTATCTTGCTCGGCTGTGGCTTGGGGGGCACTTTTTTCAGTGCCATTGTAACTTCGAACAGTCACTAAGCGAACTGTTGTAAGTTGAGAACTACCTGTACTTCATCACTTTTTTCCTTTTTTTTTTTGGTCATCAAGTTTTTGACACCTTGCTAGGCGACTGGTGGTACTCAGATGTTGCCATATCCTAAAAGTGGTACAATGGGTGAAAAGGTTGAAAAGCCCTGTTATAACTTCCCTCCCTCCCTCCCTCCCTCCCTCCTTCCTTCCTTCCTTCCTTCCTTCCTTCCTTCCTTCCTTCCTTCCCTGTCCCTCTCCTTCCCTTTCTCTTTCTCTCTCTCCCCCCCACCTGGAAATTTATCCAATTTTATACTAAAATTCTGAAGCACACTCCTTAATTTTCTGTGGCTTTGATGATTTAATGTGCAGCTATAATGTGCATCTGCAGGGAGCTGAGGGCAAGGGATGAAACATGTGTCAGGATGATAAATGCAAGGGTGAAGCTTGTGTCACACATCATTATACACATTTTTGCCTGGGCCTTCCCTCTATCACTCCAAAGAAAAGAGGTTACACTCTGAAGGAGTGTAAAAATGCCGCTGGGGGGGGGGCGAAAGCCCTAATAAGCAGGCATATACATAGAATGAAGGCTATTGCTAAGCACATTGATTTGTGCTTCTTAGATTGTAAGCCGCCCTGAGAAGGGCGGGATATAAATGGGATTAAAAAAAAAGACTGTTTTGAGTTTAGCTCGAGAAATTTTGTGGTTCTCTTTGCTCTTGTATCCACTGGGGATGATGATGTACAACTTCCCAGACCTGGATCATTCTATGGATAGCATAAAATTTATTGCCTTTTCATCTCACGCAGGAAAACTAATAAGTTAAAATCAAATCCTTTCAGAGGCCCAAACCATTTGCAGCTTTTGAGACCTTTATCCATAACTGAATGAAGGGGAAGAGATGGGGATGGTAGGAGGAAGACACACACAGAGACACAGACACAGACACACACACAAACACAAGAACAAGGCAGACATACATTGAATTTTTTAAAAAAAAATTAAATTGAAGTGAACTTTGCCCTTGAGGTCGAAACTTTTTCCTTCTCTGCTCTCCTAACTCTGTTATTGTTAACATATGACTCCCAAGAGTTATCTCTATATTTTGGCCGACTGGCATTAATGGAAAATGATAATGTTGTGTTTTTTGTGGATGATGTTGCTTGAGCAGCTTCTTCAGATCCCAGCGAATACAGGAAACACCCTCTTTCCTTATTTACAGACAATAAAGGGGGAGGGGGTAAAAGAAAAACCATGTACAGTGGCCTCCCGCTTTGAAATACAGGTAGTCCTTGATTTACAACCATTCATTTACTGACTATTCAAAGTTACGACGACAATGAAAAAAGAGACTTATGAACGTTTTTCACACTGATGACCTTTGCAGCATTCCCATGATCATATGATCACAATTCAGATGCTTGGCAACTGGTTCATGTTTATGAAGGTTGCAGTGTCCTGGGGTCATGTGATCACTTTTTGCGACCTTCTGACAAATGGTTGTTCAGTCTTTTCTTAAAAGCCTCCAGTGTTGGAGCATTCACAGCTTCTGGAGGCCGGTTGTTCCACTGATTAATAGTTCTAAGTATCAGGAAATTTCTCCTTAGTTCTAGGTTGCTTCTCTCTTTGATTAGTTTCCATCCGTTGCTTCTTGTCCTGCCTTCAGGTGCTTTGGAGAATAGCTTGACTCCCTCTTCTTTAGGGCAGCCCCTGAGATATTGGAATACTGCTATCATGTCACCCCTCGTCCTTCTCTTCATTAAACTAGACATACCCAGTTCCAGCAACCGTTCCTTATATGTTTTAACCTCCAGGCCCATGATCATCTTTTTTGTTCTTCTCTGCACTCTTTCTAGAGTCTCAAGATCTTTTTTTTACATCATGGTGACCAAAACTGGATGCAGTATTCCAAGTGTGGCCTTACCCAAGGCATTGTAAATTGGTATTAACACTTCACGTGATCTTGATTCTATCCCTCTGTTAATGAGCGGATAATAAATTTTACACATAAATAAATACATTTATCATAGATGTTGTTTTTATTTCCCCTTCACGGATTACTGCCTTGTCGTGGCGAAGGGGCTTGCGTAATTCAATGAAGCTATGAGCTATGCCGTGCAGGGCCACCCAAGACGGAAAGGTCATAGCAGAGAGTTCTGACAAAACGTGATCCACTGGAGAAGGAAATGGCAAACCACTCCAGTATCTTTGCCATGAAAACCCTATGGACAGTACCAAAAGGCAAAACGATATGACGCTGGAAGATGAGCCCCTCAGGTCGGAAGGCGTCCAATATGCTACTGGGGAAGAGCAGAGGGCTAGTACTAGTAGCGCCAGAAAGAATGAAGCGACTGGGCCAAAGCCGAAAGGACGCTCAGCTGTGGATGTGTCTGGTGGTGAAAGGAAAGTCCGATGCTGTAAAGATTTTTTCTCCATAGGAACCTGGAATGTAAGATCCATGAATCAAGGAAAGCTGGACGTGGTCAAACAAGAGATGACAAGACTAAACATCGACATCTTAGGTATCAGCGAACTAAAATGGACAGGAATGGGTGAATTTAATTCAGATGACCATCAGGTATACTACTGCGGGCAAGAATCCCTCAGAAGAAATGGAGTAGCCTTCATAGTCAATAAAAGAGTAGGAAAAGCAATACTGGGATACAATCCTCAAAATGACAGAATGATCTCAGTTCGAATCCAAAGCAAACCATTCAATATCACAGTAGTCCAAGTCTATGCCCCAACCACCGGTGCTGAAGAGAATGAAATTGACCGGTTCTATGAAGCCCTACAGCACCTTATAGAACTAACACCCAAAAATGATGTCCTTATCATCATGGGGGATTGGAATGCTAAAGTAGGAAGCCAAAAGATAACTGGAATAACAGGCAAGTTTGGCCTTGGAGTACAAAATGAAGCAGGGCACAGGCTGATAGAATTTTTGTCAAGAGAATACGATGGTCATAGCAAACACTCTTTTCCAACAACCCAAGAGACGGCTTTACACATGGACATCACCAGACGGTCAACACAGAAATCAGATTGACTATATGCTCTGCAGCCAAAGATGGAGAAGCTCTATACAGATATTGGAATACTGCTATCATGTCACCCCTCGTCCTTCTCTTCATTAAACTAGACATACCCAGTTCCAGCAACCGTTCCTTATATGTTTTAACCTCCAGGCCCATGATCATCTTTTTTGTTCTTCTCTGCACTCTTTCTAGAGTCTCAAGATCTTTTTTTTACATCATGGTGACCAAAACTGGATGCAGTATTCCAAGTGTGGCCTTACCCAAGGCATTGTAAATTGGTATTAACACTTCACGTGATCTTGATTCTATCCCTCTGTTAATGAGCGGATAATAAATTTTACACATAAATAAATACATTTATCATAGATGTTGTTTTTATTTTACATTTATTTTACATTTTGCTCCGGGACAACTCACTACAGCCAACTCTCCATGGGACAACTCTCTGCAGGACAAGAGTTACATTAATAGATGTTGTTTTTATTTTACACTGAACCAAATATGACAACTGATTTACCTTTAAAACAATGGCAAATGGATATTTCTAAATTTGCGTGACAATTAAATCTTAATTGGTTCAAGATGCTATGAAAAGAGTGGGGTTAGCCCTGCCCAACCTCAAATGATACTTTGAGGAATGTTGTTTGAGTTGGATAAAAGGATAGATAACTTAAAAGAAAAGCAACTAAAAGGCTATTGGTCATGAATTGAGATTTGGGTGGTATGCTAACTTATGGTATGAGAAGTCAAAAGTTAATGTAGCATTTGAGAATCATTTTGCAAATGTGCCATACTGAGAATTTGGAATAGATATAAAACAAGAGCATTTTCTAAATTGCTTTTAGGGGTGTCACCTCAAAAGCTGTTTTTAGGAGGGAAAGGATTGCCAAACAAGCAGGGGTGATACTGTATATGCTGATTGGGTGGTTTGTGATGATGTGAAATTTAGACCCAAAATGAGAAAAGAACTGGAAAAAGAAGGTTACACTTGCTACTGGTTTACCTATATGCATTTGTCTGAAAGATTTAAACTGGATAAAAAAACCCATTGGTTTTGCAGATCAAGAAATGGAATTTGAAGAACAATAAAGATATTAGAAAAAAGATACGGCATCTGAGGATCATATCCACTGGGGAAGGAGAAACTATGAATGCAGGTAGTCCTTGACTGACAACCACAATTGAACCCAAAATTTCTGTTGCGAAGAGAGGTGTTGTTAAATGACCTTTCCTGCCACAGTTATTAAGTGAATCACTGCAATTGTTAAGTTAGCAACGTGGTTGTTAAATGAAAGTGATTTTGCTTCTCAGAAGGTCTCAAAAAGTGATCACATGACCCCGGGACACTGCTATCATCATAAATATGTCTGTTTGAATTTTGATCATGTGACCGTGGGGATGCTTCAATGGTCATAACTGTGAAAAACTATCATAAGTCAATTTTTTCAATGCCATTGTAACTTTGAATGGTCACTAAATGAACGGTTATAAGTTGAGGATTACCTTTACTATAGCCAACTTCCTCGTCTGACATCTATATTTACTACTGGCTGGTTGGGGGATTCTGGGAGTTGAAGTCCACACATCATCAAGCAGCTGGAGTTGAGAAATACTATCCTAACACCTCCAGCCTGCTCTAGACTGCAATACCAGAATGCAGAAAACAGCCCACAGTGAAAAGAGATGTGAATTAATAGCACTTTATAATGCCTTGGTAAGGCCACACTTGGAATATTGCATCCAATGTAAAAAAAAGTTGTTGAGAGTCTAGAACAGGGATCAGCAACCTGAAACAGTGAAAGAGCCACTCGGAACCGGTTCCCTCACAAAAGGAAAAACTAGGAGCCGCAAAAAATGTCTGCACATGCGCGTACATGCGCACATGCGCAGAACAGGGTTTGACTGAAGAGTGGAGCCAAGGCGAGATATGCACCTACCCTGCATATTTGAATTGATTGGTTGAACTTTTTTAGTCCCACTTTTTTCCCCCCGACTGCACATGGCAGAGGACTGGGAGCCCATGCGGCTCCGGATTCAAAATCACTTGATTGTTGATGGTTAAAATATATTGGGTGGAATATATTGAGACTCTAGAAAGAGTGCAGAGAAGAGCAACAAAGATGATCAGAGGACTGGAGGCTAAAACATATAAAGAACAGTTGCTGGAATTGGGTATGTCTAGTTTAATGAAGAGAAGGACTAGGGGTGACGTGATAGCAGTCTTCCAATATCTCAGGGGCTGCCCCAAAGAAGAGGGAGTCAAGCTATTCTCCAAAGCACCTAAAAGCAGGACAAGAAGCAACGGATGGAAACTAGTCAAGGAGAGAAGCAACCTAGAACTAAGGAGAAATTTCCTGACAGTGAGAACAATTAACCAGTGGAACAACCCGCCTCCAGAAGTTGTGAATGCTCCAACACTGGAAGTTTTTAAGAAGAGACTGGACAGCCATTTGTCTGAAATGGTATAGGATTTCCTGCAAGGTCCCTTCCAACATTCAATTCTATTCTGTTCTGTTCTGTTCTGTTCTGTTCTATTCTGTTCATTTACTGGAGAGAAGAAAGTCTCAATGTCCTTCATTGGATTCAAACAGTTGAAACAGTACAGCTTCAGTCTTTCTCGCTGAAGACTGGGGAGACTGGCTGTGATATTACAACATAGTAATTCCATTGTACAATTCCTCATCTGATTGAATTACTTTTATCAATGGAGTGTCCAATAATAAACTAGGTCAGGCCAGGCTAAAAATAGAGTAGGATAGTGAAGTTAATTATATTGGATAGGAAGATTGAAGTTAATCTTGCAATCCTTAGACGTCCACGGAGAAGATGGGAGCCTACAGAAGTAGGCTGGATAATGCACTGTAAAATATTCAGGCTGTCCCCCAAATATGATAGTCGTTTGGTCTAGTGGTTAAGGTGCCAACCAGAAACTAGGAGACTGAGAATTCTAGTCCTGCCTTAGGCAAAAAAGTTAGCTGGGTGACTTTGGACCAATCACCAGGAGACTGTGAGTTTTAGTTTGGGAATTCTGAGAGTTGAAGTCCGCTCATTTTAAAGTTGCCACGCTTCAGAAACACTGTCCTGGTGTCTGGTTTAGTTTTAAACCTCCCGGTTTCTATATCTGCTCAGCTTTTTTCAGTTCTCACTTAGAGGCGAACAAACTTTTTTCTTCCATCCAGCAAAGCCAAAAATGAATGTCTAGTGAAGAGGCCTGTTCAAATAATCTTCACAGTAGGAAAACCCACAAGCAGGCAGCTTCTTCCCAGCTGTGCCTTAACTGGGAATGGGGCTGCTGTGATTTATTGCATCTTCCAGGACTGACACCATGCTTTTTGCCTTCTTGCAATTCTCTTCAAGTAAAGGCTAATGGGACAGTGCCACCTTGTGGCAATCCCTGCAGTCATGCAATCCCTTTTACGAAATAACGGTATGATGCAACATAGAAATAATAGAATTGGAAGGGATCTTGGAGGTCTTCTAGGTTAACCCCTGCTCAAGCAGGAGACCCCCCCCATACCATTCCATCTAGCCTTTCCTTTTTTTTATTGAAAAGTTTTTCAGTACATTTTATTTATAACAAAGCAAAACAAAACCCCTCCCATCCCCCTCCCCTCTTCCCAACCCTCCCCAACTCCTCCCTCCCTCCCCCTCCCCCCTCCCCGACTTCCCAGAGCTAAATACAAGGTATAAAAGTAGAAACAATCATAATCTACCATATGCAAACAACAATAAACTATTAAATCTATCGCACTTTAACTCTTATAAAATAACTACAAGCAATATAAATATCACATCAGTACTTATTCAAATGCTAAATGAAACTTTTTAGTCCCATATTTATTCTGGATGTAATCAATCCATTTTTTCCACTCCACAATATATCTCTGTTGCGAATGGTCTTTCAAATACGCTGAGATCTTTGCCATTTCCGCCAGGTTGGAAACTTTTAAAGTCCATTCTTCTATAGTCGGCAGTTCTTCCTTCTTCCAATATTGCCCTACTAAAAGTCTTGCTGCCGTAATTAAATTCAACATCAACTTAGTGTCTACAACAGTAGTGTCAGTAATAATGCCCAGTAAAAACAATTGCGGACAAAACTTTATCCTTTTCTTAAATATCTTCTGCATATTCCACCAAATTTTAATCCAAAATGCTTTAACCTTCTTACAGGTCCACCACATATGAAAATACGTTGCATCTTCACCACCACACCTCCAACATTTAGGCTGGCAGTTCGGATACATACTTGCTAATTTTTTAGGATCTAAATGCCACCTATAAAACATTTTATAAAAGTTCTCTCTTAAATTTTGAGCTTGCGTAAATTTTACATTTCTCACCCAAATCTTTTCCCAAGTATCCATTGTAATAACTTCTTGAAAATTCTGAGCCCACTTTATCATACAATCTTTAACAAGTTCTGTCTCTTAATCAATTTCTATCAGTGCAAGATATATCCGTTTGATATGTGCTTGACCTTGATTTCTAATTTGCTTTACCAAATTTTCATCAGTCATTGAAAAACCAGTGATGGACCCCCCACAGCTTCCGGAAGTAACCCATCCCACTGATTAATTGTTCTCTCTGTCAGGAAATTCTTCCTTCGTTCTAGGTTGGGTCTCTCTTTAATGATCTTCCACCCATTACTTCTTGTCCTGCCCTCAGGTGCTTTGGAAAATAGGTCAACCCTCCCCTGACAGCCCCTTGTGTCAAGTGAAGGTGAAGATTCGCTCTCCGAGCTTGTGGGTTGGTTTTCCAAAAGTTTCATTACCAGGCTAGGTAACATCTTCAATGGAACTTAGGGGGATGTCTGTGTCAGTGTTCCTCTGTCTATAAGGATTTCAGGTGTGGATGTGTTGAGTGAGGGTCTCGTCATGAAGCCCTTATAAACAAACGAGCACTGAAACCAACCCAGGAGCTCACCCTCATCCTAGACCCGAACTACAGATATTCGCCATTATTGCAAAGCTCCTTAAGTCCTGGAAGACTGCAGTCATATCACCCCTAGTCGTTCATCATACGGTTTAGCCTCCAGATCCCTTATCATCTTTGCCGCTCTTCTCTGCACTCTTTCTAGGGTCTCAACATCTTTTTTTAAATCATTTTATCCTTCTAACTGTGAGGACTTCAGTACATTGAAGTGTAACATTTCCAGAGGGACGCGGTGGCTCAGTGGGTTAGGACGCTGAGCTTGTCAATCAGAAGGTCGGCAGTTTGGCGGGTCGAATCCCGAGTGCCAGGTAACAGATTGAGCGCCTGTTACTCGTCCCAGCTTCTGCCAACCTAGCAGTTCGAAAGCACGTAAAAAATGCAAGTAGAAAAATAGGGACCACTAAGGTGGGAAGGTAACAGCGTTCCGTGCGCCTTTGGCATCTAGTCATGCTGGCCACATGACCACAGAGACGTCCTCGGAGAAGCGCTGGCTCTTCGGCTTTGAAACGGAGATGAGCACCGGCCACTAGAGTTGGAAACGACTAGCACACATGTGCGGGGGAACCTTTACCTTTACCTTTAACAGTTCCAAACAGAGCTAGATGGGAAAGGTTTAGGGAGCTCTTTCAGTTTTTAACAAGACCTCTTTAAAGAGTCCTTGCTGTTTGGGAAATAAATAGTGTAAATATACCTGTGGATTTTGTTTATATCTACTCGTCAGTTTGCAATCATTCTGTAAGGTTCCACGATCCTTTATCGTGAACAACAGCCAGTGTCTGGAATGTTAGCCTTTCTATCCCTCTTTTTTTGTTTGGGAGACCATTGGAAATTCCTCCATTTCCTGCGGGGATTTGAGATATCGGGAAAAATGGGGGGGGAGAGGAAGATGGGTGAAAACAGAGCTTGATTTTCAGGTCAAATACCGAAGACTGGAAATTATAGTAATATTATGTTGTAGCAAGATACTTCCTACTCTCTTAAATTTTGACATTAGGACATCATCGATAAATTCTCCAAAGAACTTCGGGTTGGCATTTGGTTGATATTTGGAGGAAAGATGAACAGAGAAAAATCTGAATTTCAATGCTTTAGGTAAAACGGTTGCGCAGCTGGACAAAGAATACCCACGGATTACCTCATAGCCTTCTCTCTCTTCTTCTCAATCATTCCGTTTGCTTGGCCAACATGACAGGGACTTGGAAGCTGAAGGCTATTCGGATAAGTGGTTGGGGCTTTCACCAGATTAGTACAAAAATGACACATTATTATGGATCACATCTATTCTACTGTAGCTTTATTCTTGTTCCAAGGTCTGAGGATGATTTTTTTTCATAATGTCTATAGTTAAAATTTCAGAAATAAACAAGGGCTCTTTAAGAATCAGTGCTAATAGCCAGTAGGGGTGGAGTTATGAGATAGTAGCCCCCAATGGGCTTCTGAATAGCCTGGTTGTATGTAGAAAATCCTGAACTTGGTTCCTAATAGGGAAAATAAATGCCAGACAAGGAATTCTGCTATCCAAGGTCCTGAACTGTTCCTGATTTGTTTAGATCAGGGCAACGGCCAAACTTGGCAACTTTAAGATTTGTGGACTTTAATTCCAAGAATTGGCCAGCTAGCCATGTTGGCTGGGGCATTCTGGGATGAAGTCCACAAGTCTGAAAGTTGCCAAGTTTAAAGAGCTCTGGTTTAGCTATCGTACCATTGTGTATTTGAATTTCCCCACACCTCCTAGGTCTACAGCAGGTAAGGCAGCAGAGATCTTCACCTGATACAGGGCTTCCAAGTACATGGAAGATTTATATGGATTTCCCTAGCTTCTCCTTCAGACATTAGCAAAATGCATGTAGAAAGTAGAAGAATTAGCAACTCAAGGATTAAGTTGGACAATCTGGCCGGTATTCTGGACGTGAACAGGAGAACAATCAATCCATGTATTAATGGGCACAATTCTATTTAGCTTCAAAGCTCAGACTAACTGGCAAAGGACAGCTATGTGGTGTTATATAGAGTTTTTAAAAATGTGTTTTGCTTGGTACACATGCCCTCATTTACTAGTGCCCTCCTTCCTAGGTCTCCTTGCACTCGCAAGCACACACATACATGCACAAGCACACACAAACAAGCACACACACACACACACACACACACACACACACACACACCATGAATGCCCTCCTTCCCTCTTCTTGTGCTTGCACTCATCCTGATTCCTTTTGCTCTGGCCCTCCTGAATTCATGCATCTTGCAATGTGCCAATGTGTCCTCTGTCTCAACTTGTGTGCCAGACCTTTCCAAACCACTCCTTGGCAACCTCCCACAGCACTCCCATGCTCCTTACTTTGGACTCCCTCCACGTCATATTTAACAACTTTGGGTTATGGCAACCAGGCTTGCCTTGCTAAGCGATGCAGATATATGGCATTGCACATCATTTATCTATTAGATTTTTATTTTGCCTTTATTACTTTATCAAGGCAGCAAGCATACATAATACTTCCTTGTCCTCCTATTTTTCTCCACAGCAACAGCCTTGTGAGGTATGTTGGGCTGAGAGAGAGTGACTGGCCCAAAGTCACCCAGCCCTTTCTCCTGCCTAAGGCGGGACTAGAACTCACAGTCTCCTGGTGATTAGTCCAAAGTCACCCAGCTGGCTTTCATATCTATGAAGGGATTAAAGCTCAGAGTCTCCCGTTTTCTATGCCTGATGTTTTAAGCACTAGACCAAACTGTTTTTATGACTACATTGTTTACCAATGGCAATCCTAGTCCCAATTGCCAACCTTAAATCAAGGATTATCTGTAATATAATATCTAGTTCTGTGGAATTCCTGCTAAGAATGAAGCTTAAAGTCCCATAATGGAAATGAGATAAAAGCACTGTAAATAAATATAATTACGTGGTCAGAAATGAATGAACCATTGATGTCACATAATCAGTCAATCAATGTCTGCTTTAGAGAAATAACCTGATTTAGAATGAGCCCTAAACCTGTTGCCGATTGTATTGCACTCTTCATAATTTGACTCAGCTGTTGGATAAGTATGAACTGAAGGGAAAAAATTCCTGAAGAACAAGATGGCCATGGAAGAACAAAGGAATATTCTGCCCAGTAATTTCAATATCAGCAGTTCGAAGTAGGCCACATCAGGTTCAGATGCTACATTATAGTATTGGAACTCCAGTTTATTGTTATAGGATAACCAGTGACTCATTGGATCTCTTTTCAGAGGTATTTCCTTACCAGATTCCTCAATGCCTTCAACAATGGAAGAGCTTCTAATGGGTCTAGTACAATTAGGTGTGACTGGGACAACTTGCCTTGGCCAACTTGCCTTGGCCAACTTGCTGCAGGACAACTCACCTTGGCCATCTAGTCACGGCCACCTTGGCCATCTCATCACAGCCAACTCATTGCAGGACAACTTTCTTTGGCCAGCTTGCTCCGGGACAACTCACTATAGCGAACTCTCCATGGGACAACTCTCTGCAGGACAAGAGTTACACTAATATCAAAGAAATGGTGGAATAGAATTATTAAAGAGAGGATGCAGAAGGGGAGACCAAAGGAAATGTGAATGACAAAAGTTAAAATATTTTATTAATCATTTTAAATATTTAAATTGAATTTTTGAATTTTCTCAAAGTGAGTGAGTTGTGAGTTGGCCACGGAGAGTTGCACTGCTGTGAGTTGGCCACGGTGAGTTGGCCGCAGTTGTTGTTGTTATTGTTGTTGTTATTGTTGTTGTTGTTGTTATTATTATTATTATTATTATTATTATTATTATTATTATTATTATTATTATTATTATTTGGATTTATATACCGCCCCTCTCCCGAAGGACTCGGGGCGGTGTACAGGGCAATTAAAACACTATATACAACACATAAAATACAAAATTAAAATAAATTAAACCAAGTAGCCCTAAACAATAAAACACGTTCTAAAATTTAAAATTTAAAATTTAAAATCTAAAACCCCAATCCCTCACTCCAGGCCGGCAAGTTCAAATAGCCAAGTCTTCAGGTCGCGGCGAAAAGAGCGAAGATTGGGCGGCATCCGGAGCTCAACAGGAAGCTAGTTCCAGAGGGCAGGCACGCCCACAGAGAATGCTCTCCCCCTGGGGGCCGCCAGTCGACATTCCCTGACCGACGGTACCCTGAGGAGGCCCTCTCTGTGGGAGCGCACAGGACGATGGGAAGTTAATGCCGGCAAAAGGTACTCCTGTAAATAATCCGGGCCCATGCCATTTAGTTGTCCCATTCTGGCTTCCATTTCTAATGTACATGTATGTCCTTATTTGGAGATGCATTTGTCTTGAAAGGAGCCCATGTTGAACCATATAGCCGGGTCAAACATTAGAAGTTGACCACAGGGAATGTTTTATGATCTTTTGCATCACGTCACCAAATGTTTTGTCATCATCTGTCTGTAATAAAATGTTTTATAAAATTTACCAAATTTTAACTCCATGTGGGTCCTAGATTTTGGATACGTTCTTTAAATTAGCCCATCTGAGGTAAACTTGGTTGAAAACATTTTGACCTAGGGTACACTGTTTCACCCAGTTAATGGTTACAGACATGAGAACTTTGATAGTATATGGATAATAACAGAATATTGAAAGCATGACCAAGATTCATAGTCTAAAGAAAGTCAGGAGTATGTGTTGCTCTCTGAGCTTGGTTGTTTTCTTGCAGATGTGAAAGATGAGGTTAATTAGTTTGGGTAATGAAACATCTGCAAGGAAACAACCAAGCTCAGAAAGCACCAAGGGTCCCCCCATTTCAACCCTGAGTTACAAACATTCTTCTTTATCGGTAAAGAAAGCCAGTCTTGTTGGGGCAATCTTATGTTTTTTCCTTATCCCCTGATGTTTACATAATAATCCCTGAGCTCCTTCTTCAAGTCTGTCTCCATATTCCTGTACACTCAGAGACATTAAAAAGCCTTCCAGGATCCTATTCAGCCAAATGAAACTCTATTTGCAGACATTCCTGAAAATAGTGAACAGATGTTATGCTATCTCACATATGGGGAAATTATTTGTAAAAAATGTGGGATAGGAGGCCAAACGACAAACACATTCACCTACCACTAGACAAAAGGGCATCAAAATATACACACAGCTTTTCATGCAAACCTTGAGTGAAAATTCTGATATTCAATAAATCAAACTTGACCAATCTGTAATGACGAGAATCTAAGAGACACCAAAATGGATTGGTTCACTCATCCTGGACAAAGAGGCAATTCTCCAGGTGGTTTTTGTGATTTGTTTCTATTATTCTGACACCTACAAGTAAAGTGAAAGGGTTCACTTGTCTAGTCATGTCTGACTCCACACAGGCAGTGCTCATCTCTGTTTCTTAGCTGAGAGACCCCAGTGTTGATTGCTTCCATGGTCATTTGGCCATCATGACTACATGCTGAGGTGCACAGAACGCTGTTGCCTTCCCACCAAAATGGTACCTATTTATCTACCCACATTTGCATGTTTTCAAACTGCTAGGTGGGCAAGAGTTGGGGCAAGTAATGGGAGACCATCTTGTTGTGCAGCATTTGGGTCTTGAATCCAGGCTGTCGCTTTAACCGCTGAGCCATTGTGACCCTTTGATATATATTTATTTATTTATATTTATTATATTTTTATACTGCCCTTCTCCTGAAGGACTCAGGGCGGTGTACAGGGCAATAAATATAAAAACGGAATACAAAAGTTAAAAAACAATTAAATATTATGCCCAAGTTTAAAACAGTAATTAAAAAACATATTAAAACCCCAACCCTAACCCATCAAACCAGGTCAGATTGCTCGAATAAATAAGTTTTTAGATCGCGCCGGAAGGAGTGAAGGTCGGGGGCCATCCGGAGCTCAACTGGCAAGTGGTTCCACAGGTCTGGCGCGCCCACAGAGAACGCCCTCCCCCTAGGGGCCACCAATCGACATTCTTTGATCAGAGGCACCCTGAGGAGGCCATCTCTGTGGGAGCGCACTGGACGGAGGGAAGTTGACGCCCGCCGCAGGTGTTGCCGTAGGTAATCTGGACCCATGCCATGTAGGGCTTTGTAAGTCATTACCAACACCTTGAATCTTACCCGGAGGGCAACTGGCAGCCAATGCAGCTCGCGGAGCAAAGGTGTAACATGGGAGTATCGGGAGACTCCCAGCACAACTCGCGCGGCTGCATTCTGCACCAGTTGGAGCCTCCGAGTGGTCTTCAAGGGCAGCCCCATGTAGAGAGCATTACAGTAGTCTAGACGAGAGGTTACGAGCGCATGAGTGACTGTACGCAAGGCATCCCGGTCCAGATAGGGTCGCAACTGGCGCACCAGGCGAACCTGGGCAAAGGCCCCCCTAGTCACAGCTCCAATATGCTCTTCTAAAGAGAGCTGTGAGTCTAGAAGGACCCCCAAGTTGCGCGCCCTATCTATGGGGGGTAATAGCTCACCCCCAATGGCAAGAGATGGAATAATCGGAATTTCCCGGGATGCCGGCACGAACAGCCACTCAGTCTTGTCAGGGTTGAGCCAAAGCCTGTTCCTCCCCATCCAGACCCAGACCGCCTCCAGGCAACGGGACATCACGTCGAGGGCATCACTGGGGTGGTTTGGGGTCGAAATAAAAAGCTGGGTATCATCAGCATACTGATGATACCCAACTCCAAAACCACAAATGATCTCACCCAGCGGCTTCATATAGATGTTGAACAGGAGAGGCGAGAGGACCGATCCCTGAGGGACTCCACAAATGAGAGGCCTCAAGGTCTCCTACCTACCATTATCACATGCAAATAAAAGATAGACAATGGATTAACTTGCCTTCTGCATAAAACATGGAACAGCCCCGATAGGGAAGTGCTCTCTTTTACCTGTCCTTAGTCTCTCACTGCTGCTATTGCCAAAAATCTAAATTATGACAGCTGCTCTTTAAAATGCTTGCCTAGCATTTTTATTTGTTATGCAATAACATGATTGGACTTGGAGCTGAATATGTAGATTCATAAATGCATTTTTGAAAGCGTGGCAGCAGCTCTCCCTAGCTACACCGGCTAATCCCATTAACTGATAACTGGATTGCAAACACACCTCCCACAACCCCCATTAATCATGCACCTCTTAGCATCCCTGTGAAAAATGCAATTTCAGTGCTCATGAAGAGTAGATAGAACACATGTTTGGGCTGGAATTAAATAAAACAAGTTTGTCAGAAGTAGCAGTTTTGATGACATCATATCACCTCTTTTTTTACCTGTTAAAATGGAGCACCCTAGGGACTTGAGTAGACACATGAGTTATATGTCAACAGGACAATTCCAAAAGGTTTTGGAATTTTTTTTTTTTGGAGTGGGGTGGATGAGAAGATATTCTTTATTGGGATGGGCTATTTTGGACTTAAAAGTAATACATCATGTTTCTGTTATGCTTGGATTACCACTTTATAAAACCTTAGTAAGACCACACCTGGAATACTGCATCCAGTTTTGGTCACCACATGACGAAAAAGACGTTGAGACTGTGGAAAAACTGTAGAGAAGAGTAACTAAGGTGATGAAAGGCCTGGAGACTAAAACATATAAAGAACAGAATTTATTTGAAGCACTTTACATAATCTGTTACAATATTTATTTATTTATTTATTTTATTAATTTTATTTGTATACTGCCCTTCTCCCGAAGGAATCAGGGCGGTGAACAGGGCAAACATATAAAAATACAAAATACAAAAATTAAAAAGGAATTAAACAAGATGCCCGAGTTACAACAATAGATTAAAATACATTTAAAACAACAATAAAATCCCAACCCATCCCCCATCAGGCCAGGCCGGCTTGTTCGAACAAATGAGTCTTCAGATCACGCCGGAAGGAGCGAAGGTAGGGCGCCATCCGGAGCTCAACCGGCAAACGGTTCCACAATTCTGGCACGCCCACAGAGAAGGACCTCCCCCTGGGGGCCACCAGGCGACATTCTCAGGTGGCACCCTGACTATTGACTATAGTAAACCCATCAATTGATATTATTGATCACATGTTGCAGAAGCAAGTCAGTACTGTGATGGGTTTGTTGGTTCATCAATGATTTGGATGAGGGGATAGATGGGGAAACTCATCAAATTTGCAGACAACACCAAGCTGGCAGGAATAGCCAACATTCCAAAAGGTAGGCTTAAGGTAACAGTCACTAAACAAATGGTTGTAAGTTGAGAACTACTTGCAGTTCTTTCCTGAGTTTTAGACTAGCTCGAGCAAAATATCTGTAGTGTAGCTCTAGCCACTAAGGGGAGCTCCAGACTCAGAACAAATCTACCTATTTGAGAAGATAGTAAAACAGGGAAGGAAAGAAGCAGCTCTTTTACAACCTGGATGCGACGTAAATGGGATTAATTAGTTGATTCTGAGTGCAGGTAATTTTATGCATTATTTTTGAAGGATACTTGCACAATAAAGCACTGGAAAGTGAGAAAGAAGGCTGAGTATTTAAAGGTTTTTTTTTAAAAAAGACGTAACAGCAAATTTAATTTATAATTTCACTAACTTTAGCTTTCAAAATGCTCAGTGTTGTAGCTGAATCTTTTCCTCTTGAAAGCTGGATGGGAAGAAAGAAAAGAAATGAACATATAACTGGTTGATTGATTATTTCCATAAAGTTTTGTGCTACCCAATTCATTATAAATTATAGGCAACACACTTAACCTGATTCTTGAATTAATTCACTTTCTGGTTCAGCTCAATAGATTGAACCATAAAGTAATCAACGAGGTTGGCTTTACACAACAGTTTAAGTCATAAAACAAAACTAAACCATCTTAATACTAATCCAATTACAAATATTTAGGGTGCATCTTTACCTGGAATAATTAAGCATATTGTGTGAATGCAGTCTTTAGAGCAACAAGGATGATTAGAGGTTGAAGAACAATTGCAGGAATTGGATATGTCTGGTTTAGGGAAAAGAAGAAGCAGGCAAGACGTGATAGCAATGTTCCAATATTTGGGGGGCTGCTGCAAAGAAGAGGGGGGGGTCAACCTATTCTCCAAAGTACCAGAAGACAAGACAAGAAACAATGGTTGGAAACTAATCAAGGGGAGAAACAATCCAGATCAGGGGCCTCCAACCTTGGCAACTTTACAACTTGTGGACTTCATTTCCCAGAATTCTTCAGTTGGTTGAGGATTTCTGGGAGTTGAAGTCCACAATTCGTAAACTTGCCAAGGATAGAGACCGCTGATTTAGAACTAAGAAGATATTTCCTAATGGTGAGAACAATGGTGTAACAGCTTGCCTTCAGAAGTTGTGGGTGCTCCATCAGTGGTGGTTTTCAGGAAGAGACTGGACAACCTTTTGTCTGAAATGGTATAGTGTCTCCTGCTCGAGCAGGGATTGGACTTGAAGACTTCCAAGGTCCCTTCCAACTGTGCTAGTCTACGTACTATGTTCTATGTATGTGTGTGTGTGTGGGAGCTGTGCACATGTATATAACTATCTGTATAATAAACTAATTTCCAGACTATGTGAGCAAGAATATGTTAATTAATATTTAAATATATTTAAAATATATTCTTAAAAAGAGAATGCAACAATCTAATTAGTATGATCAAGCTTCAACTCATAAATCTTGGGACTTATTTCCAAAACTCGTGGGAAGTCTAAGGAAGATGATATATCATGACAGGGTGCTTGAACATTCATACTGAATTATATATATTGTAATTAGCAATGGTAAACAGTGGTAAACAAAAGACATATTTGCTTATACAGTATGTTGCCATTTTTATGTATGTGTGTTTTTAAGAAGAAATTTGTAAAATTTAGAAAAGTTTACAGCAATAAGGAAATGGCTTGCCTTCAGACGTTGTGGTGCTCCATCACTGGAGCTTTTTAAAAAAGAGATTGGACAACTATTTGTCTGAAATGGTATAGGTCTCTTGCTTGAGCAGTCGGTTGGACTAGAAGACCTCCAAGGTCCCTTCCAACTCTGTTATTCTGTTATTCTATTCTGTAACAAGTGAAAACTGAACTATTAGTTGAATCAAAGTGAGATATAAATAGGATAAGATAACTCTAGGGACAACCAAAATATGTCCATAGATTTGGAAAAGCAGTCAAATTTGGAAGTTTAAATAAAAACATCCTGGAAGAAAGCAAAGGAAGATAACTTCTATGTTATTGTTAGCTGCGAAGTCATGTCTGACCCATCACGACCCCATGGACAATGTTCTTCCAGGCCTTCCTGTCCTCTACCATCTTCTGGAGTCCATTTAAGCTCACGCCTACTGCTTCAGTGACTCCATCCAGCCACCTCATTCTCTGTCGTCCCCTTCTTCTCTTGCCCTCAATCTTTCCCAGCATTAGGCTCTTCTCCAGTGAGTCCTTCTTTCTCATTAGGTGGCCAAAGTATTTGAGTTTCAACTTCAGGATCTGGCCTTCTAAAGAGCAGTCAGGGTTGATCTCCTCTAGGACTGACCGGTTTGATCGCCTTGCAGTCCAAGGGACTCGCAGGAGTCTTCTCCAGCACCATAGTTCAAAGGCCTCAATTTTTTGGCGCTCAGCCTTTCTTATGATCCAACTTTCACAGCCATACATTGCAACTGGGAAGACTGTAGCCTTGACTATACGCACTTTTGTTGACAGGGTGATGTCTCTGCTTTTTAGTGCGCTATCTAGATTTGCCATGGCTTTCCTTCCCAGGAGCAAGCATCTTTTAATTTCTTGGCTACAGTCCCCATCTGCTTCTATACTGGTTGATATAACTTCTATACTGGTTGATATAACTTCTATACTGGTTGATAAATGTCTCAGAAGATATTATGAGGTACAACTTCAGGGTAGAATCAAGTGAAGTTTCTCAGAAACCTCTTTTCAGCAGTAGCTGCTCGATCATGGATCAGCATCCCTGTTGCAGAAGTTATGTTGTCTGCCAGTGGTCTGGCTTTCCAGAAAACCGAGTTGTTCTACCCAGAATGATAGGCACCTCAGTTTCAATGATCTTATAAAATTTATGACTCCATGGCTTCATAATTATGATGATAAAATTTATGATTCTATGATCTTATAATTGGAGTTATAAAATTTATGATTCTACAGTTTCATAATTATGATGGTAAAATTTATGATTCTACAGTTTCATAATCTCCGCCCAGAGTCACTTGTCAGAACTGGGTGGCTATAGAAATGAAGTAAATAAACAAATGTGCATGTTCTAGTCCTACTGTGAATGATTTATTTCAGACTTGTCTGCTTATGCAAGTTGTAAACCACAGACAGTCTTGCAATTGCAGGGGATATAAATCAGTTAAATAAAGAAATGTTGTGAGAAAGGATGATAAAACAGTGATGACATTCTTGTAAGAAAGAGAGAACAGATTAATGGTGGCCAAGACAAGATGCTGTGCAGAACCTATTGAAGTCAACCCCAGGCCCATGGAAACATGTTTAGCAGTGTTGTCCCAGGAAAGGGAGGGTGTCAAAACAGGAAGATAGTATTACATAGTTCCACTGTAATGTTGTGGCCACATATTGCCGGTTTGACTCCCTCCCGCTGCCACATCACTGAATGGATCCAGTTTTTGGAGAAATAAGGAGGTGTAATCTGAAATAAAAGAGCTTATATGGACACAGCATCCCCGTGATGCTCTGTTGAAGTGAACACTCAACTCATTTGAAGCATCAGCATAGAAAGAATATTGATGTTTTTAAACTGTGATGTCAGGAAAGAGTCTTGAGAATATCATGGACAAAATGTGGTCACCAATAATAAAAAAATAACCAAATGAAACAATTAATCCAGTTCTGAATTATCCCGCAGCGAATTGTCCTAGACCCAGTGGACTAAGTTATAGGGGCAATGGGTGAACTCTGGAAGACTTAAAGGACAAGACTGGGGACAGATCATCCCTGCAGAAGGTTTATGTCCATGGTTCCTACAGCTGACATTGTATTAGTGGCACTTAATAAAAATGATCACAGCAGGTGAAGTGTTAATATCACTTTATAATACCTTGATAAGACCACACATGGAATACTGCATCCAGCTTTGGTTGCCAGAATGTGCAAAGGATGTTGAGACTCTACAAAGAGTGCAGAGAAGAGGAACAAAGATGATTAGGGGACTGGAGGCTAAAACATATAAGGAACGGCTGCTGGAATTGGGTATGTCTAGTTTAATGAAGAGAAGGACGAGGGGTGACATGCTAACACTGTTCCAATATTTGATGGGCTGCCACAAAGAAGATTGTTGTATTCTCCAAAGCACCTGAAAGTAGGACAAGAAGCAATAGATGGAAACTAGCGAAAAGAGAGAACCAACCTAAAACTAAGGAGAAACTTCCTGACAGTTAGAACAATTAATCAGTGGAACAACCTGCCTCCAGAAGTTGTGAATGCTCCAACACTGGAGGTTTTTAAGAAGAGATTGGACAACCATTTTTCTGAAATGGTATGGGGTTTCCTGCCTGAGCAGAGGGTTGGACTAGAAGACCTCCAAGGTCCCTTCCAACTCTGTTATTCTGTATTTTGTGTAATATCTACCAAAAGAGGAAGGTTCTTAGAAGATTCTAGGAAGTGACAAGGCAGGGACTTTTTAAAAATCCTAATCAGAGGGGAAGAGAAGATGATAGCATCTGTTACTGTGGGAGAGCTTGTGTGAATGCATAAGTGTGGTGACGTGAAAAACCGACTGCTGACTTTGTGTTTAGATTTAGAATGTTCAGATTTATGAAAAGTTTTGTGCTTAGTTGATGCCTTCTAATGGTATGGTTTATATCTTCAATTAGGCAAATTACAAAAACCCCCGGAAATAATCCAGTTCAGTGTAATTGGACTGCTCTATCAATCTTGTAATGCAGATCCAACATGTTTAGGAATAAAAAGTTGCTTTTATAATTAATGAATCCATCTTACCAACATAGAGGATGGATCAAAAGCAGTCAGATTGTAAGGATCCACGTTCATTTAATTTATGAAACTTCAGCATTATATGTTGGAATCCAGGGTCCAAATTTAACCATGACGAGTGATGGGGATGACCATAGGTGTTCAATATTCATAGGATTTCACCCCAATTTTACTTCATATCATTAGCTAACAAAAACTAATCTTTTAATGGCTATTACACACTTCCCTATAGCCCTTTATGTATAACCCTCACATACTTCGCATCGAAGAGACAGTCAAACATTTTGTTTAACTCTACATTGCAATGAGGACATTGGAAAACTCAATACTTTAAAATACCCACTAGATGGTAGCATTGAATCCCAAGGGGGCTTAATGCAAAATAAGGTGGCAGAAAAAAGAATAATAAGTATTAGAATATTTTGCTTCTCCAGTAAGATATCAACTAAGCTTTGATTTTGAAAAAAAGGTACAATTTCTAGCTAACAGTCATGTTTTTGATATCAGGCAAATATTAAAAATGAATTCTCAGTACATTTTCCATCCATTTGTAGATACAGTTATCAGATAACCACAAAAGTTATGGATTTTGACATTCAGATATTCAATTTCTCAAACAACATGAAACTTAAGGTCAGATGGTGGGATGTTCTGTACCAGCCTGCTACTGGCCCTGCAGAAAAGGCAGGGACAACTCCTTTTACAAGAAGGCAAGAGGCTGGAACTAAGCCTGCCAAATTTATGGACACCAAAGCAAACAGAACAAGACACGAACCATGAAACAGGAGCTATTCAAACGGTTGCCTTCAGCAAACCAGCCCTCCCACACATTCCCCTTTTAAACAGTTCAGGGCGTGGCTTCTCTCTGCCTCCTTCCGAGGTGCCCCATTGCCTTCCTCTGTTTACTCCTGATTGACTGCCTCCTGCGTCGGGCGTCCTTGAACAGGGCCAGCTGTGGGTCATCTTCATCCATGCTGTCAGGCTCACACAGCTGGGTCTGCGTCGTAACCAGGTGGGAGGGGCCTGGCTGAGGGCTCTCATCAGCAAGCTCTCCAACACCCTCAGCAACCTCTCCAACACCCCCCTCCTCCTCCTCTGAATCGTCCGACCCAACTGCCGAATCCACAGGCTGACCCTGAATCACAACATGGGATGGTTAAGGCATTAGAAAAAACCGTGGTTCAGGTCCAACACATGTTGGCTGATTTGAAATCAGTCACACTTTCAGTTCAACCAACCACTGATATTGTTGTTGTGGGAATAAAATGAAGAGTGGTCCCTGGTTAAGTATCTTCAATATTTGGGTGAGAAGTGGATATAACTTGAATAAAGAAATGGGTGAAAAAAGGATTTGAAAAACACATCTGATTTTAGTCTTTAGGCAAGATTCTGTGTTGTGTCTCTTTGTTTCCTCAGAGGTCCAACTGTGGGAAACATGTTTTAAAATATTGTTTCTCAGCCCAGTCTCATCCAGATGTACTGAATTACCGAATCCCCAGGTAATCTGGAATATTCCCCATTAGGCTGAATGCTATGGAATTATAGGTAGTCCCTGTCTTACAACAGATCATTTAGTGACCGTTCGAAGTTACAACAGCATTGAAAAAGGGGGACTTACAAGTGGTTTTCATACTTAAACCATTGGTCACATGATCAAAATTCAGATATATATGGCTACTGGCTCATATTTATAACGGTTGCAGGGTCCCGGGATCATGTGATCACTTTTTGCGACCTTCTGACAAGCAAAATCAATGGGGAAGCCAGACTGATTTAACAACCACATCACTAACTTAACAACTGCCATGATTCACTTACCCACTGTGGCCACAAGGGTCATAAAATGGGCCAAAACTCACTTAACAAATGTCTCACTTAGCAACAGAGATCTTGGGTTCATCTGTGGTTGTAAGTCAAGGACTACCTGTATGTGTGTGTGTGTGTCAGGTAAAACCTTTAAAATGGTGGGGATGGCAATGAGACTGAAGCCCGCCCCTTTGGTAGGTGTATACATCAACAAAGAAGCTGGAACTTAAATCGTGCTGTCACAACCACCATCTTGTAGATTTTGACCTTTGGAGGCTCCTGAGTCTAGCCGATGGGATCACAAATCCCATGCAAGTAGAGGTAGAGAAGATAACAGTTCCTAATGTGTACATTTTCTGGCACTCTGGCTCTTTTTATGTCTCTTCTGTTGCAAACGGAAAGCTTTTGAACATCCAAGGGAACTAGGTAAGATTGGCATTGGGATATAAGAAGTGGGTTAGATTGTAGACTTGTAATTTTATTGTACCCACATCGATTTTAAAAGGCTTGCAGATCTTTTAAAGGTAATCGTCAAGATGTTTGAGTTGTTGCTTTTGGTCTTATCAGAAAAGAATACTAGACACTGATAGAGCTGAAATATGTAGTAAGTACATAAAACAATTCACTATTTACAAAGAATTAAATGCATGGAAGCATAGATGGGCCTTCTTTTATGTATCAATGTTTACTCATCTTCAGTTGCTGTTAGATGTAATTACAGATGCAGATCAAGGACAACCAATCTTTTTGCTAATGGGGACTATACTTCTTTTGCGTACTATTTTTTAATAACCGTGAAGCGTGCAGAAATCTAAGAGTGAGGTTGTAAGGCCGTTTTCATACAACAAACTTAATCTAATCATGAGGGAAGAGTTAGGAGTATGCAAATCAGAAAACTAGAGAAATTGTAAATCCTGGGGTATCTGTTGTGCTATTGGCATGTACTGATTTGTTTGGGGTTGAGTCTTCTGGTCTGACGTATCTCAAATTTTTACTGAGTTGCTTGCCTTTTAGAACTAGAGATATAATCACATTTTGCCATCTTGGATTTTTGTTCTTTTGCCCTGCAATTGGACTAGATTTTTTTATTTTGCATGGGACATAGGTGTTGGTGTATTCCCACATTGGCTGTCAAGAAATTTTACGATCGGGTTCTTTGAAAAAGTGAGAACACTCTGTTTCTGTCATTCAGGTAGTCCTCGACTTAACAAACAACAAGAATTTCTGTTGCTAAGCAAGGCAGTGGCTAAGTGAATCATACATGATTTAATGCTCATTTTTGCCACAGTTGTTAAGCAAAATGTTGATAATAATAGCAACAACAACAACAACAACAATAAAGTTGGAAGGGACCCTGGAGGTCATCTAGTCCTACCCCCTGCTCAGGCAGGAAACCCTATACCAGTGAATCATGTGGTCATTAAGTGAAATTGACTTTGCTTGTTGGAAGCTGGTTAGGAAGGTCCCAAATGGTGATTACATGACTCCAGTTGTAAATACAAGATGGTTGGCAAGCACCTGAATTTTGATCACTTGACCACGGGGATGCTGCAATGGTTGTAAATGCAAGGACTGATTACAAATAAGTTTTTCAATGCCATCGTAACTTTGAATGAATGAATGAATGAACCTTTATTGTCAAAGTACTGTACAACCATGTATACATTGAGATTGGCTGAGCCTCCCTTCGTGCCCCCCTCACAACTCACAGTGACAACAAACCCACCATCTTGTTACACCATGTGAGCTAATTGCACAACACACCGGCCTCGCAAGTCAATCATACATAAAGTTGTTTCCCATTCAAGAGCCTGACAGTCCATGGATAGAAGCTGTTCTTCAGCCTGTTGGTACGGCTGGCTGGCTATACTCCTGTATCTCCTACCCAATGGTAGGAGAGTAAAGAGGTACCGACCAGGGTGTGAGTCGTCCCTGAGAATCTTTCTCACTCTTCCAAGGCAGCGAGCCCTGGCGAGGTCATCCAGTGGTGTCAGGGGACAGCCCACAATGTTTTGTGATGTGCTCACCACCCTCTGTAATACTTTCCTATGGCTGCTAAACAAGTGGTTGTAAATTGAGGGCTACCTGTATTTATTTTTATTTATTGCCCATCAGTGGAGGAAAAATGATGTCTTTATTTTAAAGAACTAAATTAAAGTTCTTTGCCCTTTAGCCAGTTCACCAGGTGTGCCCACAGGATATGGTTAAAAAAAGAGAGAGAGACATACCCAGTGCAATCAAAGCTCTGTCAATTTTTTATTTGTATCTGAAGATGGATAAAAGTTGTCCAGCGTCATTAGGCCCAAGGATGGCTTCTAAACAAGAAGTAGAGCATCAAATGTCTATGAAGATCCTCAATCATCCAGGCCATGGTCGTCATAGAAGTGCTATTCCAAAAGGCAACTGGATTTTCTGGGTTTTACTTTTGAAAATGTTTCACTTCTCATCCAAGAAGCCTCTTCAGTTCTGACCATCAGTAGACCATCAGTAAAGATCACCCTCTTATCCAAGGGTGAATTCACTCCTGCTCAGACACAACTACATGTCATCTACCAGGATATCTTCACCAACCAGTGAGAACATGGGTCTAAAACAGAGCTGAGTGAGCCAACAACCCTGAGGATCCTGCCTGGTTCTGCTGGATTAACAGGTTCAAACTCTTCCCTCTTCCCTATTGAACTTGCACAGTGGATTTGTTGTGTGATCAGATGCCTAGAATATGCCTGTTCCTATCCTGGAGTCCTGTCTGATGCTACCTTCAAAACCAAGAGTTCACATCTCTGAGAAGAGAGTACCTCCTCTGTAGCCAACTAGGCCACAGTTATACATACCAGATTAGCCCTCTCTTCCACTCTTAAGTCATGTTTGAGGGAGACCTTATCATAAGCTAATGTAGCATTTGTAGCAGTAGCCAAAGTTCAGGGCCACTAAGTAATTGGGCATAGGCCAATTTGTAATTGGGCATAGGTACCTCTTTACTCTCCTACCATCGGATCATAGGATCAATCTGAGGCATCAAACCCACTTTCCTCACAGGCAGCCTAGCCCAATATCCCACCTTCGCTCTCCTCCTCCTCCTCCTCCTCCTCCTCCTCCTCCTCCTCCTCCTCCTCCTCCTCCTCCTCCTCCTCCTTTTCTCTCCCTGTTCCTGTCCCTCTCTCCTTCTCCATCTCTTCCTCTCCTCCTTCTCCTCCTCCCTCCCTCTCCCTCTCCCTCTCCCCCTCCCCCTCCCCCTCCCTCTCCCCATAACCACTATTACTGCCTTCTTCCACAACCACCTCCTGTGACCCACCATCAGCACATACTCTTCTCTAGCACTATTGCAAAATATACAAACATCCTTATAGGAATCAAAGTCTAAAACATCTCAAAAATACAGTCTGCCTCCTCTGGAAATAAACCAAATTCCATCCAAAGGCAAGAGAAATAAACTGCATTCAGAATCTATCCAAAGTCTTCTGTACCACCACAACAGTAGCTGCTTCTCCCTGATCATAATAAAGCAGTCCCACTTTTACATTTGTTATCCATGACTAAAAATGCTCTAATTACTTATCGTGCAACACATAAAACCTTGCAAACTATCGTAGTGGCTGTGCTAATGTCTAGAGCAGGATTAGGAGAGATCATTAAAATATACCCCTGTTTAAATAGTAAGTGGTTTTCATTGTTATGGCTGAGAAGTGAGTTTTTGGTTTCCCTTGGCAACTGGGATATTGAGTAGGCAACTTGGAGCTGTTTCTCAAAGTTTTTCAAGGCTTTAGCCAGACATTTCCTCCTGAGTTTAGCTGAACCTTGTTCAGTCCTGGTCTTTCAAAACAAACAAATAAACTCCCCCTTTCTCTCTACTGTTCCATTTCAGATTGCCTGAAAACATAAACTTTCTGAAGTATCAATCATTCTCAGTACAATTCAGAATACTGAGACCTGCCTTTGGATAAGTAAGAAAGACATTTTTTTTTAAAAAGACTTAAGGTGAACTCTCTGGCATACCCTTGAATAAATGTTGTCTGTTCTGGTGAAAAAGGAAAGAATTTTTAAATAGAGAAGCTGGCTATTTTCCCCCCTCCTATTTTAGACATCCGTGTTGAGTGCTACATAATCTTTGGATTCATGTGTCGGACAATTACTGTCTAATTAATTAATCATCTGATAATTAAAATGACCTCCTTTCGGCTGATACTCGATCTGCACGAAGTTCAAAGGAAACGCAACATATCGTGTTGTGTCCTGTTCCAGCATGACCTACAGGCATGTTATCGTGTTCTGTCAAATCTGGTTCTCCGGGAAGAAACCAATCCAAAGTACAAATTAAAGGAGATGGTGGAGGAGGAAGGATTAGAAATGGCATAACTGGTCCTTCTACCTGGCAGAGCATCTGAAGGAAAAAAAAAACTCCCAAGCTGCTATGTTCAGGTGTCCAATAGTGACAGGTTATGGTGTTGCATCATCGTAGGTGTGTTATATGTAATGTTAAGAGTTGGAAGAATGTTAACGTTGTATGAGGTAAATACTGTGACAGGAATACACGTGGTAGCTTTTGACAGCTGTCAAAAGCTGCCGCCGGCAAAGGCGCATGTGCAGCCAGCTGACAGATCTCCGCTGTCAACAAAACTCCCACCACGCATGCGCCACCGCCACGAGGACGCTAAGCTGTCAAAACACACACCGCAGCGGATTGGCTTAGCAGTCCCGGCGGGAGAAGAACAAGCAGCGGATTGGCGCAGCCAGCCGGCTGCCGGCTATAAAAGAGCTGAAGCTGAGCACCTATGTGTCCGGTACCTCAATAAACCTGTTAGACCCAGCCAGCTGTCTCCGACTGGTCTTTGAGCCACTTCAGTAGGTAAAGAAGACTTTACATGCCAATCAAATCTGCTAAGCTACCAATATGGACAAGAGGTAGTCCTCGACTTACGATCACAATGGAGCCCAAAGTTATTCTTGCTAAGCGAGACATTTGTAAAATGAATTTTGCCCCTTTTTATGACTTTTCTTGCTACAGTTGTTAGGTGAATCACTGAAGTTCTTAAGTTAATAACACGGTTGTTAAGTGAATCTGGCTTTCCCATTTACTTGCTTATCAGATGGCCACAAAAGGTGATCACATGACCCTGGGACACTACAACCTTTATGAGTCAGTTGCCAAGTGTCCAAATTCTGATCGCATGTCCATGGGGATGCTGCAACGGTGGTAAGTGTGAAAAACAGTCATAAGTCACTTTTTCAGTAACATTGTAACTTAGAACGGACACTAAATGAACTGTTTAAGTCCAGTAGGCATAGTTTTGAGAAAACAGGCAGAGGAAAATGGATTGATTTGTAATTTAATGGCTTTTCAATTTACTAGACCTAACCTAAACCATGACTGTGGAGTCTTCTTTGCTTTAGTTCAGACTCCACCAGTTGCTTTAGAAATACCCTCTGCAGCACTTCACCTGTTTCCAAAATCTTATTTAGAAACTGGACATGAAGTTTTACCATTTTTAAAAATGAGGATGACTCCAACCGTTCTGTTGTGATTCAGGGTCAGCCTGTGGCTTCGGCAGTTGGGTCGGACGACTCAGAGGAGGAGGAGGAGGGGGGTGTTGAAGAGCTTGCTGAGGGGGTTGGACAGCTTGATGAGAGCCCTCAGCCAGGCCCCTCTCATCTGGTCACGACGCAGACCCAGCTGTGTGAGCCTGACAGTGTGGATGAAGATGACCCACAGCTGGCCCTGTTCAAGGACGCCCGACGCAGGAGGCAGTCAATCAGGAGTAAACAGAGGAAGGCAATGGGGCTCATCGGAAGGAGGCAGAGAGAAGCCACGCCCTGAACTGTATTTAAGGGGGAATGCGTGGGAGGGCTGGTTTGCTGAAGGCAACCGCTTGAAAAGCTCCTGTTTCTTGGTTCGCGTCTTGTTCTATTTGTTTTTGTAGCAATAAATTTGGCAGGCGTAATTCCAGCCTCTTGCCTTCTTGTAAAAGGGGTTGTCCCTGCCTTTTCTGCAGGGCCGGTAGCAGGCTGGTATAGAACACGTTCATTTAATTGCATGTTATAATTGCATGATAGCAGTCTTCTAGTATCTCAGGGGCTGCCACAAAGAAGCTATTCTCCAAAGCACCCGAAGGCAGGACGAGAAGCAACAGATGGAAACTAATCAAGGAGAGAAGCAACCTAGAACTAAGGAGGAATTTCCTGACAAAACAATTAATCAGAGGAATGACGTGCTTTCAGAAATTGTAGGTGCTCCAACACTGAAGGTTTTAAAGAAATGATTGGACAGCTATTTGTCTAAAATAGTATAGGGTCGCCTGCTTGAGCAGGGGGTTGGACTAGAAGACCTCTAAGGTCACTTCCAACTCTGTTATTTTGTACTCTTCTGTTGTTTTACTCTCAGTGGAAATCATGTCTATGATTTGAATTGGATACATACTCAAGTAGACCCATAGAGAGTGTTATTCCAAATAAACCATATAAGTCAGACATGTCAAACACAAGGCCCGGGGGCCGGATCCGGCCTGCGAAGTGGTTTCATGCGGCCCCCAAAGCCATCCTGGAAACAGTGAGGGAACGGCCCCCACTGTCTTGGCCCTGGCCCAGAGACCCTCCTCCTGCCAGAGACCCCCAGATCTGTCCCACTCCTGCCCAGGCCCCCATAGGCACCCTTGATGCCAACGATGTAGAGCTGGCCACGCCCACCCAGTAGGCCATACCGCACTCTAGCCACGCCCACCCAGTAGGCCACGCCCACCCTGGCGATACCCACCCGGCCCCCCGGAGGGCAACCGCAATGCTGATGCGGCCCTCAATGAAATTGAGTTTGACACCCCTGATATAAGTGATGGTTGTTAAGGTCACATTTTGATTGTTTTTGTATGTTTCAATAATGGATTAAAAAGAAGGGAAAAAAGGAATTTTTCTATCAAAACGTTATTCAGTTGTATTTTCTTGGTTAGCTTTAAATTCTTCCCTCAGTGATATCACAACAAGGCATGCCGTTCTCCCAAATTCCTTTCTTATTTTGGTTTCTACTGGAATCAGATTTTCATGGGAAATGATCTTCGTGTGGGAATTGCATCATCTCCATTCAGACATCATCCTTTAAAAGGTGAATAGCAGCCTGCTCATCATGTGCTAAACTTGGAAAATTGTAACGTTATTTATTTGCTTGTTTATTGTGGTTTAATATGTTGGGTGAATCTGCTACAGTTAGATTTGTACTTTGGCATCCTTTTTTCTGTTCAAGAAGCTTTGAATAAATATGTAAACATAAATATGGCATCAGAAAGATGTTAAAGTAATTGCTTGAAGGGTCACTGAAGTGGTGAAAAATCTTAGGGTTTTTTAAAAAAATCAATTTAAAAATTAAGTATAGCTAGAATATGAAGACATAGAAAATGAGATTTTTATTGAATGAAAAAAAGAATGAAATGACTGAGTGAGCTGACAAAGTCATTTGCAATTCTTGTAACGAGATGGGTTTCTTTCATTGTTGGGACTGCTTTCTTTGCAAGAATATTTCTGTACTTTTAGCAGAGTTTCCTTGGAACAAGGAAGTATAAGTAACTTTATAAACTATTTCTTTCTTGGAATTCAGTTCTACATACAATTTCATCTTATTGTTTTGCATTTAAGAGACAGAAAGAACACACAACTAGGTTTCTGAGCTGAACCCGTTCAACACACATATTTGGGTGGGAGACTTCTTGTGATGAATATCAATGAACTGACCTAAAAGCGAAAACACAGATTTCAAAGAGCGACAATGGATGTGCCAATCTCTCTCAGACATGCTGATTCTTAGAAGTTGTGGATAATTCTGGCCTCATCTCCAGGAGATATTACTTTTCGGTATATAATTAATAACAAGAAAGCTGTATCCTGATTTGAGGGCCCGCCTAAGCATCTGGAACAAAAAGGGCCATAAATTAACATCAATTATGTATTAAAGTTCCAATTAACCTGGCTGATACTGATATACTTTAACAAGGTAGACTTAGATAAAAGAGGCCAACTGTCTAATTACTTGAGATGGGACCTTCTGACCCATTGCTTTCTTTTATCCTGACACCCACCTAATGAGGAAGGAAGAGAGAGGTAGGGGATCCATCCAGAAGGTGAGGTTCTGAGCACCAGAACTCCCCTGGGATGTCCCCTCAACCCTTCTTCTTAAAACTGCCAATGATGAATATTTTATTGCTCATGGACCTTTTAACCCTTCGTGGAGTCAGATGGTTTAAGCTCAAAAGAGGTTGCATTCTTTTACGATTCAGTGCTGAGCTGGCACCTTACATATTCATTCTTTTTCCTTTGCCCATAATATACGTTGAGGAAACTTCTGTCAGTTTTTCAGCTACCGTAGTTTCTGCTATTCTCTTTTGGAATCAAGAGTGTCAGGGGTATGCAGACGTTATGGTTGAAACACATAAAAGGGTAGCGTAGAGAACTTTTATAAAATGTTTTATAGGTGGCACTTAGATCCTAAAAAAATAGCAAGTATGTATCCGAACTGCCAGCCCAAATGTTGGAGGTGTGGTTGTGAAGACGCAACATATTTTCATATATGGTGGACCTGTAAAAAGGTTAAAGCTTTTTGGATTAAAATTTGGTGGAATATGCAAAAAATATTCAAGAAAAGGATAAAGTTTTGTCCGCAATTGTTTTTACTGGGCATTATTACAGATACTACTGTTGTGGACACTAAGTTGATGTTGAATTTAATTAGGGCAGCGAGACTTTTAGTAGCGCAATATTGGAAGAAGGAAGAACTGCCGACTATAGAAGAATGGACTTTAAAAGTTTCCAATTTGGCGGAAATGGCAAAGATCTCAGCGTACTTGAAAGACCAGTCGCAACAGAGATATATTGTGGAGTGGAGAAGATGGATTGATTACATCCAGAATAAATATGGGACTAAAAAGTTTCACTTAGCATTTGAATAAGTATTGATGTGATATATAAATTACTTGTAGTTATTTTAATAAGAGTTAAAGTGCGATAGAACTTAATATTTTATTGTTGTTTGCATATGGTAGACTATGATTGTTTGTATTTTGTATACCCTGTATTTAGCTCTGGGAAGTCGGGGAGGGGGGAGGGGGAGGGGAGGGAAGAGTTGGGGAGGTTTGGGGAGAGGGGAGGGGGTTGGGAGGGGTTTTGTCTTTTAAAAAATGTACTGTAAAACTTTTCAATAAAAAAAAGGGTAGCGTAGACTACTTTTTGATCCTATGGACACCTCTAAAATATGTTCTGTCATTATCACTTTATAAAACCGCTTAGTAAGATCACACTTGGAATACTGCATCCAGTTTTGGCCTCCACATTACAAAAAAGATGTTGAGACATTGGGAAAAAAAGTGCAGAGAAGAGCAACCAAGATGATTAAAGGCCTGGAGACTAAAACATATGAAGAACAGTTGCAAAAACTGGGTATGGCCAGTCTAGAGAAAAGAAGGACTAGGGGTGACATGATAGCAGTATTCCAGTATTTGAGGGGCTGCCACAAAGAAGAGGGGGTCAACTTATTTTCCAAAGCACCAGAAGGCAAGACAAGAAACAACAGATGGAAACTGATTAAGGAGAGAAGCAACCTGGAATCAAGGAGAAACTTCCTAAGAGTGAGGACAATTATGTATTAAACTTCTGATTAACCTGGCTGATACTGATATATTTTAACAAGGTAGACAGCTTGCCTTCAGAAGTTGTGGGTGCTCCAGCACTAGAGGTAATGTTATAGCAGAGACCCTATATCATTTCAGACAAGTAGGTTATCCAGTCTCTTTTTAAAAGCCTCCATTGGTTGATTGTTCTTACTGTCAGGAAATTTCTCCTTAGTTCTAGGTTGCTTCTCTCTTTGTTCAGTTCTTGTAACCATTCATCATATGTTTTAGCCTCCAGCCTTCTAATCATCTTTGTTGTTCTTCTCTGTACTCTCTCAAGAGTTTCAATATCTTTTTTGTGTTGTGAGGAGCAAAATTGGATGCAGTATTCCACATATGGTCTTATTAAAGTTATGACTGATCTCCCCGATGCTACTTATGACCCAGTTTTGAAGTTCTGAGTAGTAATGTGACCATGATTCTCAGTGGTTTTTTTTTGCTGGTTTCTAGCAAAAAATGCCCTTTGGAGAAAACAGGTTTGTTTAACAAAATGATGTTAGCTTAATGATCAGATCATTCACTTAACCACAACTGCAAAAGGGCTTGCAAAATTGGGCATGGTCACGTGGTGATCTGCTTAATGATCATTATGACTGATGACTGTAATTCTGGGCCCAATTAGAATTGAGAACTCTCTGTACTAGATTCAGCACGTTGAAACATATTGTGTGCATTTAGCCAATGTAGTTAAATCATTTTGTGGCTGTTTGTTAGTTTGGGAAGAAGGAAATGCTGATAAAAATAATGGGGGGAGGGGAGGAGATAAGGCCATCACAGTGAACTGCAGTATGCCCATATTTTTCTATAAAATTCTAGCTTATGTCTGTCTCCTTATCAAAGCTCTCCTTACAGGTCCGTGTGGTAGAGCATCTGTCTCTTTTTTTAAATAACCCTGGCTCTGACATCTTCAAAGTAATGGTATTTTTAACTACTTATAGTGAAGGGTTCAAGAAAGATAAGCACCTCCTTTGACACATAGCTCCTTGTTCTTTTACAGGATGGGAAGCTTCCAAGATCAATGTCTTATTGTCAATACACTTTCTGTCTTAACCCGGAATAACTTTATAAATAATCTTGCCCATCCAAGAAGTCCTGCTCTCTTTAGAAACAGCAGGGATTTGGTGAGAAAGAGGATTACGGATAACACAGGGTTTCATTATTACAATGGTGGCCACAAGTCCTGTCAGTGTTTCAAATTTTATATAAATTTCTTCAGTCATGCACAGTAAAAGTTCAGAGTAAAAATAATCAGGCCTGGAACCGGGCATGCAGAAATAAGGATTTTTGGCTTCCAGAAAGAAGGATTTATGTATTTTACTTTTTAAACTTTAAAATTAAAACTACATTGAACTTGGTTTGTCTGCTTTGTGGACCCGGAGGTCCACAAAGCCTGAAATGTTGGGGAACTCTGCGTTAGGTGCCAAAGTATTTGAGCATCAGCCTCAGTATCTGTCCTTCCAAAGAAAAGTCATGGTTGATTTCCTTTAGAATTGACTGATTTGATCTCCTTGCAGTCCAAGGGATTCTCAAGATTCTTCTCCAACACAACAATTTGAAAGCATCAATTCTTAGGCACTCAACCTTCCTTAGGGTCCAATTCACACAGCCATACCTTACTACAAAACCATCTGATAGGATCACAGAATTATGGAGTTGGAAACTACCACAAATATGACATAGTCTAATTGCAGGAAAACGACTTAAATGAACCTGGAGAGGTCACTGCCAACAAGCTAGCCTTCTCAGATCTATCTCTAATTTCTCCTCACAGTAGCAGAAGTTCCTCCTTTGATCAATGCTGGCCTTCACAATAACCCTGTGAAGAAGGTTCACACAATGAACCCCCAATTTCAACAGGGAAAAACCCTTTTAAGAAGGACAGAAACAAGACTGACTCTTTATACTCTAAGGCAGGGGTAGGCAACTTTGGCTCTTTTATGACTCGTGGACTTCAACTCCCAGAATTCCTGAGCCAACATGGCTCAGTATGGAAACCTCTCCATTTCTCCTCAGCATGGCTGGCTCAGGAATTCTGGGAGTTGAAGTCCACGAGTCAGAAAAGAGCCAAGGTTGCCTACCCCTGCTCTAAGGGAAAGGCATTGTAATATAGAAGTTGGAGCAGGGGTGGGCAATTAATTTTCCCAAGGGGTCACATGAGAAACAGACTGTTGTGAAGGGCCAAATCAAGATAATCTGACTTGATGTCCTGAAATTCCGTCATCTCAACTCCTCAGGCTGCTTCAGGTGAGGGGTGAATGCTGCACAGATGCAGAAAAATGCTTTCTGTCTCACCCTCTGCCAACTGTGCAGAGCTCGATCTGACTCGGCTTCTTACCCTGCCCCCTGCAGCAGCTTATTTCCATCTGATTTCTAATTTATGATTGGTCTCATGTGGTCCAAACAGAGATAGCCAAAGTGTGGGATGTAGCCCAGGGCTGTAAAATGCCCAGGTCACGTAGGTCCCTTCCAAGTGCTTTGAGACAGCAGCTCCCTAACAAGGTAGCAACCATCATATTTGGGAGTTGCAGTTGTGACATAACTGGGAATTGTAGGCTGGCAAAAGCCAGGTTAGAGCATTAGGCTGAAATATATTCTATCTATCGAGATTTCTATCATAGCCATAAAATTCAGTGATTGAATTAATCCTTTTTAAGGATTTATAGAATCCCCATAAACTAAATGAACAGGCAGGCTTTACACAATGCACTAACCAAGGTTAGCTAGCCAAACCTGGTATGTTGTGCAAATACATTTTCTAGATTGCTACCGGGATGAGCTAATTGTATTGTGTGAACCCATGGTTGAAATCACAGGAATATAAACAGAGAAGCACGTGGAAAACAGCAAAATACTCATTCTTAGGGCATACAGCCTAAAGCATGGTTTCTACACCATTATTCTACACCAGGCTAAAAACTAGGAGACTGTGAGTTCTAGTCCCACCTTAGCTAAGAAAGCCAGCTGGGTGATCTTGGTCCAGTCTTTCTCTATCCGCCCAACCCACTCCCACAGGGTGGTTGTTGTGGGGAAAATAGGAGCAGGAAGGTGTGTTGGATGTATTTGCTGCCCTGAGTTATTTATAAAAATAATAATAAAAATAAAATAATGTAAACAAACAAACAAATAAATAAATGACATATTTGGTGATAGATGGACATAGAAGGCATGTTCTCTACTATTGTAAGATGTTGCAGGGCTAAGCAATTTTTTGAGGGATGGCTGAGGGCTCAAGTAAGTAGGTCAACAATCTTATAATGTCTGAGAAAACATTTTGGGTGGCTTTTATGCTGGTGACAATTTCACTGGTGTGATAAAAGTTTATCCATTTTTAAAATCTTGTATATGTTCCCTCAGGTTTGTCATTCCAAATTAGCAACCTGGTTTCTGGGACCCCCAAAAAAGAATTGGACAGTCGCTCACAACTGCCCCAGTGACAAAAAAATAATAATAATCCCATTCTTTTGGCAGGGCACTGTGCTAAATTTTTCATGTTTTTCTAACATTATGTTGCTTGCACAGGAATGGGGCAATCCAGCTAACCTCAATTCCCTCTCCCTGTTCCTTTTCTTTTTCTAAGGCTGAAGTCAAAACCCCTTATCATGTTCACCAAATATATAGATATTTTTTTCGTGGGGTTTAAGCACAGTCAAGATATTTAAAATCCTTTCCTTCACACGGTACAATTTATTCTTTCTTTCATGTTTTGCAACATTTCCTATTTGTGGAAAGCAGAACTGTGTCTTTCCCCATACGGAATTGTATACAAAGGATAATGCTGTTCTGTTTTGTCTGTTGACAAGATCTTCAAATCCTCCAGCCCCATGGACACATAATCAAAATTTTTAGGAGAATGTTTCCATCTATTTTGTGTGTGCGTGCACGGATGTGTGTGTTGCAAAGATTTAGCTAAGGCGTGATTCCATGGAAACTAGCCCTAAGGTGATGATCCTGTTCCATTTAAACATTATCCTCTGACTTTCAATTTTGCCTGGGAAAGAATAAATCTCTCTGTGTGTGTACATGGTGAGAAACTGTTCTTTTAGCAATTCATTTTAGCTTTTAGGATCAGCCTTCTTGCTACAGAAGGCTGTATTAAAGTCTGTATTTATGACAAAATGGATTCCTCAACAGGTGGCCACTGTTGGCAAACTCTGCAGGACTCTTCCTGAGGTCCATGTGCAGGCAGTTTTTGACTTATGGTCACATTTGAGCCCAAAATTTCCATTGCTAAGTGAGATATTTGTTAAGTGAGCTTTGCCCAATTTTATGACCTTTCTTGCGGCAGCTGTAAAGTGAATGACTGCAGATATTAAGATAGTAAGACGGTTGTTAAGTGAATCAAGCTTCCCCATTGACTTTGCTTGTCAGAAGGTCATAAAAAGTGATCACATGACCCCAGGGTATTGCAACCGTCATAAATATGAATCAGCTTCCATGAGTCTGAATTTGATCACATGACCGTGGGGAGGCTGCAATGGTTGTAAATGTGAAAAATGGTAATAAGTCATTTTTTTCTGTGCCGTTGTAACTTCGAATGGCCACTAAATGAACTGTTGTAAGTTGAGGATATGTATAGCCATTTCTGCATACATAAATTATATATCCTCTCACTGGCATTGTCCTGCCTAAGATCACGAGAGAAGGAGCAGCAGATGCCAAGAGAACTCAGCAAGAAAATGATTCTCAACATCCTGTGAGTGGACATGTGCCCCAAGCCGACCGACTCAGCTTTAGGAACAGTTTTATGCAGGAACAAACATTTTTGATGGTACACAAGAACAAAATTGAATTAAAAGATGGAGGAAGGAGACCATTGAGTAAGGAATTAAATGAGGATATGGCTGAATAATCTGGCCTGTCTTATACTACTTGGAAGACCTGAATAGGTTGACAGTTGGGTGCCTAAATGTAAAACAAATATGCTCAAGTGGAGGCTCTTAGCAGATAACAACATGCTATGTGAATGTGGAGAGACACAGAGCCTGGTCCATCTGCTGATATGTCAGCTACTACGAGAAACATGTACCGTTAATGACTTATTTTTGGCCAACGACAAAGCTAAGAAGGTGGCTTTATTCTGGCAGTTTAAAATTTAATCTAGATAAGGAAGAAGAAAAATACATAAATTGTCCACCAGGGAATTGCGCAGCAGGTGTCCAAATGAAGTCATAGACGCTGACCCGAACTTGTCATTTTATATAAATAAATATATTTTTACAACAATATATTCAGCAAACTAGATAGTCGGGAAATGAGCATCATGAGGTAAATTACAGAGTACACAGGGCACACAGAAGAAAAAGGCGGGAAAAAAGGGAAACTCCCCTTCAGATCCACAGCAACCAATCACAGCGCAGATTGTCTCTAGCAGGAGCCAGCACTCTAGTACCAATTAACCACAACTGTGTATGATCTGCACTACACAACCCCACTGCGCCAGCTTCTGAATTTAAATATCTTAACATTGTACATGGATGATTATGTGTGTAGGCACATGATCGCTCTTTCTCATGCACAGGTTCATATGAACTTGTCCAGGGGTGGATCACTCATGTCAAATAAATTATGCTTTTTGCTCTTGCATTACATCCGGGAATGGTGAACTGGTGGTCTCTCTTTCTCTACTTTCAAAGCTTTTTAACAGATGTACTGCTCTGTTTATAAGCTGTTTTCAGAGAAGTAACCCTCTCATTCCGTAGCAACAAAGAATTTTAATGATGCACACATCTTAATGGTGCACAAATATATTGAGGCATAAGCCACTCCATTAGATGAAACAGGAGTAAACTGGATTTTTACAGGAGTAAAAAAAAAAAGGCATTAATTTGGGGTTTTTACTTCTGTAAGCCACACGGAGCCACCAGAAGTGAATTTGGCGGCCATATGAATTTTCTTAATGAATAAATAAAAATAAAATAATGGTGGATGGCTGAAAGGAAGTTATAAATGATGACCACAAAAAGAAATGAAATGCAGAAGGCAGAGACAGGATGACCTACTTCCAACCTGATGTTGGTCATCCTCATCTTCACTTGCCTTCTACTTTTCCCAGCATTATGACTTTCTCAAGAGAATTGGCTCATCACGTACAGGTAGTTCTCTACTTACAACCATTTGTTTAGTGACCATTCAAAGTTACAACAGCACTAAAAAAATGACTTATGACCATTCTTTACAGTTATGACCATTACAGCATCCCGGTGATAATATGATCAAAATTCAGACGCTTGGCAACTGACTCATATTTATGATGGTTGCAGTGTCCCGGGTCATGTGACCCCCTTTTGTGACCTTCTGACAAGCAGAGTCAATGGTGAAGCCAAATTCACCTAATAACTGCAGCTAACTTAACAGCTGCAGTGATTCACTTAACAATTGTGGCAACCAAGATCATAAAATAGGGCAAAATTAACTTAGCAACTGTCTAGCTTAATAACAGAATTTTTTGGCTCAATTGTGATCATAAGTCATGGACCACCTGTAACACATCCATATTTTGGTCATTTGAACCTGGTTGTCTGTGCTTTGAGAGAGAACTCTAGATTGATTTGTCCTATGATCCATTTATATGTTTTGTTGGCTATCCATAGTATTCTCAAGCGTGTCCATCAACAAAGTTCAGAAAAAGGTATATGGGTAGTCCTCAACTTACAACAGTTCATTTAGTGACTGTTAAAAGTTAAGGTCAAGGTACTAGTAATGGTGTTTAAAGCCCTACATGGCAGGGGTCCGGAGTACCTCAGGGAACACCTGCTGCCGGCGTCAACTTCCCTGCGCCCTGTGCGTTCCCACAGAGAGGGACTCCTCAGGGTGCCACCGATCAGAGAATGTCGATTGGTGGCCCCCAGGGGGAGATCCTTCTCTGTGGGCGCCCCGGAACTATGGAATCAGTTACCGGTAGAGCTCCGGATGGCGCCTGATCTTCGCTCCTTTTGCCGCGATCTAAAAACATTTTTATTCGAACAAGCCGGCCTGGCCTGATGGGGGATTGGTGGGGTTTTTTATTGTTGTTTTATTGGGGTTTTTTAATTGTATTGTATCGATTGTTTTTTAGTGGGCAACTATTTAATCTTCTTTTAATATTTGTAATTTTGCATTTTTATTCTTGCCCTGTTCACCGCCCTGAGTCCTTCGGGAGAAGGGCGGTATAGAAATATTAATAAACTAAACTATTAATAAACAATAGCACTGAAAATGTAACTTATGACCATTTTCACACTTACGACCATTGTAGCATTCCCGTGGTCATGTGATCAAAATTCAGATTCTTGGTAACTGACTCATATTTATGATGGTTACAATGTCCCAGGATCATGTGAACCTCTTTTGTGACCTTCTGACAAGCAAAGTCAATGGGGAAGCCAGATTCACTTAACAACCATGTTACTACTCTGCAACAACTGCAGAGATTCACACAGCAAATATGGCAAGAAAGTTCGTAAAATGGGACAAAACTTACTTAACAAATGTCTCCCTTAGCAACAGAAATCTTGGGCTCAATTGTGGTTGTAAGTCGAGGACTAACTGTAATGTTTCTATTATCTTTTACTTGCATCCAGTTTTTGCACACATAAATCATGACATGGAAAATCACTGCCTACATGTTTCTGATCTTTGTAGGTAGACAAGTTGCAACATCTGAGTATTTTTTTCCAAGGCCTTCTTTGCTACTGTACCAAGTGCTAGTCTCTGTCATATTTCCTGATATAGGAAAATAATTCATAGCTTATACAGGAATGAACAAATCAACATACAGCACTTCCAAAATTACATATCTACATTCATAAATCAATCCCATAATTTTTCTAAATTATTCAGTGATTTTGCATTTCTGCTTGGCCTGGGAAATATGGATTATATTATTGATATGGATTGTATCTTTGTTTTTTTAAATAATTTTTTATTAATTTTCTAATTTTACATTTAGGTATTTAAAAAGCAACATGGTGGCTGGGTTAATCAATAGTTCAGTAACATACAAAATTTTTTAGTACAAATCTCAGATTACAACCTAAAATATTTTCTCTCTTTTTCCCTTAATATCTACTATCTCATATTTAAGCTAATACAGTTCTTATTATATCAACTAAATAAAAACATCATTATTACATTTATCAATAAATGTTTAGCTTATACATATCTTTTACTTTTACATTACTTTTACATTCAATCTTTACATTCAATCAAGTCCTGTTATTAGTTTTTCCCAATTTTTAGTTTCACATCAATATTCAAATTTAACATTTGATATTTATAATTTCCAGGTTTTAGGTAACCAAAGTTTCCTTTATCTCAATTCATAACAGAATCTAATATTCAAAATACACATCTTATCTATTTGGGTATAATCTTGTTCTATTTCCTAAAAGTTATCTATTTCCCCCCATCTTACATCATCTAATTAATAATACAATATCCCCTTTAATAAATAAAAGCCCATTATATATATATATATATATATATATATATATATATATATATATATATATATATATATATATATATATATATATATATATATATATATATATATATATATATATATATATATATATATATATATATATATATATATATACTGAGTTAATCAATAAATCAAACATATTCATAATATATATATTTCTTTTGAGTCTAGTTTTTAAGTATTAAACAATTAGCATCCTTATTTTTTACTAATTTCCAAATATTCTAAATTTAATGACCAAAATTTCCCTTATCTCAACTTCTCCCTTTGACCCTCTAATTAGTAATATGAAATCCCCTCTAATAAATCAAAACCCCAATTTTCTTCAGCCTTATTCTGGCTTTCTTTCATTGCCAACTAGCCTTCCATGTCAACGCTTTTAAATCATCAAATAGATCTTCCTCTATTATTATATATATTGTTTGGAATAAGAGAGACCATTTAGTTGCAATTTTTTTGGAAGGGCTAGCCCATTTATATTCCTTAAATCATCTCCCTATCATTCCAAATCCCCATAACTGTCCTGCTATGTTTATCTTCCATTCAGTCTTCTTCTTGCTCCTCAGATTTCTTCTGGTTTATATAGAAAGTCTTTTCCATTTTCAGTGTTGTCAGTCCCTTTTCTGGATATTCCATTAACTGTATTTGTTGGTCAATTGAGTCCTCTGTCTTAGTATTTGATTGTTCCGCTTCTTCTGTTACCTTCTGCATTGTTTGTTCTTTAGTTGTAGTCGGAATTTGGGTTTGTATATCTAAGCTGACATCTAGTTCTTTTCTGTAACATCTTATTTCATCACAAGCTGAAAGAATAGTTTCATGTATTGCTTTCAACATAGAAATAATCTTTTCCTGGTCCTCATCCATCTCTTTCACATCTTTATAGTAGAAGTCATTTGTCAAGCAAGATTTTATAGTCCAAGCTATTTCATCATCTCATATAGTAACCAATATTCCTCAAATAAAGAGATAGGAAGGAAATTCCCCACATGTAACTCTAAAAGTCAGTAAAGGTTTACATTCACAGTTCAAGTAGGTCAGTTATGCCACCCAGCTGTTCTCTTACAGATGAGTTTCTCACAGGTGGTGCCAAGGCCAGAAGGGTCTTATCTAAGGTCTGGGCTTCGAGCCAAGTCTATTTTAGGAAATAACAAGTTGTAATACCAAACTTTGCCACAAGATGTCATCGATGCCATTTCAAGTTTTTTAAGTCCAAAATTTTTATAATCCTTTTCCAATTTTATTTCTTTTTTGTAGATAAAAGCAAAAGTCTCCAATAAAAATAGGAAAAAAATTGGTCCCCAAGTTTCAGGAACATATAAATCCAATTAGATTAAAGATATTCTTTTAGTGCTTTAATTCCCCTGGGTAGTCAGTAGCCGCTATTCTTAGAGGGTGGGATAGAAATTTCCTTCCCTCTCTCCTCACAGGGGAAAAAATACTTCAGGCAGCCTTTACAGAAAAAGAAAGTACTTAGGGTAAAGAGAAGATCGGATCTCACCCAGTTTCATCTACGTTGCTTTCGAAGTGCATGGTGATAAGTTTGACTTTGGCTGTCTGCAGCCTAGTGACGGGCCATATTATTACGGCCGGTCTTTCCTCTGCTGGTTTGGAGGGCTGTCCCGGATAAAGTGGAAGGGCTGACGCCCTCCTGCAATCAAGCGGGGGTCCCCTCCTTGCTTGTTGCCCCTATAGGTGACTTTCGACCCTTTCCAGGGTCCCCCAGCGGAGCAAAACCAAATGCGGAAAACGGAGCTTGCCTTCCAGCGTCCACGGCAGCCACGATGGCAAACCGGAAGTTCTGATATAGATGGTATCTTTGTAGAGATCAAATTCGTCTAGCATTTCTTAGCACAAATAGAAAAAACAAAAGGCAGCTGATTGTCTTCTTCTTTCTTGTTACATTTTTTTTTCTAAATAGAACACTTTCAGCTTGCTACTTTTATCTAACTTGTCTTTATTTTTATCTTTCTAGTATTTATTTGTTTAGTTTGCATATATTTTAAAAACACTACTGAGGAAATGTAAGAGAAAAAAAATAGAAAAAAGATTGACAACGTATAAATTTTGATAAATATTCAAAATAACACTAGATCAGGGGTGTCAAACTCAATTTCATTGAGGGCCGCATCAGCATTGCGGTTGCCCTCAGGGGGCCAGGTGGGTGTGGCCTGGGTGGGCGTGGCTAAAGTGCATATGGCCTACTGGGTGGGCTTGGCCAGGTCTACATTGTTCACATCAAGGGTGCCTATAGGGGCCTGGGCAGGAGTGGGACAAATCTGAGGGTCTCTGGCAGGAGGAGGGTCTCTGGGCCAGGGCCAAGGCAGTGAGGACTTCTAGTCCTCACTGTTTCCAGGATGGCTTCACGGGCCGCATGAAACTACTTTGCGGGCCGGATCCGGCCCCCGGGCCTTGTGTTTGACATGTCTGCACTAGATCATTGCTACCTATTAAAGTTTACTTTATCAATTTGAATTTTCAAAATCATTATTAAGAAGTCTATATTTAATAAGTAGCTAAAATGGTCAGTATAATATGAATTGTAATTCAGAATGAGTTGAACCTATTTTTCTAGCATCAAATTCTGTCTTTATTTAATCAATCAAACAAAATATATTAAATAAAGTCTTATATTAAGTGAAATTCAAATTTAGGATGTAGTACAAGTCCCTGTTCAAAATTATATTCCACAAATGGTTTCCAAGTTGAATGAAATTCTGTATGACACGTCTTACAAATATATTTAAAATAAATAAAATAATGAAAAATAAAAGCAAAAATATAAAAATGTTTATTTTTCACATTGATCCATGCTCTCAGAGCTTAAAGGAGCCCCCTCTGATTTCCAATAGAAAGTATAAAGAGTCCTCACAACTGTTATATATACATTATTTTTATTATTTTTTAAGTACCAATCAACATGCATTATGTCCGTTTGCTGTTCCAAATGACAGCGTTATAAAAACATAATGAAAAATAGGCACAGCGTAGAAGGAGGTCTGGAACTAATATCTCCTTTTTTCTCCTGAACTTTCTGTTTTGCCAGTGACCCATAAAGAGAGGAGCCAGGCACCAGTTTATCAATTATACAGACCCTGCTGACAGACAAATACCTCAGGATGGGGTGACAGAAACTGCTAACTAAAAACTCCAGCCATTTTCAGTGGCTATAAAAATGGGTGTACAAGCTTTGAGTAAAATGAATCATATCTGCATCTTCAAAGAGCTTGGTATCAATTTATTGGAGGGCTTGATGTTGTTCTGGATTTCTCTGTCCATCTTTATTGAAATATTGACATAAAATTACAAAGGGATGGCATGTTTTTCCAGAGCAGGTAGAAATAGATACCCTTTCAGGATGTTAATTGGAATGAGACCAGAGCAGGCTTCTTCTCATTGATATGGTGAAGCCATGCCTGGACCTTTATGCTTTTGTGACAGAACGTTCTCCATGCAAAACTATCATATCACATTCATTTTAAGAAAGTAAAAAATGAGTTAGTGGATTAAAATCAACAACTAAGACTCCCAATTTTCAAAAAAGATTTAAAGTTTGTCAAACTGGCAGATTAAAAAGGGAGAAGAAATACATTCTGGGTGATTGAGCTGAGGTAGTAGAGACAACGATTTAAGATGATTTTTCAAATACAGCATTCTCTTGCCACCTGTGGCAAAGCCGTTGGAATGAAAAGTCCCAGAATCCTTAGTTTTCACACTGGTTGGGAAACCAGATGAGAGCCAGTTTGGTGTAGTGATTAAGGCATCAGGCTACAAACCAGGAGACTGGGAGTTCTAGTCCTGCCTCACAAAGCCAGCAGGGTGACCCTGGCCAGTCATTTTCTCTCAGCCCTAGGAAAGAGCCAATGGCAAACCAATTCTGAAAAATCTTGCCAAGAACACTGCAGGGACTTGCCTAAGGAGTCTCTGAGGATCGGATGCAATTGAACCAAAAGAAACAAAGTAAAATAATATTTTATTTATTTATTTATCGAACCACCTTTCTCCAATAGTCTCTGCCAATCCTGTATGATTCAACCAGGTTGTGTGGCTTGTTTCCTAACTATCAAACAATGCCATCTACAGGACCAAGATACATTCCCTCCAAGGCCTCAGCCTTGACATTCCTTAAAGTCTTGAAGTCTCCTCTCATAGGCACTGGGCCAGGACATTGTATAAATCCACCCTTTGAGTTGACATTGTTTGTTATGATTCTTGCCTTCCAGTATCAGCATTTTTACTCTTATTCCAACTGAGTGGTATTACCTGTTTTAACCTGCAAACCACCCAGAGTCATTGAAGAGTTGGCAGCTTTAGAAATTAAAACTACAAATAAAGAAACTACAAATAAAACTATCTCTGCTTGGAGGAAGAAGAGAGGAAGAGGTGTATAATCAATTCACATTGATTAAAGAAGAAATGTATTTGCAGTATTCCAGTATTTTAGAGGCTGCCACAAAGAAGGTGTTTGTGTGGGGGGTCAACTTATTTTCCAAAGCACCAGAGGGCAGGATAAGAAACAATGGATGGAAGCTAATCAAGGAGAGAAGCAACTTAGGATATAACAACAACAACAACAACAACAACAACAACAACAACAACAACAACAACAAACTAGTGGAACAGCTTGCCATCAGAAATCGTAGGGGCTTCATCACTGGAGGTTTTTATTATTATTATTATTTTTAATTCCATTTATATCCCGCCCTTCTCCGAAGACTCAGGGCAGCTTACAAGCTTAGCAGTAGCCTTCATTCTATGTATATGCCTGCTTATTAGGGCTTTCACACACACCCCAAGCGGCATTATTACAAAGTCAGCTTAATTGCTCCCAACAATCTAGGTTCTCGTTTTACCTACCTCGGAAGGATGGAAGGCTGAGTCAACCTTGAGCCTGGTGGGATGCGAACCTGCACTAATTGCAGGCAGCTGGTGTTACTTAAGGAGGCATTAGCCCACTGCTCCACCAAGGCTCTTTTAAGAAGAGATTGGACAACTATTTGTCTGAAAAGGTATCGGGCCTCCTGCTTGAACTGGGGGTTGGATTAGAAGACCTCCATGGTCTTCCAGCTCAATTCTGATTCTAGTATCTAATTTTGGTTGCCAGTTTTCTTACACAATCCACTTTATACTAAAATTAAAAGAATTCTGCCTACCTTAGGTTTACATCTGTAGTCATGACAGCTAGATCTTGACTTACGAGCACAATTGAGCCCAAAATTTCTGTTGCCAGTGAGACACTTGTTAAATGAATTTTGCCCCATTTTACGATCTTTCTTGCCGCACATTGTGAATCATTGTAGTTGTTAAGTTAATGACACGGTTGTTTAGTGAACCTGACTTCCCCATTGATTTGTTTATCAAAAGGTCACAAAAGGGGATCACATGACACTGGGACACTGCAACTGTCATAAATATGAGTCAGTTGCCAAAGATTTGAATTTTCATCATGTGACCATGGGGATGCTGCAATGGTTGTAAGTGTGAAAAACGATCATAAGCAGGGCTTTTTTTTCCTCATAGAATGCTCAGAACGGAGTTCCGGCACCTTTTTTGGATGGAAACTTGTAGGGTAGGCTGTTGTGATTCAGGGTCAGCCTGTGGGTTCGGCAGTTGGGTCGGATGACTCAGAGGAGGAGGAGGGGGGTGTTGAAGACCTTGTTGAGGGGGTTGAAGACCTTGCTGATGAGAGCCCTCAGCCAGGCCCCTCCCACTTGGTCACCACGGAGACCCAGCTGTGTGAGCCTGATAGCGTGGATGAAGATGACCCACAGCTGGCCCTGTTCAAGGACGCCCGACGCAGGAGGCAGTCAATTAGGAGTAGACAGAGGAAGGCAATGGGGCTTCTCGGAAGGAGGCAGAGAGAAGCCACGCCCTGAACTCTATATAAGGGGAATGTGTGGGGAGGGCTGGTTTGCTGAAGGCAACCGCTTGGATAGTTCGTGTTTCTTAAAGCTCCTGTTTCTTGGTTCGTGTCTTGTTTGTTTTTGTAGTAATAAATTTGGCAGGCGTAATTCCAGCCTCTTGCCTTATTGTAAAAGGGGTTGTCCCTGCCTTTTCTGCAGGGCCGGTAGCAGGCTGGTACAGAACATAGGCATGGCGGGTTGTATGACGTGTGAGTTCCGGCACCTTTTTCTTTTACAAAAAAAGCACTGATCATAAGTCACTTTTTCTCAGTGCCATTGTAACTTCAAACTTTCACTAAACAAACTGTTGTAAATTAAAGACTATCTGGACACATGCTTTTCATGTATAAGTGCATTTCAGAATTCTACAGTGGGTTTTCATTTCAGATGAAACTACCAAATTCCAAATGTTTTTATGTTCTCACCCTGCCTCATTTCACAGTTGTAGTTATTATTACCGGTATTTGTTTTAGAAAGGAAAATCTTGGAACCCTAGGGGGTGGGTCAGGGGAAGTAAAAACTTGAAGTATGCTTAGAGATAGCTGACCTTATAACTGGAAATGCTAGCAGGCTGCAATGTTAGCAGTCCTGAAATCCAAATGTGTGTTGATGTTAGCTGAATTCAACTGTTGAGTACCCGAGTGACATTTACCTGTGCAGGTAGCAACTTGGATTTCAACACAAACTAATCTAAGCATACTTGTGGCATCCATCATTTCCAGTGACCCAAGTAAAGAGCAGCACGTCCACTTGTCTGCTCTTGCAGTCAAGCAGGATAGCAACTCGCAATTATGGCTAGCAATTTGTCCGAGTGTACACAAGGAAGAGATGACCTGTGCTTTGCACATATTGTCAAACACAGAGAGACTTAGATCATGACAAGAATGTACCCCCTGCCCCCGCCAGCTCTTGCTCAACCAGGAATCATGTTGTATCTTGAGAACAATAAAAGGATATCTCCCTATCAGTAGGCATCTACCTGTTTTGGCATTGCTTAAGAAAAACACCTTTGGAATCAACTTTAATTTAAGGTGTCAAGCTAGCAAGTTAGCAGCCAAATGGCAGCCAGAGACATAGATACCTAATGAAAGAATTTGCAGGGAAAAGGGAGAAAACAAAAGGAAACTCTGAAGGAGAGTGTAAAAGAGACACACATCTCTTTCCATTCCCTTTGACATGGCGTTGAGTTGACCTCTTAGTTCCTGATTCAATTAAGAATACCGGGAGGAGAAACCAGGCCTTTTAAATTTTTTGATTATATAAAAAAGGAAGAAAAGGGAAGAAAAGCAAAGAACAACTTATAGGAATATAAATTTCCTATTGTGTGAACTAATCTATTCTTATGTAGGTATTCACATCATACTGTTTAAATTGCAATGAAACGGTTAACTTTTAAAACAGTTTACTTGACCCTAAGAACACAGGAGAAATGAAGAATATGGATTAGCACGTTTAGCCCAAATGTCCTGCAAATGGCAGGAAAAAATTGTTCAAATATAGATATTTGGGCTAGAAATATGGAATGGTCTCTTCAAATCATTAATGTTGGTTAGATGTCCCTCAAGAGTGCATCTTTCTCTCTCTTTCTAATAAAAGTATAGAATATGCATTCCCACTGTCCTTTCTCCAAAGCATCTAAAGGCAAGACGATAAGCAATGGATGGAAACTAATCAAGGAGAGAAGCAACCTGGAAATAAGGAGAAATTTCCTGATAGTGAGAACAGTTAATCAGTGGAATGACTTGTCTCCAGTTGTGGGTGCTCCAACACTGGAGGTTTTTAAGAAGAGATTGAGCAATCATTTTTCTGAAATGGTATAGGCCACGGGTCGGCAACCCGCAGCTCCGGAGCCGCATGCGGCTCTTTGAGCCGTCTCTTGCGGCTCCCAGTCGCCCGGTGCGCGCGCACCTCTCCGAACGGGCGGAGGTGCGCACGCACCACTCCAAAGGTTTGGAGAGCTGCGCGCGCAGCTCTCTCGCACCTCCGCCCGAACACCCGTTTGGAGACCTGCTGGTGTTCGGGCGGAGGTGCGGTTTGGAGACCTGCTGGTGCCGGTTTCTAAACGGGTGTTCGGACGGCAGTTTGGAGGTCCTGGGGGTGGCTCTAGCGACGCCTGGGCTGAAGGCGGTGCCGCAACCCAGCGCCCGTCACCACGGAGACCCGTCACCGCTGGCGTGCAGGTGCGTCCACATAAAAAAAGTGGAACCACGTGCGTGCATCCACGCACGCGCAAAAAACAAAATGTTTTGTTTTATGCGCATGCGCGTGTGTGGATGCACACGCGCGGCTCCCATTTTTTTATGTGTGATGGAACCGGTTCCCAGTGGCTCTTTTGCTTTTTCAGGTTGCCGACCCCTGGTATAGGCTTTCCTACTTAAGCAGGGGGATGGACTAGAAGACCTCCAAGGTCCCTTCCAACTCTGTTATTCTTTCTTTTTTTTTTTTAAATTTTATTAAATTTATTATTTAAAAACATTGGACACAGTACCAGCGAGCTGACAAACCTTTTTGTCTACAATGTTTAAATATATATATATACATGTATATATGTACATCAAAAATACACTTAAATACACTTAGATTACAAATCGGTGAAATACCACAATATTTAAAACAGTGAGCTAGTCTGTAAAACCTAATAGAGACCTTTCTTTTTATCCATCCAAAGATACAATTTGTTCCAAATTCTATAATAGTCTGATTGATCTTTATTCTTTAATTCCAAAGTTAATTTGTCCATTTCAGCACAATCCCAAATTTTCCTAATAACCTCTTTTTCTCCTGGGATCTCATTCTTTTTCCATTTTTGCGCAAATGATATTCTAGCTGCTGTGATAATATGGATCATTAAGTATAGCACATCTTTAGGATATTTCTCTTTCGTGATTCCCAACAAGAAAAGTTCTGGACTAAACTCAAGATCTTGTTTCAATATTTCTTTCAGCCAAATCCAAATCATTCTCCAAAATTTTTGTGTTTTACTGCAAGACCACCACGTGTGGAAGTATGTGCCTAACTCTGTTATTCTTTCTTGTTAGTTTCCAAGTTAACAGTGCATTTTTCCAAAGCATAAGCATTTCCAAAAATTAATGCATCTTCCAGAAGAAAAATGTACAAAAATAAAAAAAATGTGGTCCAAAAGAGATCCATGATCCCTCATGACCATATCACGGTCACTTTGGATACTTTGATACACCATATCTGCTTCAATTGGCTAAACCTAACAATTTCTTCCTCAAAAAAAATTGCATAAGCATCTAACAATGACATACTTCTGTTGAATTAATCATAGTTTAAAATCTATAGAAATTTTGCCCGGGCTCTGTTAATGTCAGAAATTTCACCGCCTAGATAGAAGAGCCAAAATGTAGGAAAATATTAACTAGTAATAGAATGGGTTGAATGTAAGAGAAGATAGGAAGCCCAAGATTTATCTTCATAGCGAGTGGCACTTAAAAAAGAAAAGAATTATGATGTGATATGTTCTATATCAAATATTTTTCATACTAGCCAACTTTAAGATCACCTTATTATAATAAAGGTTTTGAGTCTCTGAAAAGACTAGAGAGAAGAGCAACAAAGCACCTGAAGGCAGGACAAGAAGCAATGGATGGAAACTAGTCAAGGAGAGAAGCAACCTAGAACTAAGGAGAAACTTCCTGACAGTGAGAACAATTAACCAGTGGAACAACCTGCCTCCAGAAGTGGTGAATGCTCCAACACTGGAAGTTTTTAAGAAGAGACTGGCCAGCCACTTGTCTGAAATGGTGTAGGGTTTCCTGCCTGAGCAGGGGGTTGGACTAGAAGACTTCCAGGGTACCTTCCTCCTCCTCCTCCTCCTCCTCCTCCTCCTCCTCCTTCTCCTTCTCCTCCTCCTCTTCCTTCTTCTTCTTCTTCTTCTTCTTCTTCTGATGATGATGATGATGGTGATGATTAGGGCCCTGGAGGCTAAAACATGTGAAGCAAAGGTTGCAGAAACTGGGCATGTCTAGTCTAGTGAAAAGAAGGTGACATGATTTCAGTATCTCAGGGGCTGCCACAAAGAAGAGGGGGTCAACCTATTCTCCGAAGCACCTGAATGCAAGAGAAGAAGCAATGGATGGAAACTAATCAAGGAGAGAAGCAACCTAGAACTATGGAAAAACTTCCTAACAGTGAGAACAATTAACCAGCGGAACAGCTTGCCTTCAGAGGTTGTCGGTGCTCCATCACTGGAGGCTTTTAAGAAGAAACTAGACAGCCTGGAATGATATGGGTCTCCTATTCTAGCAGGGGACTTGCAGGTAAAAGGGAGAAAACAAAAGGAAACCCTGGAGAAGAGTGTAAAAGAGAATTAGGTTGGCAGCTTGTATCTAGACTTTGGAAGGATTTTAACTCTATACTTTTGGCAAAAGATACATAAAATGAGCTTTAAAAAAACACACCATTTGATCTTACTAACCTTTGTAGGCACAGTTCATGAATTTTAAGAGTAGGATGACATAATATTGCTAATGTTCAATCCCGTATCACTGTTATCTAGGCACATATTTGAAACATTTTTTGTTAGCGCTGATGTATGACATTTCATGCCATATATTCCATTTCTTAAGGACAACAATTTTTATATTTTCTGTGTTCACTGAACTGTTTAAAGCTGTCTGAGAAGCAATTACAGTACTAACAGCTTTATATCAATAAATATACAACAAAATTGTGTGATCTAGAAATGGAAAAAGATTGGTATATGGTACACTTTATTCATTTAATTATCTAAGTTATTTATCATACATTTATTTATTAAATTTATTTACTGCCCATCTCATTGTTGAAGTGACACTCCATATAGTAGCATATGGTATACATCCGTACTAACAAACAGAAATAAAAGGGAATGTGCAAATTAGAAAACTATTGTATTAATTTCTCATTCCAACTGCTGTAAGTTTTGGTGAAGGTCAAGAGACTTACATGGAGAAAATGCCAAATAAAAATGCAATTTTCTGAAGTGGTAATAGAAGTTAGAACAGGTGAATAATAACATTATCTGTAATAGAAAGCACTCATAAGAGGCAGCTGTTGGTGCTCTGTGGGATTCCCAAACATGAAAATTGGACACCAATAGTCTCAACCATAAAAACATGGTGGTCGGGTTGAGTAGGGAGAATGTATTTGTGTACAATGGATGATTCGGTAAAATTATCTGGCATGCTGGAGTTTATTAGAGTCTATACGTAATTGTATTCTGATCTCAATTTGGGTTTGCAAGGTAGCAGGAAGGAATAGGAACAGATTCATGTGCAACTGTCAGGCGTGAAAGATCCGGTCCACATGTACATCTGGACATCCTGCTGTTAGGAAAGCAAGCCCAGGAAAAGGATGAAGATTCAGCTGAAAAAGATGCAGATATTATCTTTCTGTTACATACATAGGTATCACATCTCAAGTCAAGACACATTGATAAATAAAATATCCCACCGATCCTCCAGAGAAACCTTTGGGGAATTTAGCGAGGGTGTGTTTTTGTAAGATATTTCCATTCAATTAGGCCGCACCAACCAGGCTTTATATGAAAGGCAGATGAGGGACGCCGCCAGCGAGCGCAGGATGGCTCTGTGGAAGTGAGAGTCAGCTGTAACGATAACAAACCTGCACCGGTTGCAAATGTCATCACCTCTTCTTCTTAATCAAAAGGCTTTGAATCCCTTCTCCAGGCACATCTTCTGGAAATGAGAGGATGGCTAGAAGAATCATTTGAATGTGGCAGCCCTTGATAATGATGAAATGAATAAAGGGTTGTCTTCTTTTTGTTGTTGGGCGAGGACGAATTCAGTGTACAGCTCATGAAAAGACAGCGGTTTAATAGTGCCGGCGGTAGCCACAAACGCTTCTAGTTATCCACCGTACAGCCTCCTTTTGCGGAGATAATGGCTGCAATAAGGGGTTCCCCTCCACCTTCCCTCAAACCTGGCAGAACAGAGGAAAGCTAGGCCAGAAAAACTGGCACGAACCAAGGGCAGGTTCACACCGTTACTTTTGGGGAGTTTTCTGAAATGCAGGCCATGTGGCAAAGCCGTGGCCTAAAACATCGGCTCGGGGGCCAATTGAGTGCAGCGTTTCATGTATTGTTTGAAAGCCACTGTGGAGACAAGAGCTTTGACAAGGAAGCTGGTGAGGGATGGGAGGCCTTCCTTGGATTTGATTCTCCCTTAAATCATATCGGTCCTTTTGTTTGAGTAGTGTCCATCCCCACTCCCTCCCCCTCTGTGAAGTTATATGAGAGGCAATTCCCAGTGATAGCAGCTACCGCAAATTCTCACCAGAATCTACCCTACTTTACGGAAATCAAATTAGGGGCCAAAAGGAGAGATAGCAATAGGGTTGGCAGGGGATGAGACATGCCCAGGGTTGGCTGCCCTGACAAACACATTGGCTGTAGTGGAGACAACTGCCTACACAGTAGACAAGATTTAATACTGCCTATTTGCAGTTATGTTGCGATGTGGATTTCTTTGTTGTGTCTGAGCTTGGTTGTTTGATTGCTGACATTTCATTACCTGACTAAATAATATCATCAGTTGGACTGAGTGTGGGTTTTTCTCCCTATTTATATGCAGCAGCTTATCCTACCAGTGTTGGTGGGAGTCTGGTTTTATCCTTGGTAGTGTCTTGGTTAGGGTATTGTTTTTCTGCTTGATCATTTGTCTGGTGTTAATCCCTGCTTATCTAGTTGTTGGCTGCTGGAGAGAATGTATTCTGATCTTTTTGTTTCTTCCATAGCTGTTTTTTTTAAATGTCTCTTTTGAATGTGTGTAAATTGGTTTGTCTCTATGTGTCTATTGATGGCTGATTTGCTGAATGACAAGCTTCCAGGAATTCTTTAGTCTTTATAGATTTAGCTTGGTTTAGGGTGTTCACGGTTTCCCAGTTGAAACTATGGTTGAGTCTGTGCATGTGGTGAGATCATAAGCAATATCTTCAAAGGAATAAAATTCACAAAAGAGGAAAACTATAGCACACTCCCCTTCCTGAATATTCTCATCAGCAGGGGAAATGATGGCAAATTAGAAAAGTAAGTCTATCGAAAAACAACCCACCCTAACAACCCACACTAATCAAGTGTTCAGTTACAACTGAATCTTCCACAAGAGGAGCTGTAAGCTGTAAAAATAAGAACATTACAAACATACTGCAAGAACAAAGAACACCAGAAAAGAAAAAGGACCATCTATACAACCTCTTACAACACAGTGGATACCCATGCAATTTTATTGTTGATTGAGCATTCAATCCACTAACACATAACCAACACATGCTATGAAAAAGATAACATTAACTATACATTTAAAACATCTCAGAAACAGTCAATAAAGTATTGCAAGCACATGACATCATCATGGCACACAAACCAACTAAAGCTCTTCAAAACATCTTAAGTGAACCAAAACCCAGTAGCCCAAGAATTAAAAACAGGAGTCAGCTACAATATGTGATGCAAGGATAGAAACAGTTACTGTGTAGGGCAGAGAGGCAGAAAACAAGCAGAATGCATCCATGAACACCAATTAGCAGTCAGAAGACATGGTGTTAATGTCAGAACACATGGACAGACTCAACCATTCTTCCAACTGGGAAACTGTGAACATCCTAGACCAAGCTAAATCCAAAAATACTAGGGAATTTCTGGAAGTTTGTCATTCAGATAAATCAATAGATATTTTCAGTGCTTTTTTTGTAAAAAAAAAAAAGTGCCGGAACTCAAACATGTCATACAACCCACCTTGCCTACCCTACAAGGTTCCATCCAAAAAAGGTCTTGGAACTCCGTTTTGAGAGTTCTGTGACAAAAAAAGCCCTGGATATTTTACATATTTGTATTTTGCACACCATTCAAAAGGGACAATAAAAAGCAAAGAAGAAAACAAAAAGATATGAACGCATCCTCTTGAGCAACTAACAATTAGATAAGCAGGGATTAATACCAGACAAACAATCAAGCAGGAAACGATACCTCTCAATTTCCAGAATTCCCCAGACAGCCATGGGGAGTTCTGGGAGCTGAAGTCCACAGGTTTTACAATTGCCAAGGTTGGACACTCCTGGTTTAGAGTTCCTCTTTCCCAGAAAAAACTACATCCTAAAGGGCCTGGCTGTACTTCTTAATCTCTAGGGGGTGCCCTTATAAAGCCATTAATCATGGAAGCCAAGTAGAGGTTTGTAGTTATACATCCTGTTCTAATCCGGATAACTGCAACAACACACCCCTTTCTCATTCAATTTTTCAAAAGCCTGAACTACTAAAGGAGGAGTAAATTTAACTGAGGAAAGTGTTTCTGTCATGCTAGTGTACAACACATTTAGCTTAATCAGAGAAGCTATTTTTAAATGTTCAGATACTTTTGTCTTCTATTTATATCCTTTAATTCTTAGCATAAAGAAGGCCTGTCTAGTAAGTCTGGTTAGTCTTCTGGATTCCAGTCTCAGGGATCCAAGAGACCCCCAGCCAGAACTGTCACTCATTTCAACATCTTGTTTTGTCAGACAAGATTTGGTGCTACAGGTTTAGCAAAATAAAATTAAAATTAAAAAAAAAAGAAAAGAAACAAAACTTGTTCCCCTCAGAGTAGTGAATATTTTCCAAATGACCTTTTAGAATATGTTTTGCAATGGTATCAGCTCTGGTTTGTGGACTTCAACTCCCAGAATTCCCATCAATGGCCATGCTGGCAGAGGAATTCTGGGAGCTGAAGTCCACCCTCTTGGAAATGAACATGGTTGGGAAATGCTACACTGTAAGGACTCAAGGATCCACCTTGCCTGCTAGTATACCTGCGAAATTCTGAGGTTTTTTTTAATATGTTATCACATCAGTATGACTTAGCCTCCTTGAAAATAGCTAAATTTTGTTATACTGCTTGTAAAATTAGGCAGACTTTGATTATCCAGTGATGAATCCAGCATCAATTGAATTATTTTGTCTTGTCTTGTTTTTACCATTTTTTAAATTTTGTGATGTATTTTTGTTTGTAATTGTAGACAGCAACTAATAAAATTTTCCTCCTTTCCTTTCCTTTCCTTTCCTTTCCTTTCCTTTCCTTTCCTTTCCTTTCCTTTCCTTTCCTTTCCTTTCCTTTCCTTTCCTTTCCTTTCCTTTCCTTTCCTTTCCTTTCCTTTCCTCTCCTCTCCTCTCCTCTCCTCTCCTCTCCTCCCCTCCCCTCCCCTCCCCTCCCCTCCCCTCCCCTCCCCTTCCCATATATTGATAAATGTTTAATATATTTTGCAAGAGAAAGCACGCATTCTCAAACACCCAAACCTGCCTTTTTGCTACTAATGCTTGGGTTCTTTAGAAATCAGAAAAACAACCCCTTCTTCGTTTAGAGGACCATTTCCAATGGTGTCCATGTCTGTCAAAAAAGCAAAAATGGCACTATGACCACCCAATCAAACTTCATTCTTTTTTTGACCCAAGTAAAAAAAGAGGTGGTGGTTTGACTGCATGCCTCTTTCCCCCCACCCTCTTCCCACAGATGCCTCAATCATTTTCATTGTGAGAAGACGGCATCAGGAATGTGTGCCAGATTTCTTGAGACTTCAGAGACCTCACCCCCACCATCTCACATAAAGATGTTGAAACCATAGGTATCGTTGCCAAAATTTCTACCCAGTCTCAGGGCAGAAGGCTGCAAACCTCATGCTCTTATGAGATACGGTCCATCTTAAAATCCTTTCATTACAGGTAGTCCTCGATTTACAATCACAATTGAGCCCCAAATTTCTGTTGCTAAGCAAGACCATTTATTTATTTATTTATTTATGGGACTTATATGCCGCCCTATCTCCCGAAGGACTCAGGGCGGCTAACAACAATAAAAACAACAATACAAAAGTTAAAAGAAATTAAATAAACAGCCCCAATAAATAAGTTAAACTAAACAATTAAAAATTAAAAAACATTTTAAAAAACCCTGTCGTCAGTCCAGGTCAGCCTGATGAAAAAGGAAAGTTTTAAGGCCGCGGCGAAAGGACCGGAGATCCGGGGCCATCCGGAGCTCAAGGGGAAGTTGGTTCCACAGGGCTGGCACTCCCACAGAGAAGGCCCTCCCCCTGGGGGTCGCCAGCCGACATTGTCTAGCCGACGGCACCCTGAGGAGGCCCTCTCTGTGTGAGCGCACTGGGCGATGGGAAGTCGTTCCCGGCAGCAGACGGTCCTGCAAATATCCCAGGCCTAGGCCATGTAGGGCTTTAAAGGTAAGTACCAGCACCTTAAATCCATTGTTGAGTTTGCCCCATTTTACGACCTTTCTTGCTACAGTTGTCAAGTGAATCACTGCAGTTGTTAAGTTAGTAACACGGTCAGTGGTGGGATTCAGATAGATGAACAACCGGTTCTCTGTCTGGATGCAGCTTCCAGAAGTCTGTTCTGGGCCTGAGCAACAAAAAATTAGTTACTGGTTCTGCTGAACTGGTGCGAACTGGTTGAATCCCACCACTGAACAAGGTTTTTCAATGAATCTGGCTTCCCCATTGACTTTGCTTGTCAGAAGGTCGCAAAAGGTGATCCCATGATCCTGGGACACTGCAACTGTCATAAATATGAGCCAGTTACCAAGCGTCTGAATTTTGATCAAGTGATCATGGAGATATTGCAACGATCATAAATGTGAGAAATCATTGTAAGTCACTTTTTCCAGTGCTGCTGTAACTTTGAACAGTCACTAAATGAATTGTTGTAAGCCGACGACTACCTGTACTTTGAATTTACTTTGGCAGACTCAGGAATTACTGCCTTGCAAACTAATACTTAATATAGTTGCTCCAGTGGTGGGATTCAAATAGGTGAACAATCAGTTCTCTATGTGGATGCCACTTCTGGAAGTCCAATCTGGGCCTGGGCAACAAAAAAATAGCTACCAGTTCTACTGAACTGGTGCGAACTGGCTGAATCCCACCACTGAGTTGCCCACATTTTAATTTTTTTGCAAAAACATTGATGTAAAAGGGAAGCAGGAAATTAATGGCAGACTATTCCTGGACTGAGGGGGTTTTTGCTTTCAAGTTTTTAACATTGTTTTATTGTTGGGCTATTAATTAATTTAATTCTTTTTAATTCTATTTTTTATCTTAATTTTATATTGTCTTTTAAATATTGCCCTGTAAACCGCCCTGAGTCCTTCGGGAATAGGGCGGTATAGAAAACTAATTAAATAAATAAATAAATAAATAAATAAATAAATAAATAAATAAATAAATAAATAAATAAATAAATAAATTCGGTGACAGTTTTTCTAAAGTCACACATATCCTTGTAGCTCTAAATAAGGCTTCTGCCTGCCATTGATGCCTTCTTGGTCCTGGGTTTGCACTTTTATGGATCTTCATGTCTCTTTTCCGAAGAACTCTTTGCTAGAAATCAGAAGAACATCAACTGAAGTTCTCAGTTGGACATGTTACGCTTGCATAAGGGTGATTCTTGCTGGATCAGGCTATTTTAGTCCCAATTTTAATCCCACATTTTGTGTCCCAGGGGATCCATTGCAGAAGCCGGTCTGAAGACAATACCCTTCTGCTGTCATTTTCCACTGAACAATATTTAAAGGGGATGACGGAGTTTTACAGGTTTAATGTTGTGTGTTTTTAATGCTGTAAGCTGCCTCCGAGCCAATGTGTGTGTGAACTGGGCAGCCATATATTAATTTGTTTAATGAATAAAAATAACTGAATAAATAAAGACTTCAGCCTATTCTTCAGGAGGTAGTTAGCAGCCCTTGGTAGCCCAATTCTCCGTGAACAATTGTGAGTGAGATGGGCGGTATTTTAAATTTGAGAAATAAATAAAACCAACAGTTCTACTGCCTTTCTAAAGTCATTCCAATTTCACTGCAACTGCTGGCATTGCATTTAGTTGTGCGTGGTGCAAAAAAGGAAAATAAAAGTTTTTTCCCCCCCTTTCTTTTAGTCTGGCACCCTCCTGAAATGTAATCCTTGCATTTCTCTCCTGCTAGCAAAGCTCCAACCCCTTTCTTGGTAGAAAAAAAAGGCAAGAAAAAAAGATCAACTCTTTCCACCCCAAACTGGAGAAAACAAATTGTTTTCTCTCTATGCAACATAAAAGTTACCAACTCTATTGCATTACGACTGAGGTTTCTCTTGCATTCTTTCCATCCGAAAGAGCTTTTGAAGTTTCCCAGGATCCCCCCCTGGGTTTTTTTCAGACTAAAGACCTTGATTTTATCACCCTAAAGACAGAGGCGAGCGTTACACCACGACTGGGAGGCTGTGATGAGATTTTGGGGTGTGCCATCAGCGGCTGTTTACGACTGCCAAGTATAATGGAGAAGCCGGGAAGTGCCTGTGTGTAACTTAAATCCTGCCTACTGGATTTGTTTAGTGTGTGAGGATGATTAGCAATTGGTAGTGATTAGTAATTTTCTCCCACAGATAGCTTTTCTGCATTCCTGTGGAGCTTCACACACACACACACACACACACACACACACACACCACACACACAGAGGATTTCGGTGCTGCGTTGCAAAAGCAGAAAACACCATGTGGCAGAGAAGGAAATATATGTATATATACATATATCTGGCAGGCTTCCCACCCCCTCAATACTTCTCCTTTAGTGTTATTGTTAAAAACAAGCTACCTAATCGCCCCAGTGAATAAACAAGGGGGGGGAAAAGTGTGCACCATTTTCTGATTTATTTTGTATACATGCAGGGTGAATTGTTCCACTGAAATCAAAGTTTGTTGGAGGATCAGGGCTAGATTAAAGGACATTGGAGGTGTGAATGGGAGGGCTGGAAACTTCAGTGAACTACACTGCATAGAAACGTTGCTCAGCAGCCTCCTGAAGTCAGGAATTTGTAATTTGTAATTCCTAGCACTCACACAGGGCTTCACAATCATCCGGAATGGCTTTGTGCCTGGGGCTCTGTTTTGTTCTGTCACAATCCTATAAACAGGGGTTGTTTATTTCAAAAACGCTCTGCAGGTGCTCCGGTCAAGATGGCAGCAGGGTGAGGGTAGGAGCAAACCAGAAGGAGGAACAAGGTGGCACCATCAAATTCTACACGTAGTCCTCGACTTATGACTGGTTGCTTAGCAACCGTTCGAAGTTATGACGGACCTGCCTTGGGGGTACTTATGACCAGTGGTGGGATTCAAATATGTAAACAACCAGTTCTCTGTATGGATGCCGCTTCCGGAAGTCCATTCTAGGCCTGGACAACAAAAAATTAGCTACCGATTCTGCCAAAGTGGTGTGAAACGGCTGAATCCCACCCCGGCCTATGACTCACATTTTGAAATTCTGATGATTCCCTGCCTCCCTATGGTCATGTGACCAAACTTTGAGTGCTAGAGAACATGGCTGCATTTTAGGGCCATTTGCAGCATCCTGGGGTCATCTGACTATGTTTTCCAACAGTTTTGCTAAAAACAGGCATTTCCAGTTTTTGGCAAAATTGTGCCCATAGTGAACCATTGGTCCACTTAAGGGCTGCAGTGTTTGCTTAATGACTAGAAATTTGCTTAATGACACCCCCTCCTCCCTCAAAAGATCATTTTGTGACTGTTACAACTTACAACAGGGATGCGCAGGCTCCATTACTGTCCTAAATTGACTGTCCATACAAGTGCCTTCATCTTTTCTTTGGGCCTTGAGATGTGGAGTATGTATGTGCCTTATTACTGCATTTTTAAAATTTAACTGAGCTGGCTTTTCAGTAGACTAGCCTTTTGTAGCAGCTGTAAAGGATTAGTCCATCAGACTGAACCTTCGATCTGGTTTAGAAAAACATAAATGTTTTTGCAAAACATGTTATGGCTTTAGAACTGGTTTAGGCCATTTACTTCTCACAATTGTTCTTTCCTTTTCACCAAAGTCTGAGACAGCATTTTTTGTAATTTCTCAAGCTGCAAAGATAATCCATTTCCCCCAGAGGTAAACGCTACGGATCCTGGATCCTGATCGAATAGATCCACCACAAATTCATTGACTTGGAATATGATCTTTTCTCTGTTCGTTCCCAGCCCGTCCCCCCCTCTCTCTCTCTCTCTCTCTCCCCTCTCTTTGCAACCTCTCAGTCATTACACACGTTTAGACTGGAGAACTGTCAACTTGTGTGGCATTCATTTTTCTGAATCATCATCTCTCTCCACAATTATCAGAGCATGACTGTTTGGTTTGATGGTAATTATGTACTTAGGCCTGCATTAGGCCTCTCTGACTCTCCCAATATTGTTTTTTGTTTGTTTTGACCCTAAAACGATTGAATTGCTTATTAAGACATTCATTGCTAACAGAGGTGAAGGACACCGGCTTTTAAGACCTTCTGAATGGGCAGCAAGCAACATATTGCCATATTATTTTTTGAAGTTTGAAGAAAACCCTATGGATATATTGGCATACCTAGCATATCTGACACCCTGGAATGGATCCTTTTTTAACACACGCTCCTCTTTCTTTGCCGAGTGCCTGTTTGGTGTAGTGGTTAAGGCACCAAAGTAATAACCAAGAGACTGTGAGTTCTAGGTCTGCCTTAGCCACAAAGTCAGTTGGGAGGCTTTAGGCCAGTCACTTCTCTCAGCCCTAGGAAGGAGGCAATGGCAAACCACTTCTGAAAAAAAAACTTGCCAAGAAAGCTTCAGAAGGCATTTTTCAGGAATCAAAGCTGATTTAAAGGTATGGGTAGTCCTTGACTTACAACAGTTTGTTTAATGACTGTTCAAAGTTAGGTCACTGAAAAAAGTGGTTTATGACCGTTTTTCACACTTACAACTGTTGCAGCATCCCTGTGGTCACGTGATCAAAATTCAGATGCTGGGCAACTGTCTTATATTTAAGATGATCGCAATGTCCTGAGGTCAACCATGTGACCAGCAAAGTCAATAGGGAAGCCAGATTCACTGAACAGCCATGTTACCACCTAAACAACTGCAGTGATTCACTTAACAACTGTGTCAAGATAGTTTGTAAAATAGAGCAAAATTCACTTAACAACTGTCTCGTTTAGCATCAGAAATTTTGGGCTCGGTTGTGATCATAAGTTTAGGACTACCTGTATTTTTTTGACACACTTGACTGCCAAACAGTTGATCAGGTTATATAGCAGCAGCCCAACTCCATATCTGCCACTAGCCCACTTGTGACTTCAGCAGCTTCCCCATTGTTGTTTGGCAGAGGAAATGGGCCTCCTTCTACAAAGTCCCTGTTGAAGTTCTGGCATCATTAATGGCCTTATTAACAGGACAAATAGCCAGATAATTCAGTGGCAACAATCAGTCTGCACACATTTCCACCATTCTCATTGCCTTAACTTTAATATGTTTAGAGATACTTTTAAATTGAAAACGAGAACTACCTACTGTCCAGCAAAACACCAGAATCTACTAGCACCCTAATTTACAGAAATCCTAAACCATACAAAAGCCTGGACCACTTCCTTGGACACCTAATTTTTTTAAAAAAATTATGGATGGTTAAAGCTCAGGTTTGATTGGAAGAAAAAAAAGAAGAGGAATTGGTATAGTAGTTTACCAGTGTAATTAGTGAGTTCTTTATAAATAGACATGCCTATCATAGCTACTAATGAATATTAAGTCTCTCTCTCCATGAAAACTATTTTTCAAGAGTACCCAAGATATTTTTGGGCAGCAGGGACTGGTTTCGTGGAGAGAGGTTTTTCCGTGGACCATAGGGTGCGTGGTTTTGTGTGCTGCCTGCATCTTGTGGATGAGGCTTTGCTTGTTTGTGCGTACCGGTTTCTGGCATGCCACGGCTTGGTACTGGTCCACGGACTGGAGGTTGGGGACCCCTGGCTTAAGGGGAATCCTGCTCGTTCCTTCTTCTGTGATCATTTTGGATCCAGCATCATTTCCCTTCCTTACATGTCTTTATTCCCAACTTTCTCATTTGCCAACTTGGTCCATAAAAACTGCTGGTCCAGTTGAAAAGCATAAGCAGAGAATGGATGAATAAAGTCCCATAAAGGTGCACCAGTTGAGATTATGTATGAAAAAAAAAGAAAAGAAAAAGAAGAAAAAGAAGGAAACACAGGCAAGTCACAGATCTACCTAGTTAGAGAATTGTTTGCACACACAAGGTATATATTATAAAAACAGATGCAAAGAAAATGATTCAGTTTCATATTTCCCCCCCCCCCCCCCAAGGCCTTTTTTTTTAAAATACAGAGAAAAGATTTTCTCTTGCAGGAAAGATTCATAAAACATTCAAGTCCAAAATGGAACGATCCAGAGAAAGTTTATCACCCTATACTTGAGCGACGCATAACCAGCCTGGATGCTGATCAACCTTTCCTGAACTTGATATGGAAATGGAGTCCCGTCAGTGCTGAGAACAGCTTTAGTAGCATGCTCTCTAGCTTGGAACATGTTCTCATCTTTGTGATCCAAACGCCGCTGATGACGAGAGTCTCTCCAGCATCAGGTTTCTGGAATTGAGAAACATGTTTCTCACCATTACCTGCTTGTTCTCCGCTGTCAGACATTCCTGGGTCGAGTTGAGGGCCCAAGCAACGTGATTAACCAGCTGTGTTTGTTCTTCTTAATCCTACAATTGAGCGCCAGGTGGACTGGCATCACCCCTTTGCTGCTTTTTGCTAGGATTTATTCCCGATGCATTGTGATATTTACCTCCATACATAAGACAACAATAACAAAAAAAAATTACGCAGCCTACAGGAGAGAATAGAGCAACTCCATTTATTTGGGGGCATAAAAATAGATATCGGAGGCTGAAGTATATATTACGTGCGGATGTGCATAAAAAAAAAAATCCTTGCTAGGATTTTAAGAATCGGGATTCTGATCCTGGAAATCAGGCTGGGCTTCAGCATGGAGGGAGTGATGTCAAGTCAGGAGAGAGAAAAAATGGAGAATAGATTTTCCTGACAGTTAGAACAATTAATCAGTGGAATAATTTGCCTCCAGAAGTTGTGGGTGCTCCAACACTGGAGGTTTTTAAGAAGAGACTGGACAGCCATTTGGCTGGAAATGGTATAGGGCAGGGGTAGGCAACCTCGGCTCTTTTATGATTCATGGACTTCAACTCCCAGAATTCCTGAGTCAGAGTTGAAGTCCATGAGTCATAAAAGAGCCGAGGTTGCCTACCCCTGGTATAGGGTCTCCTGCTTGAACAGGGGGCTGATCAGAAAACTTCCAAGGTCCCTTCCAACTCTGTTTTTGTTGTTGTTATCAGGATTTTGCGTTAGAAATTAATAAGAGAGGTTGGGAAATGTTCGTCCTTAAGACAGAGGTCTTCTCTGCTGAAGATATCGGTGTCTCAGGAGAAGGATAGATCAAGAGCCCATAAGTTTCATGCAAGGGGTTATATGACCTATCAAAGGCCATCCTTAAATGGGTGGGGATCAGAGGTATGAGGGATGTATTAATGTCCTATATCAGACATGTCAAACACAAGGCCCGGGGGCCGAATCCGGCCCGCAAAGTGGTTTCATGTGGCCCGCAAAGCCATCCTGGAAACAGTGAGGGAACGGCCCCCACTGCCTTGGCCCTGGCCCAGAGACCCTCTTTCTGCCAGAGACCCTCAGATCTGTCCCACTCCTGCCCAGGCCCCCATAGGCACCCATGATGCGAACGATGTAGAGCTGGTCATGCCCACCCAGTAGGCCACGCCCACCCAGGCCACACCCACCCGGTCCCTTGAGGGCAACCGCAATGCTGATGAGGCCCTCCATGAAATTGAGTCTGACACCCCTGTCCTATATGGTGGCACGGGGGTTAGAATGCAGTATTGCAGGCAAACTCTGCCCACAGCCAGGAGTTCAATTTTGACTGGCTCAAGGTTGACTCAGCCTTCCATCCCTCCAAAGTTGGTAAAATGAGGACTCAGATTGTTGGGGGCAATATGCTGACTCTGTAAACCGCTTAGAGAGGGCTGTAAAGCACTGTGAAGCAGTATATAAGTCTAAGTGCTATTGCTTTATGGTTTAAGGCACCCATTTTGCCTTAAGGTGACCCCCTTTTGCCAAATTCTGACAAGCAAAGTCAATGGGAAAACCGAATTCACTTAACAACCGTATTATAAACTTAACAACTACAGCGATTAGCTTAACGACTGTGGCAAGAAAGGTCGTAAAATGGGGCAAAACTCACTTAACAACTTTCTTGCTTAGCAATGGAAATTTGGGATTGAAATGTGGTGGTACGTCGGAGACTGCCTGTAGAAGGGAAATATCGCTCCACTTCAACTATAAAATAATGACAATCATTATTGCCACGAAGGTATTGGCACATTAAAAAAAGAGAAAGCGTCATATAAATAAAAGGTCAAATTGGCCTTCTTTTCTGCTTATCTCCAGACTGACTAGAACTGCTGTTGTAAGTTGATATAGTCCTGAGATGTCTTGCTTTATGACCACATCACATAGCAATGGAGTTCCAGCTCCCAATTTCCGTCGTTAACTGAGGACTAGCTTTATCCTTCATACAAACTAATCAAAGAGGCCGAGCAGGCAAAACAACCTCAGCAACAAAAAAGAAGTTAGGTTGAAATGATCCAAGGCCAAATGGAGCTGCTCTTTGTGTTTAACCGACTACAGATAGTCCTTGACTTACGATGACAATTGAACCCAAACATTCTGTTGTTAAGTAAGACAGTTGTTAAGCGATTTTGGGCCCCGTCTTCCTTGCCAAAATTATTAAGTGAATCGCTGCACTTGCTAAGTCAGTACAGGTAGTCCTCGACTTACGACCAAAACGGACCCCAGAATTTATGTTGCTAAGTGAAAAATTTGTTAAGTGAGTTTTGCCCCATTTTACAACCTTTCTTGCCACAGATGTTAACTGAATCACGAGAGTTGTTAAATTAGTAACACGGTTGTTAAGTGAACCTGGCTTCCCCATTGACTTTGCTTGTCAGAAGGTTGCAAAAAGGGATCACGTGACCCCCAAGACACGGCAACCGTCATAAATGCATGCCCATTTTGATCACGTGACCATGGGGATGCTGCAACAGTCGTGAAAATTGTGAAAAATGGACAGAAATAACTTTTTTTATAGTGCCGTTGTAACTTTGAATGGTCATTAAATAAACTGGTGTAAATTGAGGGTTAGCTGCGGTTGGGCACGTCAGCCAAACTCAGCAAACCTGCATTGGTGACAAAGGAAACAAGAGCCTTACTAGCTAGATGCTTTTTTCATGTGGATGAAATATTGCTTTACATGTCGATAGGGTTCCTCTGCCATTAATTAAACATTTGGTTATGGAAGGAGTACAATGCAACCCTTAAAAGATCATTCCCCCCCACTTTATCAAACTTGTTGTTCTAGAGAACTAAGTGCAAAACACCCCCCAAAAGCCAGAGGTGGAGGTTCGTTTGGTCGACTTTTTTGGGGAAATGCTAAATGAAATAGGTGCCTGTCCACCTGGTGTCGCTGTTTACTTAAGTATTGGCTAGATGTTGGTTGCTGTTTGAACATCTGGAGTGGTTCTCTTAGCCAAGAGGGTTAGGCAGAAGATGGGAAACTATTGATCATGACCTCTGATGCTTCTGGCAAACTTTGAGGATGATAAAGGAGAAAATTAAGGATGATTTTTTCCCCCCAACCTTGTTAAATGAAGCATATTTTTTGTATGCCATAATTTTATTTTTATTTTTATTTTTTAAAAAACAAACATAATTGTTAACAGGAATTGAGACCTCTTTTGTTCAAGGTGGCATTATTTGTTTCAGACATTTTGTCTGGTGTTCATGCAACTTAAGGCAGTTTGCAAAGTAGGACAGAGACAAGGGGAAAAAAAACACCCCCAGTTGATCCTTTGTTAAATTCAGCTAAATCCCATCGATCGGCTGGCATCAAGTATTATCCCCAATCTCCAAAAAACAACCCCCTTCTGAGGTTTAAAACAGACAGAAAAATAGAAGAAACTCACCCCCAAACCCAAAAGACCTCCAGCTTTCAAATGCTTGTTTGAAAAGTACTATTGCCACAGCCTTGCAATATGTCAGGAAATGATTAAAACTCAGAAAGCAAGCTGTTGCAAAAAGTGGGGATCGCCCTTCCTCTTGCTTCTGAAAGAAGAAAATAAAAACCACACCCCAAAGTGGTTTGAGCTAAGTAATGTCAGGATGAATGTTGTCAATGTTGTGTGAGAATAATATATTCCCAATCTTCAAAACTCTGCTTGTGGACTCCTGGATACTCACTGTTATGTATGCAGGCACCTGCATAGCAACAGCCACTAGGGGGCGTTGGCCTGACCGGTTTCGGCGGGAAACCCAGTTTCGGCGGGAAACCTAGGGCCAACCCCATTGGCTGGCAGCTTACCTGGCTAGGTATTTAAGGAGGCCAGGTAACCCTCATTCCCCAGTTCACTACCCCCCCTTCCAATAAAGAGCTGAACTCACACACCGGCTGGCGTCTCTTCCTTGCGTCGGACCCACTACTCAACACGGTGCTCGGTTGTTTGATTGCAGATGTTTCATTACCCAGCTAGGTAACATCATCAGTGAAAGTGAATGTGGTGTTTATATACAGTAGCTGTATTCCGTTTTTCCAGATAGGATTTAAATATCTTCTTCATTTCTAACAATGTTTCATCCACATTCGCATCCATTCCCATTGCATAAAATCAGTTGGTTGCCAGGCAAAATGGCTTTTCCAACCATCTTCCTTTTCCCTGTGGTGGTAGTCCTTAACTATCTTTTTGCTTTCTACCTGTCTTTCCATGGCTTGTCCTGTCTCTCTCTCTCTCTCTCTCTCTCTCTTATCAACCCCAATCTCTCAAACGTACCCTAAAGATCTTTCTATCCTTCACTTTTTTTATGGTACTGACCCCTTGGAAAATAGCAAAAATTTCCTTATCTTTTCCTTTCCTTTCTAGGAAATCTGACCGGCCCACCTGGACTTGAAAGGCATTCTGGAAGACTAAAAGAGAAAAGATATGGAAGCTGGATCTTTGACCCTTTCCAAGAGAAATAATATTTTAAGCATTTTTAATTGTGAATTGTGGGGGTCCCTTGGTAATATAAATGGATATAAATGGAATTAAAAATAAAAATAAATAAAACAAAAATTAGGGCTGCCTGTCCTGCACTGCAAAAATCTAAAGAAGCACAAAGGGGCAGTAATGGGAAACAGGCTTGAAAAGCTTTGATTGAGGGAATATTTAATGGTAGGTTTCAAGGAGATGAGCTTGGAGAAAGGGCTATGAGTGACAGATGTAGCTACCTACATTTACATGGACACTCAGGCAGAGTGAAGCCGTTGCACAAGGAAATGAGTGAATACTTGATGAAGCTAAAACTGAACATCCTTAGGGCTGCATTTCTGAAAGGAGATATAATGGTTTCTCTACCCATAATTTCAATAGAGCTATAGCTCACCTTCCTAAGGCAGAGGGCAATTCCAAGCAGAAAAACAACTCGTGGGGAAAGGCAAGATAAAGATAAATATAACCCAGGTAAAGGTTAGAGGTTATAGATCAGTGATGGCGAACCTTTTAGAGACCGAGTGCCCAAACTGCAACCCAGAACCCACTTATGTATCGTTGGGTGCTGGGTGGGCATGGCCCATTGGGTGGGCGTGTCTGTGGTGGTAACGGCAGACTGGGTGGGACTAAAAAGTTTAATCAATCAATGCCAACTTTGTGAGATCTTTTTTTTCCTGCGAGAAGTTGAAGTTGATTGATTGAACCTTTTCTCTTTTTTTGCACACAGCAGCGGAGGCCTAAAGCAAAAAAGTTTTATAAAACCCAGCTGAAGGCCTAAGACTGGGGCGATGGCGTGCGTGCCCACAAAGAGGGTTCTGTGTGCCACCTGTGGCACATGTGCCATAGGTTTGCTACCACGGTTATAGATAAAGGTTACCTTACCTTTGGAAGCCAATCTGGGTGAAGCCAATTTGGTGAAGGCTTTGGGCCAGACCCTGGTAGACTATGAGATCCATTCCCACCTTGGTCACAAAACCATGTGGGTGACCTTGGGACAATCCTTTTTTCTTAGCCCTAGGAAGGAGACAGTGGCAAACCACTTTGAAAAACCTTGCCAAGAATACTTCAGGAACTTGTCCAAGCAGTCTTTGAGAATCGGACAGAAGAAAACAAGAAAGCGGCCATAGACATACATGCATCCGTCCTACTTTGGACACATTATGCTCCAGATCTCTGGAAAAGGATGTAACACTGGGAAAGACAGAAGGAAGAAGAAGAGGGCAACCAGCAGCAAGGCAGATGGACTTGGTGACAGCAGTAACGAATGTTGGGAAGTCTGAAAGAAAAGGTTGAGGACAAGATCGTTATGGAGAATATTTATTTATGTGGTTGCTAGAAGTAAAAAAACAACTGAATGATATATACTGTAATCCAGGGCTTTTTTCTCATAGAATGCTCAGAACGGAGTTCCGGCACCTTTTTGGGATGGAACCTTGTAGGGTAGGCAAGGCGGGTTGCATGACATGTGTGAGTTCCGGCACCTTTTTCTTTTACAAAAAAAGCACTGCCGTAATCAATCCATCAACCAACACACCCAGTGATTTTATTTATATGAATTAAATGAACGTATATGATATTATTTATGTGAAATTATATCTCACCCAGATCTCAAGACTCCAGGCGATCTCTCTCTCTCTCTCATCTGACATTAATCTAATAGAAACAGCAGCCCAAACACCACGCAACCAGAACAATGCTAAAAATTGTTTGCCAGGTTTCACAGAAACAAAACTTGGATTGCATTAGAACACAGAATGTAGAAAACTAGCATTGGAAGGGAACTTGGAGATCTTCTAGTCCAACCCCCCCCTGCTTAAGCAGGACACCCTATATACCATTTCAGACAAATGGCTATCCAGTTGCTTTTTGAAAGCCTCCTTTCAAAGTTGCTAGGCGGCACCCACAACTTCTGAAGGCAAGCCATTCCACTGGTCGATTGCTCTCACCATTAGGAAATTTCTCCTTAGGTTGCGTCTCTCCTTGGTTAGTTTCCATCCGTTGTTTCTTGCCTTGTCTTTTGGGGCTTTGGGAAATAGTTTGACCCCCCTCATCCTTGTAGGAGCCCCTCAAATATTGGAACACTGGAAAATGTATTATTTATTATTGGAAAACTTATTTCATGGCTCTACAGGAAGGGAATAAAATGAGTATCTTCAGGTTGAGAAGAGATCAATACAGAGAAGGCCACCCATGGTCCATGCCCTTTGATCTTTGGGGGTGGGGCAGAGTTAGAAGCCTAAACACCTCTCATCACTTGCACAACTACTCAGACACAACAACAGATACAGCAATGACACAATGACATTCTACCTGAGATCTAGCCAGAAATCAAGTTGTTGAGAGCTGTAAGTTCCCCGCGTTTGTTCTAATGGAAAACTGCTTTAGGAGCGGCATCTCCATTTCTGATTTTATGTTAATTTTGGCACACTCTAACATAAATTTACAAATGGAACACGATGTACAAAAATGTGAAGGCATTGGTTGGGCAGATTTTCAAAAGATGGCTTTTTACACGCATTTTTCCTGACATGCACTTTTTTTTGCAAATTCTACCTGAATAAAACGCAGTCTTGGAAGTATTTCCCCTTAACAAATGCACATTTCATTCCCACGCTTCTCCAGGATTATCTCTTCATATTCTGAAAAGTGCTGATTTCAGCATGCAATGTTATTCTTCTTGACATCCGATTTGAGAGAAGAAAACGTTTATGTAAACATTCGCAGGGCAGGAATTCCTTCCCCAACTCTTGCTTTCTAAAGCTGTTTTGCATATTAGATGTTGGGTGTGCATCGAAATCCAAATTGCACATGGCAAGGCAAAACACTGGCTACCTAAATTCATAAGCAGGATTGGAAGGGGAGATACCAGCCATGGAGAATTGGCAGTCAAGAGGGAGATATTTAACAATCAGTGGAACAGTTCGCCTCCCAAGGTTTTGGATGCTCCATTGCTGGAGGTTTTCAAGAAAAGAATGGACAACCATTTGTTCAAGATGGTATAAGGACTCCTCTCTTGAGCAGAGGTTGGACTAGAACAGGGGTCCCCAACCCCTGGTCTGCGGACCAGTACCGAGCCACAGCATGCCAGCAACCGGTCCATACAAACAAGGAAAGCCCCGTCCATAGGAGGCAGGCAGCACACAAAACTACGCACCCTCCGGTCCACGGAAAAACCTCTCTCCACGGAACTGGTCCCTGGTGCCCAAAAGGTTGGGGACCACTGAACTAGAAGACCTCCAAGATGCCTTCCAGCCCTAAGGTTTTATGATTCTATAAATTCCCTCCACCAGCCTTAATATAGGTAGTCCTCAACTTACAGAGTTCATTTAGTGATGGTTCAAAGTTTCTGAAAAAAGTGACTTATGACCGTTTTTCAGTTACGACCAATAAACATGTGATTAAACTTCAGATGCTTGGCAATTGGTTCATATTTATGACGCTTGCAGTGTCCTGGGTCATGTGATCACCTCTGGTGACCTTCTGATGGGCAGTCAATGGGGAAACCACATTTACTTAACAACCAGGTTACTAATTTATCAACTGCAGTGATTCACTTAACAACTATGTCGTAAAATAGGGGCAAGATTCACTTAACAAACGAACCACTTAACGGCATAAATTTTGGGCTCCTTGTGGTCATATGTCAAGGACTTTCTGTAGCGGCCCACAGCAATTCGTCCCTTACCCCTACTGTGATTTCCCCCTTATCTCATAGAGGGCTGGAAATCATATCTTCCAAAATTTGATAGAAGAAAACAAGAAGCTCTTGTTTTACGTTAGGAATGAACTTTCTCAGGCTTTGTAGTTTCAGGAATTAACTGTTATGCTTGGCGACTACTGCTGTCAGTGAACATTATGCAGTGCTAAGGTCCTGGGAGTATTATAAGGCATTCATGGATGGCTGGATTAATTGATTGTAGATTATTGTTATTATACTGCTCCATTGCTAAAATGCCACCAAGCTATGCCAAAAACCTCAAAGAAAACTTGGCAAGAAAGCCATAAAAAACAGCAATAAAAATCCTTCTAAAACAATGATTTTAGAATGGGGTCCAATTATGAGTCTAGGGGAACCACCAAATCTACTCTTTGAGGATCACAGAGGAGAAAGGTCTTCTCAGAGAATTTGGCAAGAGGATAAGGCTGAGTCCATAGGAGGATGTCTCCTACAAATTAAGGACCAGATTGCTAGGCCCAAAGCAATTTAGGGTTGCTGCCATTTTGCTCTCCAAGAGATCCTGTTGTCTTTCGATTTGATTAGCCAAGTCAGATTGCATTAATTCTTGTATTCAATTCTTGAACTGTTTTGATAAATTGATCAGCTTTGATAAATGCAGAACTTTAACAGAGTAACAGAATAACAGAGTTGGTGGAAGGGACCTTGGAGGTCAATCCCCAGCTCAAACAGAAAACCCTGTACCATTTCAGACAAATGGTTGTCTAAACTCTTTTTTAAAATCTCCAAGGTTGGAGCACCCATAACTTCTGGAGGCAAGTCGTTCCACTGATTAATTGTTCTCACTGTCAGGAAATTTCTTCTTAGTTCTAGGTTGCTTCTCTCTTTGATTATTTTCCATCCATTGCTTCTTCTCCTGCTTTCAGGAGCTTTGGAGAATAGGTTGACCCCTTCTTCTTTGTGGCAGCCCCTGAGATATTGGAACACTGCTATCATGTGACCCCTTGTCCTTCTTTTCATTAAACTACTAGACATACCCAATTCCTGCAACTGTTCTTCATATGTTTTATCCCCCAGTCCCCTGACCATCTTTGTTGCTCTTTTCGGCACTCTTTCCAGAGTCTCAACAATCTTTTTTTATAATATGGTAACCCAAACTGGATGCAGTATTTTTTTTTAACTCTCAGAACATTTCCCATTCTTCTCTGTGTACACTAAAGGAGAGAACAGGATCTTGAAGGAGTGAACCTAGCCTTGATGGGGTAGGATCGAGTTGGTGATCAAGTGGGAAACCATGATGGCCTGGGTGAGCACATGGGCTAGCTATTTCCCAACTCTTGAAATTTATGATCTGCCGTGGACTGAATGAGATGAAATGGTTTGGCTCTAAAGAAAGAGCAGGTGGGATTGTATCCTGATGAATGTGGATGGTCTTAGTCATCCGTGGAAGGATACAAGGCAAAACTTTCCAAACAGGAATTTCAGTGACAGCACATGCCAGCTTTGTATCCAGTGAGGAGAGGATGGGTGTTAACTTCCCAAGGAGAAATAATCATCAAGATGCTGGAATAATAGAAGCCGAGAAGGGCCCCTTCCTCCGTCCAAATAATGGACCACATGAAGGGTCAGTGGAAAGACAACCCACTACCTAGCAACAACCAACACCAAAATGCAATTGGGAAGCTGCTGTCGATCACCATGGCAACCAGTTTTGCCTTTTTTTATCCGTTGATGGGAACCTTGTACAGAAGAATGGCACAGCTGAGCAGGAAGTGAGTGGGGCAGAGTAAAAGGGGTCACACAACAACTCCAAAGGACCATTTATATGAGACTGAAACTATCGGTAATCTAACCTGAAGATCGGCAGAACGCAGGGATGTGGAGCAAACAAGTGATGCAGTACAGGCAGTCCTCGAGTTACGATCACAGTGGAGCCCAAAATTTGCGTTGCAAAGTGAAAACGTTTGTTAACTGAGTTTTGCCCCATTTTACGACATTTCCTGCCGTGGTTGTTAAGTGAATCACTGCAGTTGTTAAGTAAGTCAGACGGGTTGCTAAGTGAATCTGGCTTCCCCATGGACTTTGCTTGTCAGAACGTTGCAAAAGCTGATCACATGACAGCAGGAGATTGCAACCCTCACAAATATGAACCAGTTGCAAGTACTTCACAGAATGAGGTCCATTTCAACTGCCAAGTCCAAAACATTTTTAGACTGCAGCATCATGTTCCTGATGTATTGGGAGGCAGGCCAGTCCACTTTGGATAAAAAAAACAAGAATGGGGAAGCTGCTGAAGTCACAAGTGGGCTAGTGGCGGATCTGGAGTTGGGCTGCTGCTACATAACCTGATCAACTGTTTGGCAGTCAAAGAGTGTCAAAAAAGTACAGGTAGTCCTAAACTTACGACCACAACTGAGCCCAAAATTTCTGATGCTAAACGAGACAGTTAAGAGAATTTTGCTCCATTTTGCAATCTTTCGTGCCATAGTTGTTTAAGTGAATCACTGTAGTTGTTTAGGTGGTAACACGGTTGTTAAGTGAATTTGGCTTCCCCATTGACTTTGCTGGTCACACGGTTGCAAAAAGTGATCACGTGACCTCAGGATATCGCAATCGTCATAAATATAAGTCAGTTGCCCAGCATCTGAATTTTGGTCATGTGACCACAGGGATACTGCAACGGTCGTAAGTGTGAAAAACGGCCGTGTGTCACTTTTTTCAGTGCCATTGTAACTTTGAACGGCCACCACTAAATGAACTGTTGTAAGTTGAGGACTACCTCTGTATTGCAAAAAGTCCAGAATGCCACTAGATGGTAACAAAGGTGTACAAAATATGTTTTTTGCTGAAAACCGGCATTTACTTTGGGTTTTCGGCAAAACTGTGCCGAAACCCCAGCAAATGGGTTCACTTAATTTTTTTTTTAATCCCATTTATATCCCGCCCTTCTCCGAAGACTCAGGGCAGCTTACAATCTAAGCACAAATCAATGTGCTTAGCAATAGCCTTCATTCTATGTATATGCCTGCTTATTAGGGCTTTCAGCCCCCCCCCCCAGCGGCATTATTACAAAGTCAGCTTATTGCCCCCAACAATCTGGGTCCTCATTTTACCTAGCTTGGAAGGATGGAAGGCTGAGTCAACCTTGAGCCTGGTGGGACTCGAACCTGCACTAATTGCAGGCAGCTGGTGTTACTTAAGGAGGCATTAGCCCACTGCTCCACCAAGGCATGTAATGACGATAGTGTTTGTTTTACAACCATGTTCGTTTAATGACTACTGCAAAAAAGTCATAAAATTGGGTCGGTCGTGTGAGCAAGCTCCATTACAGTCATAATTCAAGGACTACCTATATCAAACCCTTTCATACATGTTCTGTCTCCCGCCATCTTTGAAAGTACAAGGTGCTGTGACAAAATATCCCTGTGGGTAGAAGGAAGTATTCTTGTTCAAAGAATATTCATACCATCTTTTGAAGAGTCTTCTCCCATCTAGAGATCACTGGATAATCTAATTATCAGGAAAGAGATCAAGCGTGCCTCCTCTTTCCGTCTCGGCAGATGTTTCCATCCTATTTCACTTAATGCCCAGTTTTGTTTAAGTAATAAAAGAACGAACGACTACCAGCAGATGTATTATTCAATATTGAGCATTCTTTGAAATGTGGCCTCCGTGTTTCGTGAGTTGGTTTTTTTTTTTAAATCCACATGGCATAATTGATAATTGCATGAAAAGCTTTGGGAGGTTGGACAAGATAATAGCAGTTTTGCAAAAACCTAGGAGACACTGCAAACTTTTTTTCCCCCCAGGATTTTCTTTTTAAATGTATAATTATTATTTTTCCTTCGAGTGTTTCATACTTAACAGTTGTTCCTGGCATACTTTTAAATGGTTGGGTGGACAGTGCGGTTAATGCTATGCTTCTGGGGGAAGCATTTGGATTCTGCCTCGGATGTAGGATAGGCAGCGAAGCTGTCCTGTAAAGAAACAAAAGGAAACAAGTAATCCTTACCCACCACTTCCCTTATAATGCCGGAACGAAGTACGCTTAAATTGTAGTCACAAATCGGAAGATAAATTGGCAATCACAACCTAGCTAAAATAGGTAGTGTTTGAGCCAATTCCTGTATAGGTAGTCCTCGACTTACGACCAAAATGAAGCCCAAAATTTCTGTTGTTAAGTGGGACATTTTAAGAACTTCCGTTGTTAGGTGAATCACTGCAGTTCATAAGTTAGAAACCTGGTTGTTAAGTGAGTCTGGCTCCCCCACTGACTTTGTTTGTCAGAAGGTCACAAAAGGGGATCACGTGACCTTGGGACACGGCAACCGTCATAAATATGAACCAGATGCCAAGCATCTGAATTTTGATCAGATGATTATGGGGATGCTGCAAAGGTCATAACTGTGAAAAACAGGTATAAGTCACCTTTTTCAGTGCCGTTATAACTTTGAACAGTCACTAAATGAACTCTTGTAAGTTGATGACTACCTCTATTGATGTCAGTTATACTACTATGGGCCCACTTACAATTGTCCCAAAGGTGCTATTTTTCTTTTTCCAAAAGGCAAACTGGACTTCCTTGATTTTTTTTCCTTTGAAAATGTTTTGCTTCTCATCCAAGAAGCTGCTTCAATTCAGAAAGCAGTAAATTGTGAGTTCTAATCCCACCTTACTCATGAAAGTCAGCTGGGTGCCTTTGGGCCAATCACCAGGAGACTTTGAATTCTAGTCCCACCATATGCATGAAAGCCTGCTGGGTGTCCAATCACTCTCTCTTAGCCCACTTCACAGGATTGTTGACGTGGGGGAAATAGTAAGAGTAAGGAGGTATGCTTGCTACCTTGAGTTATTTAAAAAATAAAGGTAGGATATAAATAAATAATAAAAAATAAGATGGTAGACTCTGTGTCAACATGGGTAAATTCGTGCATTTGCTGGTGTGCAGATATCATTTCCTTTAACACTACTCAATTTTTACACGCAATGTTATCTATGACATGCATTTTTATACCCAGCTTTCCCTAACGGATACATTTTTCTATATGGGCTTTGAATGGAGAAGGTATCTGAAGAACCTCAAGGATACTATCAATTCCATATTTGTATATGAGTCTGAGCAGGTCATGTCCCTTAGAAAGAGGACCCCAGTAAAATTCTACAATATCTCTATAAAATGGCATTCTTTCAGACCTAAATATCACCTTGGAAATTCATAACTACTAGTGTAGAATAAAATCAGCACGCAGTACCCTTCATTTTGAGCATTTTTCATGTATTAGCTCAACAAGTCCTACATTAGGGTTTTAGTGCTTGAGAATGTGGCAGATGAGTTCTCCATGAAGTTAAGTACCGATACTATCTGACTTCAAGTACTGAGTAGTTAACAACAGCTAGCTAAACTGCTGACCAACTTTGAGCAGACCTTCAATTCATCTGACCTTGGTTGTGTGAACAGGCTCTTCCAATGTACTGTCAAGCAGTTCCACTTGTTTTCTCTGAATTTAAATGTTAAAGAATGCGGTGGCGTTCAAAACAACTCGGCAGAAGAAGTGGGCTTGAAGTGAATATTTCACAGTGCAGGTTTATTACAAATATGGTTGCAATCGACGCTTTCATTTCTGAAATTATTTGGGTCCTGCAGTTTGGCTTCCTCACTCCAAATGACCACACGCAAACACACAAAATGCAGAAGAATAAGATAAGACAGAAACGCCAGTCTGTACAAAACACATCGAAAAGTGTCCTCTCATTGTTAAAAATGAACGGGACGTCAGCCAGGAAGCAGACCTTCTCTGTGGCCAGTTCATAATTCTGGGAATGGGCTGATTGCTTTAATTTCACCTCTTGGTGTTCCAGGATGTCTCTGTTCTGTACCAGCCTGCTACCGGCCCTGCAGAAAAGGCAGCGACAACCCCTTTTTCAAGAAGGCAAGAGGCTGGAATTACACCTGCCAAATTTATTGCAACAAAAACAAATGGAACAAGACAAACCAAGAAACAGGAGCTTTAAGAAACATGAACTATCCGAGCGGTTGCCTTCAGCAAACCAGCCCTCCCCACACATTCCCCTTATATAGAGTTCAGGGTGTGGCTTCTCTCTGCCTCCTTCCGAGAAGCCCCATTGCCTTCCTCTGTTTACTCCTAATTGACTGCCTCCTGCGTCGGGCATCCTTGAACAGGGCCAGCTGTGGGTCATCTTCATCCACGCTGTCAGGCTCACACAGCTGGGTCTCCGTGGTGACCAGGTGGGAGGGGCTGAGGGCTCTCATCAGCAAGATCTTCAACCCCCTCAGTAAGGTCTTCAACACCCCCTTCCTCCTCCTCTGAGTCGTCCGACCCAACTGCCGAACCCACAGACTGACCCTGAATCACAACAGTCTCAAATTCTCATATTTTTGAAGTGGATAGTTAAATAGAATAGATTAATAGAGTTGGAAGGGACCTTGGAGGTCTTCTAGTCCAACCCTCTGCTGAAGCAGGAGACCCTATGCCATTTCAGACAAAAGATTGTCCAGTCTCTTTTTGAAAGCCTCCAGTATTGGAGCTCTCACAATTTCTGGAGGCAAGTCGTTCCACTGGTTAATTGTTCTGGCTGTCAGGAAATTTATCTTTAGTTCTAGCTTAGTTTCCATCTGTTATTTCTACTCCTGCCTTCAGGTGCTTAGGAGAATAGGTTGACCACCACCTCTTCTTTGTGGCAGCCCCTCAGATATTGGAACAGTGCTGGGCAGCAGAGCTGTCTGCAGGAGAGAGTCAAAAAAGTCAAGATGGCAGTCACAATCATGTGATTGAAGCCCCACCTCTTTTTCCACGCCACAAATGCTTTGATCTCCTGTTGTGATTGGCATCTTGATGTTTAGACCATCTTCCTGCTGGGCAGCCATGTTTACTATGTTTGTCTAAACATATAGGTTGTTTTTTTCATAGATTGTAACATTGTATTTTTATGTTAACTCTTTGGAGCTGATTGCTATGGGAGGTATAAGCATTGTATTAAATAAATAAATAGAACCCATATCGCAAACAAGATAAATAAAGCAGAGAGATGGCTAATTATTGCCGAATCCCTCCCCCCCCAACCCCACCTCTTCGTTATGTAAAAAACATTTAATATTTGGAAAATGTTTTCTTATGTTTATGTGATTATTTATTATGCTTGTCTCCTGACCGGATAATAGCCTTGCTCTCCTTCAGGACTTTAAGAAAAGCATTCATAAAAAGAGTTGTCCATCAGCCTTCAAGCAAAGCAATAATAATAATAAAAAAAATCAATTATAGTGTCTGAAACCTATTTTCTTCCATCTTAGCAATTCTTTCTAGACTCACCAAAAGAAAACAAAATATATCCAAACGTATTATTAGCAATAAATGGTTGTTGACGGCGTTATTTATTTATTTTTTTCAAAAAAATCCAGACACATACCATTTTTCACAAAAATAGTATTTTTTTGTTACATTAATCTACAGCTTCTCAGACAAGGCACCGTTTGCCATGGTCCATTATGTCCTGCTGAGATAGTGCTTCAGGTTTCTCATTCTTATTTTTTTTTTAAAAAGACACACATTTCAAGGCCTTAGGTTTTTTTTTCCTCCCTACCACTCTGTCTTTTTCCCCTTTCTTTTCTTTAAATAAGGAAGTGACAGTTTGCCAAACAAATAGAAGCAGAGCCCCCTTGCCTTTCCTTTGGTTTTAATTTTTTTTCATAAGCTACTTCATCAATTATAGCCATCTGCACTTGGATGATACAATCACAGTGATGCAAACATGACCAACATGGTACTAAAAGGCTGGCTGCTTTTGAATCAGCAGGCTTAATCCCACCACTCAATTAATCCATTTTCTGGATCTACAAAGTATAGGAATCAGAAGCTAATTAAATGGGTTGGATTCATAGCACATGTTAGATAAGGGTTTTCCAACCTTGGCAACTTTAAGACCTGTGGACTTCAGCTAATTTCCCAGTTAGTTACGTTGGCTGGGGAATTCTGGGAGTTGAAGTCCAGAGGCCTTAAAGTTGTCTAATTTGGGAATTCCTGGTCTACAGGATGTTAAAATTCTTCCAACTGTTCCCTTACTCTATAGCTGAGTATTACATTGGCCAACTATCACAATTATCCTGAATCATTGAAAAAGGGTACAGTTATTCGAGACAGATTTATATCACTTTATATTTCTATTAGTGTTTTTTCAACCATGGCAACTTTAAGACGCATGGACTTCAACTCCCAAAATTCCCCATGCTGGCCAGGGAATTCTGGGAGTTGAAGTCTACAGGTCCGAAAGTTGCCAAATTTGGGAAACCCTCCACTAGAGCAATAGGGAAAACAAAGTTTAACACTAATCAAAGTTATCATGTTGTAGCTATGCAGTCACTAGATCTTTAATTCGTATATTGTGTGGATGACATCACAAGGATTCTGCAATACATGATGGCTGGAGGTTTTTAAGAAGAGATTGGACAACCACACATAGCAACACTTGGATCTCGAATGTGGACTTGCTAACCTCCAACCAACATCCTAACCACATGAGCCACCATGCTTTTTTATGACCACAGTTGGGACTGGAACATTCATTGCTAAGCAAGATGGTCATTAAGTGAGTTGCACCAGATCTTACAATTTTTTTGTGAATCACCACAATTATTAAATGAATCATATGCTTGTTAAGCAAAACCAGCTTCCCCCATTGACTTTACATGTTAGAAGTTCCTTTGGAAGGTCAAAATGTTGATCATGTGACCCTGGGATGCTTTAATCATTGTAAATACATGCTGGTTGCCAACTACCTGAATTTGATCACATGACTGCAATGGATGTGAGTGTGAGGATCGGTTGTAAGTCACTTTTTTCAGCATGGTTGTAACTTTGAATGGTTACTAAATGAATGATCGTAAGTCGAGGACTACCTGTAAGTTGGTTTCTTGACCTCTGTATTAATAAATTACCCTAGAACCACATTTGCAGTGCCAACCGCTAGAGATATATTTTTAATAACAAGAAACACCGGCTTGTTCAATACTGTATCGCCTTGCATTGTTTTGTTATCTGTCTATGGCTTTTAATTATAATCTGTACTGGGGAATAAATAACATGTAGGGTGGCAGTCACTTACACACGCATCACCAAATATATTCATCACCAAAAGAAAGACAGCGCAAATTTGACAAAATGTGCAGCTGCCAATTTATATGTCTAGATATACATTTCAAAACTTAAAAGGCAATTAATGTGGAAAACTATGATAGGATGCCTTCACTCTGCCCCCCCCCCCCAAGGAGCTAACTGACCTCATTCTGGATAGTCAGCTTCAAGACACCTCTGCTCCCTTTTCTTACAGGTGCTTTGTTTTTAAAGCCAACTGGACAGGCTTCCAACAAAGATATCCTTAGACCGAGGGCTATTATCTCCAAAATAGGACACACAGCTGTCCCCAGGGAATTTAAGGATGTCCGGGACCCTAAGGTGCCAGTCAAGTTCTTCTCTCCTATTTAATGGCTCAATCCATGTGACATTTCAGCTCCATCAATTTGTGGATAAGTTTTACCCACAACCAAACTAATTTTCCTTAAAAACTGTTAGGCTCAAAGAATCAGACTCATGCATTAAGTTGCAGTTAAGATTTATTGTTCAAACCTATATGCAAGAATCTAGTCAACTAAAGTTCTATGCTAAAGTGGTGCCAGATAAGGGTCAATGGAATTCAAGAGGGGTTGGACTTGCAACGTTTGTGGGATGGTAATGATTCTAGGCTGATGACTCACTTAACTCTGCCCCCCCCCAGCTCTCTTGCTCTTCTCCGACAAAAACTTTGTGTTATGATTCAGGGTCAGCCTGTGGGTTCGGCAGTTGGGTTGGACGGTTCAGAGGAGGAGGAGGGGGGTGTTGGAGACCTTGCTGAGGATAGTATTGAGGCTCCGCAGAGCCCTCAGCCAGGCCCCTCCCATCTGGTCACGACGCAGACCCAGCTGTGTGAGCCTGACAGCGTGGATGAAGATGACCCACAGCTGGCCCTGTTCAAGGACGCCCGATGCAGGAGGCAGTCAATCAGGAGTAAACAGAGGAAGGCAATGGGGCACCTCGGAAGGAGGCAGAGAGAAGCCACGCCCTGAACTGTTTAAAAAGGGAATGTGTGGGAGGGCTGGTTTGCTGAAGGCAACCGTTTGAATAGCTCCTGTTTCATGGTTTCATGTTTGCTCTCTTTGCTCTGTTTTATGTTAATAAATTTGGCAGGCTTAGTTCCAGCCTCTTGCCGTTTTGTAAAAGGGGTTGTCCCTGCCTTTTCTGCAGGGCCGGTAGTAGGCTGGTACAGAACACTTTGGAGAGTCCATCACTTAAAGTGCTTCATAATACAACAAAACTGCATAGAGCAGATGGACTCTTTCCTGGCTCAGTTGTATAAATAAACCACTGGAGTTTTGAACAATTTCTGATTTCATGCAGAAGAAGACCATATTTGGAATACTGCATCCAGTTTTGGTCACTATGAGAAAAATAAGATGTTGAGACTCTAGAAAGAGTGCAGAGAAGAGCAACAAACATGATTAGGGGATTGGAGGCTAAAACATAAGAAGAGTTACGGGGACTAGGTATGTCTAGTTTAATGAAATGAAGGACTAGGGGTGACATGATAGCAGTCTTCCAATATCTCAGGGGCTGCCACAAAGAAGAGGGGGTCAATCTATTTTTCAAAGGATTTGAGGGCAGGACAAGAAGCAATGGATGGAAACTAATCGAGGAGAGAACCAATCTAGAATTAAGGAGAAACTTCCTGACAGTGAGAACAATTAACCAATGGAACAGTTTTGGCTCCAGATGTTGTAGGTGCTCCATCACTGGAAGTCTTTAAGAAGAGACTGGACAACTATTTGTCTGAAATGATAAACACTGGATAAACACTGGAAGTTTTTAAGAGGAGACTGGACAGCCATTTGCCTGAAATGGTATAGGGTTTCCTGCCTGAGCAGGGGGTTGGACTAGATGACCTCCAAGGTCCCTTCCAACTTACTTATTATTATATAGGGCTTCCCGCTTGAGCAGGGGGATTGGACTAGATGACTTCCAAGATCCCTTCCAACTTTGTTATTCTGAGAAGAAAAAGAAGAAGAAGAAGAAGAAGAAGAAGAAGAAGAAGAAGAAGAAGAAGAAGAAGAAGAAGAAGAAGAAGAAGAAGAAGAAGAAGAAGAAGAAGAAGAAGAAGAATGACCTCCGATCATTCCGCCGGGGCCTGAAGACCTGGCTCTTTGAGCTCTCGGGCCCAGGCTGAGGAGAAATTTTTAATTGGGGTTTTAAGTATACAGGGTCAATTTAATATTTTTTAATTTGGTTTTTTTTAACTTTTGTATGGTGGATTTTTTAATTTCCTGTAAACCGCCCTGAGTCCTCAGGGAATAGGGCGGTATATAAATGTAACTAAATAAATAAGAAGAAGAAGATTACAAGCTGGTTTCCAGCAAGGATGTGAAAAACAACAGGCATTATTAGGCATCTCACAACTGTTCAATGATACTCTCAATGTTTGGCCTTTCCAGACCTTTATTTTTTTTGTCCTAACATGTTTTGAATACCCAGTAAGAAGATCAAGACCTAATCAATCACAACCAGGAAAGGGATGGATATTGTAAGCAGTGACAATACGAGAAGGGTTAATGAATGTGCGTAACTGTTGGGGATCCTTTCACAAAAGCACTCCTCTGAATCTAAGATGGGGCACCCTCGTTGCCCTCCCTCGTCTTTATTTACAGGTGCTCCCTGAGTTCTAGATGAATGCAGTGTGTTGTTTGTTCAGTACATGTGCGTACTGTCTTACGCTTTTGCGTGCATCCCTGTCTTTCCCACATCTTGGGCTGGAGCTTTATATGCAGCTCATGGAGCAAAGGCACTGCTCAAAACTTCAAATTAAACCACACAACTCTGTAATCACTGAGACTGGCATGACATAAAAGGATAATTAGTAGTTCATTACATCAGACATTGTTTGTTCAGCTAAATTGATTTCTCTCAGCTGCCCATGTTTTCTGTTTATTTAGTGAGAACACTCTGCTGCACCGTTTTTTTTTATTTGTGAGCTAGGAAACCCTTCCTCCTCAAAGTTTAAAACACACAACAAAGGAAAACATGCAAGCAATGTGTACAAAACCATTACCCCCCCCCCTCCTCTTTTTTGGCCTACCACCTTCGACAAAAATAATCCGTCGCTTGAGCGAGGTGAAGCAAGCAGGTGTCCAGGTAGCTTTCACTAGGACTACGTGCTTTTCAAGTTGATTTTAAGTACATCTGGCTGATTTCTGGGGGGAAGTTCTTTCCTTAGCATTTGCTTTTGTTTTTGTGGAGACAAAGAAGCTTTCCTTTTTAAAAATTTGGCCTTCCTTTTTTTTAAAAATTTGGCCTCTTGCCCCTTACTTTGGGGCAAAAATAAAAGAAAACCCATATCTATTCTCTGAAGAAGAAGAAAGTTTTACAGAAAGTTTTACAAAGTGAGGGACACCCCCCCTCCTTTCAGCATGGAGAGGCCTCCAGAAAGATTTAATTTATGCATATATACATACACAGACATCTCTCTCTCTCTCTCTCTCTCTCTCTCTCTCTCTCTCTCTCTCTCTCTCTCTCTCTCTCTCTTCCTCTCTTTCCTAACATTATTATTTTAAAAATAACTCAAAGCGATAAATATACATTTCCTCCTCCTATTTTCCCCACACTAGCAATCCTGCGAGGTGGGTTGGGACAGAGTGACTGGCCCAAAGTCACCCAGCTGGCTTTTATGCCTAAGGCAGGACTAGAACTCACAAGTCTCCTGGTTTTTTTTTTAAGCCTGATGTCTTAGCCACTACACCAAAGAGGTTCTCAGATTATCCATATTAGTGTGAATATAAATGTATTTGGAATTTGCATAATTTGCACCTGATTTTGCATAATATTTTAGTCATTTGATTCCGGAATGCCACCCTATTGCTTTGACTGGTTTATCCTATGTCTTGCTTTCAATCAAGTGCCATTCTTCTTTTTAAACTGTGTGTTTGACATGAGGAATTATTTTTGGCCTATTGAATTGGGCAGGCGTCAATCTCCCTAGTCCATTCTGCAAAACAGCTTCACCATGATGGCAGCTATCTCTACCAACAAGCATCAACACAACCTCTGAAGTATTTCATGACAGGCTAAGTCCTTTTCTAGAGCATAAGGACGCCACTGTCATTTTTTAGAGGAGGAGACACTAAAATAAAAAAGAGTTGTGAGCCGTGACACAAAGTTGGCTTTCTTCTTGGAGTGGCGTAGGAAATAGAATATAAACTTAAACCAAGATCAGATTGGACTAGGAATGAGCTTTGTGCTAGACACCTGCTCTCTGCAAAGAGATCACAAACTTATTCTGGGAAAGCAAAACCACTTCGAGGGCTGCCTGAAGCATGAAAAGATCCAGAGAGTTTGGAGACCTGGCAAAGGTTTGCAAATGTCACGCAGATTGCTCTGACATCTGATGTACAGTACAAGAAAGGAGAGAAGGAATGGTTATCAGCGTGGAATTATTAAGATTGAGAATAAATATCCCAAACACCTGTACCAAGTATAGCGGCTTAGTAGCTGCATTGGCTACCGGTTGCTCTCCGGGTGAGGTTCAAGGTGTTAGTTATGACTTACAAAGCCCTTCATGGCATGGGTCCGGATTACCTACGGCAACACCTGCGACCGGCGTCAAGTTCCCTCCGTCCAGTGCGCTCCCACAGAGAGGGCCTCCTCAGGGTGCCGATCAAAGAATGCCGATTGGAGACCCCCAGGGGGAGAGCGTTCTCTGTGGGCGCGCCAGACCTATGGAACCGCTTACCGGTTGAACTCCGGATGGCCCCCGACCTTCGCTCCTTCCGGCGTGATCTTAAAACATTCTTTTTCGAACAAGCTGGCCTGGTCTGACGGGATGGGGTTGGGTTTTTAAAACTAGTTTTTAACTTAATATGTATTGATTTTATGGGCATGATGTTTAATGGTTTTTTAATTTTTGTATTTGATCTTTATTGTGTATTGCCCTGTTCACCGCCCTGAGTCCTTCGGGAGAAGGGTGGTATAGAAATCAAATTATTAAATTAAATTAAATTAAATTAAATTAAATTAAATTAAATTAAATTAAATTAAATTAGTATAGGAAAGCAGCTAGCATCATATCAGAAATAGCTAGGAATTGTCTTGTTAGAGCATTCAGATAGTCCTTGACTTACGACCATAATTAATAGGTTAACAGAACAACAGAGTTGAAAGAAACCTTGGAGGTCTTCTAGTCCTATCCCTGCTTGAGCAGGAGACCCTATATCATTTCAGACAAATGGCTGTCCAATCTCTTCTTAAAAACCTCCAGTGATGGAGCACCCACAACCTTTGAAGGCAAGCTATTCTAATGATTAATTGTTCTCACTGTCAGGAAATTCCTCCTTAGTTCTAGGTTGCTACTCTCCTTGATTAGTTTCCCTCCACTGCTTCTTGTCCTGCCCTCTGGTGCTTTGGAGAATAGGTTGACACCCTATTCTGTTATTCTGTTAGATGTTGCCACCTGATGTTTTGGAGGAGAGGCCCCATTTTATGACTTGATTGCCACAGTTGTTAAGTGAATCACTGCAATTGTTCAGTTACTCTCCCAGTTATTAAATGAATCTGGCTTCCCCAAGGTCACAAAAGGTGATCACATGACCCTGGGACACTGCGACTGTCATAAATATGAGTCAGTTGCCAAACATCTGAATTTTGATCATGTGACCGTGGGGATGCTGCAATGGTCTTAAGTGTGAGAAACAGTCATAAGTCACTTTTTTCAGTGCCATTGGACCTTTGAACGGTCACTAAGTAAACTACTACTAAGTCAAGGATAACCTGTACTGACCTTTTAGTAGATGTGTACTGTGTCAATGCTATCACCTAACTGTTTACTATTACTCTAAGACAAGGGTGTCAAACTTGCAACGTCATGTGACATGTCGTGACATATCGCAACTTTTTTCCCCCATTGCCGGCAATGGGGTGGGTGCGGTTTTGGCATGACGCATCCGGCCTGTGGGCCAGCAGTTTGACACCCCTGCTCTAAGATCTCATTCTTGACCAGTCATTGCTAACTCTGAATATTATCCAAATTACTCCAGGTGCAATTCAAGGTTTTGGTTATGAAGTCCACATATCTTAAAGTCACCAAAGGCTGAGAAACACTGGGATATGAACTCCATGAAATTCTTCTAGTTCAAGGGTGTCAAACTCAATTTCATTGAGGGCCGCATCAGCATTGCGGTTGCCCTCAGGGGGCCGGGTGGGTGTGGCCAGGGTGGGCGTGGCCTACTGGGTGGGCGTGGCCAGAGTGGTCATGGCCTACTGGGTGGGCGTGGCCAGCTCTACATCGTTCGCATCAAGGGTGCCTATGGGGGCCTGGGCAGGAGTGGGACAGATCTGAGGGTCTCTGGCAGGAGGAGGGTCTCTGGGCCAGGGCCAAGGCAGTGGGGGCCGTTCCCTCACTGTTTCCAGGATGGCTTCGCGGGCCACATGAAACCACTTTGCGGGCCGGATCCGGCCCCCGGGCCTTGTGTTTGACATATCTGTTCTAGTTCCTTTGCTCCTGGGTTTGCTAAACATGAATTTGGGCATTCAGACAAGCAAAAAATGCCACAGCCAACTCTACCTCCGTTTAACCTCTATAGAAGAAAAGCTACATCCTTCTTCCCCTCCTCCGCAAGGTATCCAGAATCTCCCTACTTTAAGGATAACACCCTCATCTATAGTAGGGCTGGGAATTACTGAAATATTTAGGCACAATAGAAGAACTTTAATAGGCTCTACCAGGGAACCCAGGTGTTTAGATCAGCTTAAAAATAATAACTCCACCCCTGCTGGGTAGCTTCTTTTTCACAAGAAAGCTCAGCTTTTATTCTTCTCCATAAAGGCAACCTCAGACAGGAAATTGCTCACGTGATGGGTCTTTATAAGTAGCGAAGGTTTTAAAACCAGGGGCTGGAGAGGTCATTAGCAGGCAGCCATATAATTAACCTTTGCTGGCCTTGTCCTTTTCACACTTTGTTAACAGCTTCCATTATTACCCTCATGAGTCTCCAGGAAAGACATTTATTGACAGTATTAAAAAAACATTGCCACGAATTCCAGGTCGACAGCCATCTATGTGTTAAATAAATCATTCTGATGTTCCCTTCTAGAAAATAAGAAAAAAATAGATTTGTTTGTTTGTTTATATCCTTTTTTTCCAAGCCAATGCAATTCTAGGATGCATTACCGGAGCGACACAATCAAGATCACGTGAAGTATTAGTACTGCTTTACAAAGCCTTAGTAAGACCACACCTTTAATAACACGTCCAGTTTGGGTCACCACATTATAAAAAAAAAAAGTTGAGACTTTGGAAAAAATGCAGAGAAGAGAAACAAGGATGATTAGGGGCTTGGAGACTAAAACATATGATGAACGGCTGCAGGAATTGGGTATGTCTAGTCCAGTGAAAAGAAGGACCATCGGAGACATGATAGCAGTGTTGCAATATTTGAAAGGCTGCCACAAAGAAGAGGGGATCACCTTATTTTCCAAAGCACCCAAATGCAATACAAGAAACAATGAGTGGAAACTAATCAAAGAGTGATCCAACTTAGATCTAAGGAGAAACTTCCTAACAGAAGAATTAACCTGTGGAATAGCTTGCCTACAGAAGTTGTGGGTGCTTCATCACTGGAGATTTTTAAGAAGACAGGTGGAAAGCCACCTGTTTGAAATAGTATAGGGTGTTCTGTTTGAGCAGGGATTGGACTAGAAGACCTCCAAGATCTATTCTATTCTATTCTATTCTATTCTATTCTATTCTATTCTATTCTATTCTATTCTATTCTATTCTATTCTATTCTATTCTATTCTATTCTATTCTATTCTATTCTATTCTATTCTATTCTATTCTATTCTATTCTATTCTATTCTATTCCTACTCTACTCTACTCTACTCTATTCTATTCTATTCTATTCTATTCTATTCTATTCTATTCTATTCTATTCTATTCTATTCTATTCTATTCTATTCTATTCTATTCTATTCTATTCTATTCTATTCTATTCTATTCTATTCTGTGTATTATAATGTGTTTTCCTTAAGTATTTGAGGGAATCTCTCTCCTTCTTTCTCTATTTGAAAATAGATTTTCTCACTTGTAGGAATTGACAATGTTCAGGCTTCAGGCCTCTCCTTGCTGTGTTCCTCTGAGTGTGCCAATCATGCATTTTGTCTGGATTGCTGACACATGATATATATGTGCCTTAACTCAATGTACTATACAACAGCTGGCAACAATCCATGCACCTTCCAATATATTTAAACAAAACATACAGTAGATCATGGGTGTCAAACTCACTGCATCACATGACGTGTCGCTACGTATCATGACTTTTTTTGCATTGCCTGAGCTGGGGTGGGTGTGGCCTCCGCATGATGAAACCAGCCCGCAGGCCGGCATTAGATGTTGATCTTGCTTTCAAAACAGCAACATCCTTTAAAGCACTTTTAAAAATTCCTCTGAGGTTCTGTTTCGTCTGTCTCCTTGCAGGGGATCTATTCTGCTTAATATTGGAATGAAGGACAGGGCCTTCTTAGCAGTGGCACCTATTTTGTGAAATGCTCTTTCAAAAGAAAAAGTCCATTTGAAGTCTACCTTGCAGTCAGCTTTCTTTCTTTAACATTTTAACTTGTGAATTGATGGGAATTTCTTTCTTAAATAGCCGTGTCCTATCTTATTTCTAAAATTGCGATTTAAACTTTACTAAATTGATAGACTCTGTATACCCAATAATGGTGAATATAGAGAATAATGCCTTGTTGGTTACTTTGTTTGCCTTTATGCTCCTCTTTCTCTCTCATTTTTTTTAAACATTTTTAATTTTTTACCAAACAAGACATAGAGGTAGTCCTAACCTTACAAAATCACAATTCAAGACTTTTGTGGTGTGAAATTTGGAGCTTAAAAGTCAGAAAATCAGGAGGAACTAGGACTAAGTCATTTTGTGAACAAAAGTTAGGCGGAACACAATCAAACATTCCTTTGAAAACAAGCATAAGTAAAATGCTCCCACTTTGAAACTTGGTACATGGATCTAAAACCCATAAGATTCCTAGCTTGGTATAGAAATACCTATCTACTGTTTTCAAGATACTTTATTCTGTAATAAATGGTTTTTAATCTACGTTGAGTCCAGGCACCTGACTGGTTCCTAGATGGGTGTCTAGATGCAGTTCAAGATGCTGGTATTTATCTTTAAAGCCCTAGATGGCATAAGATCTAGTTACTCAAGGGCTGATCTTCTGCCAAGAACGTCTTCCCCGTCCCACATATTCCCATATGGAGGCCATGCTCCAGGTTCCTTGTTTTAAGTGTTGTCATCTTATGGAACCTAGAAAGCCTCTGTGTTTTGGGCAGTGCTTTTTTTGTAAAAGAAAAAGGTGCCAGAACTCACACGTTATACAATCTGCCTTGCCTACCCTACAAGGTTCCATCCAAAAAAGGTGTCGGAACTCCGTTCTGAGCGTTCTATGAGAAAAAAAGCCCTGGTTTTGGGACTCCCCTCTCTGCAGAACAATCTTCCCACAGATAGTTGGGGGTAATATGCTGATATTGTAAATTGCCCAGAGAGTGCTAAAGTACTATGGGGTGGTATATAAGTCTATTGCTATTGGGATCTAGAAGGTATGCCTTATCTCCTGCAGGGTCTGCCCTCTGGACTGATGTTCCCTTTGATAGCAATTGTTTCTGACCCTGAAAGCCATCTAGGTCAGACAACCCTAAAGACCAGTCAGTTCTCCCAGGCCTTAAGCTAGTTGGAGTTGGGCTTAAGGATCTGGTTATCCAGATAGGTCATTGGTTCTTTTTGTCTAATAAGATTAAATTGTATTTCCTATTTAGTTTGGTTTTAATGTACACTGCCCAGAGTCAACTTGGTTCTGATCGCTGCCTACATTGAATAAATCAAATCAAATCAAATCAATTAAACTCCTGCCTGTTGCAAACATATGGTCGCAGAGCAGAGAGAAGGAAAGGACAAACACTCTGAATTTTGTCTCCATTGGGGAACAGTTTGAAATCTTAATGAACTGGGGTGTGGTAGGACTCATTAATCTCAAACCAAAGCATCCCACATGTATATGACACTATCTTGAACCCTTTTGAGCTTAATAAATATGGACTGGAACCCAATTAAGGCATGGTTTATTCTCATTAAAACCCATTATACAAGTCAATCAAGACTAATTTATATACCACGGACTTCAGTGGTTGTAAAGAGTGAGAGACTACCAATTCCATAAACATTTTTTTTTACCAAGTTTGGGAAAATAAGATCTCCCAAGAAGTTGTGTTTTATTTTGCAGAACTGCCCTCTCAGGAAATGATGCATAAGGAGACTCTTCATGTTCAAAGCTGAAGAGTTTTTGCCCACATACTTTTGACATACGACAGTGTTCGCCTGAAAAATGGCTGGATGTGTCATTCCTTGTTAATATATGGGAACTATCAGGCCTTTTCATACACAATAGGACTTTCTTTGGGGATCTGGGAGAGGAGAAGGGAAGTCATAAAGGGCAAAGGAAAGAGCCAAAGGGGAACATTAATTTATGAATGCAAAAACTTACAGTGTAATTTATTTATTTATTTTTTTCCCTTTGAATGGGTGAGACCCAACTAGCCGCAGGCACCCCTAATCCAATGTCCTTGTTGAGTGTGAAGGACTTACAAGGGTGGTCTTTATGCATGAATGAAGTGACATGAGGAACTGATCTGGAATCCGGGTATTCTTCGAGTAAGGCACTCTTTTTCAGAGTCCTCAAGAGTTTTGAACACTGCCCTCCTGACCTGACCTTCCACCAAACAGACATGGGAATTCCTAATACCACATTTTCTGGTGCTGTGGGGCAACTAAACCACGAGAAAAGATGCAAATATATGACTGAGCCATTTCTAACAGCTTTGTGGGAAAATGTGATCTATTAAAGGGCCCATCAGGCTTGATCTGCAAACATCTAGATGAGATTCACCTGAGGGCAGCAAAGAGATACAGACAACTCTTACTCTTTGCTATCATCTAATAATCATGTGATTATTAGCCCAGTTTTGCTACTCTATTATAGAGGTGTGTTACTTCTGTGTGTATATATTTTACATAGGTATCTACTGTATACTAGAAGATAACTGGATTGATAATAACTCAACCTTGAGTTAGGCCTGCCCACCAGAACTTGCTGAAAAATTTCCAGGAAACTCTTGATAATTATTTTATTTGCCTTTTGTCTTTCCTGGCAGGATGGATCCTGACCTTTGGAACTTAAACATTTGGGGTTCAGAACCTAATATTCCTTTGAGCTTGCTATGTGCCCACATCATATAGCTTCAAATGGTGTCCCAGAAATATTGAAAGCCCATATCTTATGTCTTGGTGGGTGGGCTGGCATGCAGGGATGCCTAAGGTCTTTTAAAGCTCATCGTAGAATCAATCCATTCTTTCATTTGCTACATCTGGAATTCAAGTTGCAGTAGGTTTGTCTATGGGCATTGTACAGGGGTCTTCAAACTTGGCCCTTTTATGGCTTGTGGACTTCAACTCCCAGAATTCCTCAGCAAGCAAGGCTGGCTGAGGAATTCTGAAAGCTGAAGTCCACAAGCCATAAAAAAGCCAAGTTTGAAGACCCTGGCATTGTATCTCCTTTCCCTAGTTTTAAAAGCCAAGCCATCCTAGGTTTCAAGAGTGTTTGTGAATATAACTATAGTAAAAATGATTCCATTGGTTCAGAAGTAAAGTCCCTTTGAAGTCAGCAAGGTTTACTCTCAGCTAGGTAGCCTGCAGATACTGTACAATTATAGGCAGATGCTTTTGCAGACATTACAAGATCTTTAAAGCAACCATGTATAGTTATTTATTTTATTTTGTTTCATTTTAAATAACAGTTGCCTGAGCAGTTTTTCTCAGCCTTGGCAATTTTAAGAGGTATGGACTTCAATTCCCAGAATTCCGCAGCCTGGGTCTTAAAGTTGCTAAGGTTGAGAAACACTGTGCTAGAGCAACCTACTATAACAGCCTTTTATCCCGCCTTTTTTCTTCTGTGTGCCCTGTGTGCTCTGTGATTTACCTCATGATGCTCCTGTTTCCCTGACTATCTAGTTTCCTGAATATATTGTTCTAAAATATATTTATTTATATAAAACTACAAGTTCGTGTCAGTCTCTCTGACTTCATTTGGACGCCTGCTGCGCAATTCCCTGATATATTTTCTTCTATTCTCACCTTCTCATCTTCCCAAAGTGTCCAGCAATTGTTTGGCCTCTACCAAGTCTTCTACCAAGGTTTCTCAGTTACTGAACCTGGGAGCCCCCCCCTGAAAATCCCATCCTGTTACCTTCCAGCTCGGTCCTTTTTCACCAATATCTTTTTCCATATACTGTTTTCTCAGGCTCCTTGTCTGCTGAGACAAAGAGACAATTCAGGCTGCCTTGGTGCTCATGTATATTGGGAACCAAAGCCACCAAAGCGGCAGATACCATCACAACACGGTTCACTTGTGACCTTTCACAGCCAATGAATCCGAGGGATTTTTTCTTTTTTCTTTACTGTGGATTGAATTTAAAACGACTTCCCAGGAGTGAAAGGTCATCATAGGGAATCAGGCTATCCAGCTAAAGAGAACTCTTTAGCATCACAATGGATCTGGTTATAGGTTACCTACTTTGGAAAGTCTAGTTGAGAAGTTGTGGGAATTGCAAAGTGGAGGGAAGGTGGAGGAGAGAACAGATCCTTCATCACCCCCAGAAACAGCCCTGTAATAGCTCTATGAAAGAACAAAGGGAAATATTTTCATTAAGTCTTCTCTGAAATCTGCCCTTCTTTGCCAGTCATTGTTAAGTGGACGGAGTTGCGTGTCGGTTACATGGTTTGCCAAAAAGAAACATGTCCCTCTTGTGGTGTAGGTGCTCAATGGGAGTTATGCTTGCATCAAAGCTGGAATATTCTATTTACCAACTTTCTAGATGGAGCTTTGATCTCCAGATAGTGAGACTGAATGTGCCAGGGCTAGAAAGAGAGGAAATTCATCAGCCTGGCTGTGTGAAACTCTATCCCCCAAAGTAGCAAATTGTACTCAGGAGAGATTAATTAAATTGGCAGAGAAAAGTTCATATACATCACAGGAGCTATGGTGCAATCTACAGGTAACCCCCAACTTACAAGAGTTCATTTGGTGACCATTTGATGTTACAACAGCACTGAAAAAAGTGACTTATGACCGTTTTCACACTTAAGACCATTGCAGCATCTCCGTGGTCACATGATAAAAATTTGAAGACTCATATTTATGACTGTTGCAAGCGTCCTGAAGTTGTGCGATCAGCTTTTGCGACCTTCTGACAGGGAAAGTCAATGAGGAAGCCAGATTCACTTAACAACTATGTTACTAACTCAACAGCTGCCATGATGCAATTAACAACTGTGTCAAGAAAGGTCAGACAACGGGGCAAAAGTCACTGAACTGTCTCGCTTAGCAATGGAAATTTTAGGCTCACTTGTGGTTGCAAGCCAAGGACCACCTGTATACCTCCAGGATACCTCACCCAACTTTGTCAGTAGGTCACAAAACCCTGAGACACCACAACCGTCATAAATATGAGCCAGTTGCTGAGCATCTGATTTTTGATTACATGGCCGTGGGAATGTTGCAAAGGTCGTAAGTGTGAAAAATGGTCATAAGTCACTTTTTTCAGTGCCTTTGTAACTTTGAGTGGTCACTACTTGAACTGATTGTAAGTCGAGGATTACCTGTAAGGTAACAAGTTGTGTCAGTATGTAATAATGTTTGTGCGTTTCTGTTCTCTCTAAGGTTGCATCTGTTTGGGTTAATATGTAATTAACCCATAGGATTGAGGCGGGGCTTAGAATGGAGAAGTCATCAACACCAAGAAAGAAAAGTAAAAATATATGAAGAAGTGACCTTGCCACCTTGATCACAACAAGTATGAACTATTTTAGTAAATTTCTGCCACCTCTTAAATCGCAACAAATGATCTCTTCTTCCTGTATCGCATCTCTTATCTACAGATGGTCTTCACTTAGTGACTTGTCACTTAGCGACCAGCCAAAGTTACAACAAACCCCCCCCCCAATGTTTGGTGGCATCTGGATTTGTTGCTATGGAACTGTCACTATTCTCCGTTCTTCAAGCAGCTGATGATATTGAGGAACTCTCAAGATTGGGGAAGATTGCTTTATAAAACAGTGTGCTAATTTTTCCAGGGCAGTAGCCAAACTATAGTTTTAGTGCAAAATGCACATATCTCTTTGCTGGGCAGGATTACACCAGTAGAAAGATAACCAGGTAAGGAGAAAAGGGGATAAAGTTTGCGGTGTCTTGTTAACAAATCAAACTTGAGCAAAAACCTGCAGCTTCTACAATTCCGAAGTTATTTCTCTATTGAAAGCAGCCATTTTTCACATTTTCTTCAAGAACCTAGTCTGAGATTTGACCCTTTTCTTATCACAGTTTCTACTTATGACCTCAAGAACCAGGAGAGCTTATATTATATCTTGGCTCACACAGTCGATTTTGTAGCCGTTGGAGGGCTTCAGAATGCAGAGGAGGGTAACTGGACCTGCAAAGGAGGGACAATGATTGACAAAGTGAGAGGCAATCATTGCTCACTTTGTAATAAATACCTATATATTTCTATAGCTGTAAATTTCTCTCCCTCCCTCTCTCTCTCTCTCTCTCTCTCTCTCTCTCTCTCTCTCTCTCTCTCTCTCTCTCTCTCTCTCTCTCTCTCTCTCTCTCTCTCTCTCTCTCTCTCTCTCTCTCTCTCTCTCTCTCAAATGTACACAATTCATATTTTATTCTCTCCTTTAATCACCACTGTTCTGTGCTGACTATTCCATGTGGGATTACCGTACTAATTCAAACTATGGACTCACTTGGTGGATTCTTTCCAGAGATATCGTCTTTAAAGATCCTTCTCTTCATCCACGAAGCACAGTGTGGTGCTACATCAAAGTACACTTTCAACTAACAAACTCCATTTTTCATAGAACACTTAAAGTGATCTTTAGTCTTCCACCATTTTATGTGGTTTTATCTTTTTTTTTTTGCTCCTGGTTTAACCAAGATTCACCATCGTCATCCCCACGGGAGAGAAAATTTAACAAGTTTCAAGGAATGAATAGATTTTTTTTCTATGCCAATGTATTTTTAGGATATAAAGAGGTAATATTTGTGATGGAAACTTTTATTTCATCACATGGGAAGAGGTCTTCAGGTAGATCAATAGATGGTGCTTCAAGAACTAGTCAGGGCTGTAACCTTGGTAACAAAGGTTCTTGAATAAGGAAGGTTTCCTTAGCAACAGCAATTCATGTGTTCCCACAGGTGTCTGTTCTAAGGAACAGGATGTGGAGATGCATTAAATATCCACAATACATTGATTATTATGGTCACAATTTACTGCTGTGGGGGGTCACCTTGAGTGCATTTAGTCAATGTACTGCATGTGTCTCCTAGATGGTGGAACATAGGCACGAGAACGCAAAGCTGCTTTTCAAAAGGCAACTGGATTTTCTTGTTTTTTTTCCTTGAAGACCTTTCACTTCTCATCCAAGAAGCTTCTTCAGTTCTGCTTCTTGGATGATAAGCAAAACGTTTTCAAGGGAAAAAACCAAGAAAGTCCAGTTGGTTTTTGAAAACCACCTTTGGGACAACCAGGACCTGGATGATTGAGCATTGCCATAGTCAGTAGGCAAGAGAATGAGAACAAGAAAGTTGTCTCTAGAATATGTTATGTTTGAACTAAAACTGGCCAAATTTGCTAAGACTATCTGCTTTTGTTCTTGCAAAAGTAGATGTGGTAAGAAAATAGTCTATTTCTACTAAAAAAAAATCACTATTATATTATGCACTAGATATAATGGGTAGTGGAGATAAATTATCTGCACAATGAATGTGGCATAGGGAAAATTATGACTTCTTACATTCCAAGAGGAACAAAGTGGTACTAAGCATGAATTATTAAATGGGATTAAAGAAATAAAAACAATATTTTGCGTGTTTGTGACAGAGCAAAGTTTGCAATAGGTCTGATCTAGTGGAATGCAATTGATGAATACATGCAGACTACAGTTTTAATTATGAATGAAAAGGCTAAAAAGTAAGAATTGGTGTCATCTGGTTAATTGTTGAGGAAATATTACAAAGAAGGATCCCATAGGTTGGTAATAGTTCTGGGTTACAGTCTAGTGACTGTTGACAATAGAAAAACCAGATTTGAGTTTTTGGAAAAATTGTGCAGCTTTATGAATAAATGTAATCCCGAAGGGAAAATGTCTGTTCTAAATACATGATTTAAGTAAAAATCTAATCATATTACACATGTCAAATGAATAAATACAAATCTAAAAGCATTCATTCGATTATTTATGACCTAAGAAAACGAAGTACAGTATACAAGGATGGTGAGAAGGACCGAATGTGGGAAAGATCATATTTGATACTGTCAAGAGGGAAGCTTGGGGGAAAATAGACATAATTCGAAAAGAAAAAAGTAAATAACAGAATAACAGAGTTGGAAGGGATCTTGGAGGTCTTCTAATCCAACCACCACCACCCCGCTCAAGCATACCATTCCAGACAAGTGACTGTCCAGTCTCTTCTTAAAAGCTTCCAGTGATAGCGCACCTACAACTTCTGAAGGCGAGCTGTTCCATCAGTTAATTGTTCTCCCTGTTAGGAAATGTCTCCTTAGTTCTAGGTTGCTTCTCTCCTTGATTAGTTTCTGTCTGTTGCTTCTTGTCCTGCCTTCAGGTGCTTTGGAGAATACCTTGACTCCCTCTTCTTTGTGCCAGCCCCTGAGATATTGGAACACTGCTATCATGTCCCCCCTCGTCCTTCTCTTCATTAAACTACACATACCCAATTCCTGCAAAGTGGGCACTCCAACACTGGAGGTTTATAAGAAGAGATTGGACAACCATTTGTCTGAAATGGTATAAGGTTTCCTGCTTTAGCAGGGGGTTGGACACAAGGCCCGGGGGCCGGATCCGGCCCGCGAAGTGGTTACATGTGGCCCACGAAGCCATCCTGGAAACAGTGAGGGAACGGCCCCCACTGCCTTGGCCCTGGCCCAGAGACCCTTCTTCTGCCAGAGACCCCCAGATCTGTCCCACTCCTGCCCAGGCCCCCATAGGCACCCTTGATGCGTACGATGTAGAGCTGGCCACACCCACCCAGTAGGCCATACGCACTCTAGCCACGCCCACCCAGTAGGCCACGCCCACCCCGGCCACACCCACCCGGCCCCCTGAGGGCAACCGCAATGCTGATGCGGCCCTCAATGAAATTGAGTTTGACACCCCTGGATTAGAAAATCTCCAAGTCCCTTTCAACTCTTTAATTCTGCTATTCTGTGGTGTTGTTTTAACTTAATAACTATAGTTCCTTTCCTTTTTTTAAATCCCACTTATCCTGTATTTTATTTGGTGTCCTATTTCTTTGATTTCTTGTTCCACTTTGCATAAGGTTGCTTCCTCAAAATGGAATTACTCAATGGGCGAATAGGTATGTAGGAAGGGATGCTTCCGGCATAGGCGTATTTCAAATTATTTGAGCTTGGATGAATCTTTTTACATCTCTCTATTTGCTTTCCTGGAAACAAAATGTGGACTGCAATTTCTAAAGGGTTTTTGGAGTGCCAAAATAACAGGACTAACCAGAAAGTTATATTGGAAATGTGTAGTTTTGAATTTCCCTTTAAATAGCTCTTCAGATTATTCATTGTTTAGGCAGCAGGAATCTTGAGCTTTAAACAGCACAGACCCTACCGTAAACTCATGACTGAGAATTTAGCTTTTTCACCTGGGAATAGAAAATGATGGAAATACCATCAGCACAAAGAGATCTGGTGTTATTTTAGCCTGTCTTTCCATAAGTAACAGTGATGTAAATCCAGAGCAGCATTTATATTTTAGGAAGGAATTATTGTCTATTATGTTGATAATAACAATTAGGTTTCTTTTTTAAAAAAAAGGATGTATAAAAGTGGAGATGGTAGTTGCAGTAGTTATTTCCTTTTTTTCTTTCATTCAAGATTAATAATAATAATAATAATAATAATAATAATAATAATAATAATAATAATAATAATAATAATAATAATAATAATAATAATAATAATATAAAGTTGGAAGGGACCTTGGAGGTCATCTAGTCCAACCCCCTGCTCAGGCAGGAAACCCTATACCATTTCAGGCAAATGGCTGTCCAGTCTCTTCTTAAAAACTTCCAGTGTTGGAGCATTCACCACCTCTGGAGGCAGGTTGTTCCACTGGTTAATTGTTCTAACTGTCAGGAAGTTTCTCCTTAGTTCTAGGTTGCTTCTCTCCTTGACTAGTTTCCATCCGTTGCTTCTTGTCCTGCTTTCAGGTGCTTTGGAGAATAGCTTGACTCCCTCTTCTTTGTGGTAGCCCCTGAGATATTGGAACACTGCTATCATGTCACCCCTCACCCTTCTCTTCGTTAAACTACACATACCCAATTCCAGCAACCGTTCCCTATATGTTTTAGCCTCCAGATTAGGTTGCATTCAAATGATAACGTAAGTATCTCCATCCTTGTCAACAAACTGAATGAAATCTATTTCAATAGATTGGTGAATGAGATGATAGATAGAAACACGAAGGATATTTTCCTTTTAATAAGTAATGAGGGAGGGAGATTTTAGTCTGGTCTTTGAGAAGAATAAATCTAAAGCAAAATTGTGATTCAGTGGCTGAAATTTGTCCCAAATTTTTGTTTGCAGCAGGTCTTGGATCATTTGAGGCCAAGCCTTAATATTTGGGAGAAGCTGTAGTACCAATGTTGGTGTGCTGAACATGTAAATAAGGCTTGTTTTGGATTCCTTGGAGGAGAAGTTTTCCTTTAAAAAAATTTTTTTTAAAGTAATGTTAATTCTGTTTTGAGGTCTCCTATCTTGTTGTGCATTTGTGTGTCTCTGAATTTTCTTTCCAGGTTATTTTGACTCAATGTGCAGCCCGCCTTTGGTTGAAGTCATTTGGCAGTTGAAGTTCTGTACCCATTTTACCACATTGGCTTGAACGATCATATAAATTTTTTTAAAAGTTATGAAATGTAGCACAGTACTTAGGTGATTTTTCAAATGGGAAATACTGTATATTTGGAGAGTTCTGTAAACCTGCTTTTACCGAAAATAAGAGATAAAATAAAATGAAATATTTTGTTGCAGTTGCTGTTCAGTTGCTAAATCTTACCAGACCTTCTGCAATCCCATGGACCATAGCACACCAGGTTTCTTCATCCTCCACTGTCTCCTAGAGTTTGCTCAAACTCATGATCATTCTGTGGATGGCACTATCTTACCATCTCATCCTCTGTCCCTTTCTCCTTTTGCCTTCCATCTTTCCCAACCTCAAGTCTTTTCCAATGAGTCCTCTCTTCTCATTCGGTGGCCAAAGGATTTGATCTTCAGCTCTAGTATCTGTCCCTCCAAAGAATAGTCAGGGTTGATTTCTCTTAAGATTGACTGATTTGATCTCCTTGCAGCCCAACAGACTCTCAAGAGTCTTCTCCATCACCACAATTTGAAAGCATCAACTCTTCGATGTTCAGCTTTCCTTATGGTCCAAATCTCACAGCCGTACATTACTAATGGGAAAAGCCACAGTTTTGGCTATACGGATCTTTGTCAGCAAGGTGATATCTCTGCTTTTATTATGTTGTCTAGGTTTGCCATAACTCTCCTGCCAAGAAGCCCACATATGGACAAGTATTATAACAGCAGAACGCTAATGTACATGATGATAATCTTTTTACGAATATTTAAAAAGAGCTGCGTAGGCTGTTGGTCCTTGCTAACATGATAGCACCAAGAAAGAGGACCTAATGTTTTAAAGTTACATTTATTAGATTAGAGTTCCATTCATGTGTCATTATCTTGTATGATGAAGGGATCTGCCTATCCTGCAGCTTCTATGACCTATAGTGTCAGGATGGTACATTCTGAAAAGGGTAAAAATCAGATTAAATACCATCCATTGGAGAAGGAAATAGCTACTTACTTCAGTCCCTATGGCCCCAAATCCAGGACACGGTCAATATGATAAGATAAGATAAACCTACAAGCATAGAACATAGAATAATAGAGTTGGAAGAGACTTCAGTGATCTCCTAGTCCAACCCCCTGCTCATTTTCATCCGTGGGAAAGATCCCACGGATGAAAACATTACCGGGCAAATCAACTCACGAAGCATGGGAAACTCTGATAGTATATAATTAATTAAATAATATCAAATATTAAATTTTAAATAATATAATTTTATTTTTTATTTTTTGTTTTAATCCCATTTATATCCCGCCCTTCTCCGAAGACTCAGGGCGGCTTACAATCTAAGAAGCACAAATCAAATGTGCTTAGCAATAGCCTTCATTCTATGTATATGCCTGCTTATTAGGGCTTTCGCCCCCCCCCCCACCCAGCGGCATTATTACAAAGTCAGCTTATTGCCCCCAACAATCTGGGTCCTCATAACCCATGGATAACCAGATAAGAAATTATCCAGTAAGCCAGGATTTTTGAAATTGTTTTTCTAAAGAACCCTTGGTTTGGGGTGGTGGTGGTTTCCGCTTCTCTTGTTTTAAGGTAAAAAAGAATAAGAGAAGAACATCATTTTCTCTGTTCCTCAAAGCTGTCTTTCATCTGAGACACAAATGAAAGTATGTCGGAATCCTTCATTCTGTCTATTGGTTATATAAAGCTGTTTGGAAGATGTATATCTTGAACCTTTGTTTTTGGTCTATTTTTTTTTAACAGAGAGGACAAAAGAAAGTAATTGTTGAAATGCTGCTTGACTTCTTCAGGACTCTAAAACTAATTACAAAGATGCATGGTGATGTTTCAAGCATCTCCTCTCAGGATGACTACAATGCTCAGCGCAGCTTACTTGAAAATCTTAAACATCTAAATTAAAGAGCATTCTTTCCCAACAAGTGAAGTGGTAGACGTTCGCTCCCTATTTCAACCCTCAATACCAGAAAATCTCCATTTGGGCGGGAGGAAAAGACCTTGTCAAGTTTTATTTTGAAAGGATGAAAAAAAAAGAAGAAATATTTATTTAACAAGTTTTCAGGGAATTATTATTGTTTAATTTTTATTTCAATTAAAAAAAATTCTTTAAGAACTCTGGTAAAATCTATTCCTGGCAACAAGACTTTTTTTTACATGCGAAGTTTTTGTTCTTGCGATTGCTGGGAGAATACAGTCAATTCATTAGCCACGGACTTCTCCTAGTTCCTCTTTAGATTACATAAATGACTCTGAACCACATAGGTTTATGTCAGTTGTCCAGAGGAGCAAGGTTTATATGAGCTAAAACTTTGTCGCACATCTGGATTGTGGGGTTCGGAAACCCTGCAACTGTTTTGGCTTCCACTTAAGGCCTCCTTTTTAGGGTGCACATTTGTTACTCAACATCAAGAAAGTGTCTACATAATAGGAGACTGGCTCTTGCATCTATTTAGCAGATGCAGCTGCACAGCCTTCAAAGCCAATTAGTTATGCCACTTCATATTTTGGCATTGGTATACATATATATTTTTTAAAAGCTTCTTAGTCCATCTTCTTTGGAATAGCCTGTGCACTCAAGCCCTGCTCAATATGTTTTCGAGACAAGTAGCTGACAAGTATGCTGTAGAAAAAGAAAAAAAAAAGAGAGAGAAGAAGTTGTGTCCAGGTTTTGCAAAGTTACTTGTTTGGCTTTAAAACAAAGACTGTAGCTCAGCCACCTAATTAAAGAAGAAAAAAAAACACCAACCCACAACCTTCACATTTGGACTAATTAAAAATCCTCTTAGGTTTCTCCCAACCCCAGTTTTTCTTTCTTTCTTTCTTTCTTTCTTTCTTTCTTTCTTTCTTTCTTTCTTTCTTTCTTTCTTTCTTTCTTTCTTTCTTTCTTTCTTTCTTTCGTTCTTTCATTCTTTCTTTCTTTCTTTAATTGAGTTGGCGAGTGGAGATGCCAGCAAAGGTTTCTGCGTCTTCAAATGGCTTTAAAAAAAAAAGTGTGCTTGATTGTTGCGAGATCCTCATTGCTATTCTCCCAACGTTGGGTTGAGTTTAGGCTGATTGGCAGGACTTAGAAGCATGAAACAGGGATGGGGGGGGGGAAGCGTCCCCTTTCTTTTCTTTCATGACGCTTCCCCTTTGCCATCCCTTTTGCCTGTTTGCTTGGAAAGTTGGCCGAGATTAGATCCAACTTCGTCTTTTGCCTCTGAATTAAAAATAGGAGAGGGGAGGGGGTCCTCTCATCCCCTACTTGATGGACCTACGTTGAGTTCTTGAGTCCAGGTCTCCTTGAGACAAGGGTTCTCTTCTTCCTTTAGTTGAGCTTCTTTTACAGATTTTTTTTGTTAAAGCACAACTTGGAGTGGGAAGGCTGGGGTGGGCTGTTCAAGTCTGACTTGGGAGTCTCCGTGAAAACGGAGGCAGGAATTACAAACAATAGTTTGTTTAGGTCTGGAGGCAAAAAAAACCCCAGCCTGCTTGCTAGCAGGTGCAGAGAGTCCAAACAGCTGTTTTACTGCTCTTGAGTTTGAGCTTATCATTTTTCCCTTCCAACCCGAGAGCCCTCCATTTAATCCTCTCTGGCAATTCACACTGTAATTGCCAGGCTGGCTAGAGGGAGGGCTGATTTTATTAGTGGTATTCCGTCCCCTCTCCTAGCATAAATAATGAGATCTTCTGTAAATAAGGGACAAGGCCTTTTAATTAGGTTTCAAGACTTTGGGGGGGGGGCAGGGTGTAGAATTGGCTGGTGCATAGGTTTTGTTGTTCGTACAAGGTTTCTTCAATGGGGCTTGCACCAGTGTTTCTGCAAATTTGTAGACTATTATTATCAGGGCTGGGTTTTTTTATTTTTCTCCATTAAATCATGTCCGATTCTTGGAGTCTATCTCGAGCTTTCTTGGCAAGGTTTTTCAGATGTGGATTGCCACTGCTTCCTTCCTAGGGCTGAGAGAAAGTGACTGGCCCAAGGTCACCCAGCTGGCTTTGTGGCTAAGGTGGGACTAGAACTCACTGTCTCCTGGTTGGTTAAGGTCTTAACCACCATATCAAACTGGCTCCCTTTATCATATTATCTAAGTTATTTTTTCCCCCAGTTCCATCCTGCATGGGTGTTCAGTTCAAGCCTTGATGACCTCTGGGGTCTCAATACACCATCATGCAAATCGCATAATTCAAGAGAATTACACCATGACACAAAGACACAGGTACCATTATCTTTCTAACCAGTGATGCCTATCCTATAATCCATCGATATCCCTAGATCAAATATCACAATCTTGTTTCTTCAGGTGTATTAACACCTCCCATCCAGAAGGAGCAGCACTAAGTGGTAAGGTTGTCCTGCATACCCAAGGAAAGCTGAACTAATTATATTTCTTATTTCCTGTTTTGGAAAAGGAAAGGAAGTTGGGCTGTTTAGAAATAGGAAATATAAACAAACAAATAAAAAGAGTGGCAAATTTGAATTTATGTTGTCACCAAACCAAGCTTTCACTCAGTTGCTAAGACACATGGTGGCCCTCACAACTGAATGTAAAAACAAACCATCATAGCATTGTACAGCTTTGGAAATGCTACCATTACGTTTTATTTCTCACAACCCCAAATATACACTTGGAATGATGATACTGTGATGCATGTTAACTTCCTACTCCTTCTTTCTCTAATTCTTCCGTGTGTGTGTGTGTGTGTGTGTGTGTGCGCGTGCGCGCGTGCACAGTGAACTAAATGACTTAATGCAACACAGTGTTTTCTGCAGTGTGGTCATGAAAGACAAGATGATGGCTGTTATGGTGTAATGGAAGCTCTGTCTCATTTTCATGTGTGTTACATGTGTGATGTACATAAAAAGCAGGTGTATATGGAGATTCTCAATCATCCAAGTCATAGTTGTTTCAAAGATGCTTTTTTGCAAAAGACAACTGGACTTTCTTGAGTTTTTTCTTTGAAAATATTTCTCTTCTCATCCAAGAAGCTTTTTCGGTTCTAAACTAAACTTGGATGAGAAGTGAAATAACCAACCAAGAAAGTCTAGGTGGAGTTTTGACCAGGCTGTCATGATTGCCATCTTTGACCCCTGCGGTGTGCAAAACAAAACCTGGTCACAATATCATTTTATTATGGATATTTATTGAGAAATACGTTCCATGGTGTTCGAAGATAAGTGAGAATAAAGAGAAATACTGCAGTGGTGGTGATGCTCAAGGTGGCAGAAAATATACTAGTTGGTTTGTTTATGGAGTCTTTCTCCTTCAGTGGATTTTATTTTTCAAAACAGTTTGTAAAAAGTTCTATTTTAAGGGCATGCTTGACAAAATTCCTAAACTAGTTGCTGGGAAAAAGGGGACGTTACTGTTTCCCTTTCTTTCTTTAAATAGAATCAATCATTTGTTCAAAAATCTCTTATAATACTCAGTGCTATTTAAAACTTTTCATTTTCTATTCAACATAATCCCAAAAGCAATTATCCACAAAGTGAATAAAGCACTTTTGTCTTCATTGAATCAGATTTGATTTTTATATTTTTGGTGAAAATCAACATTTCCCAAAGTGATAAATAAGTTGAAAAGCAACATTCCTGTGGGTGCTGCTGTTAAACAGTTCATCCCAGAGATCTCGCTCTTAATAATCCACATCTAAACTCTCGATAGATACAGATCAAAGTTGTGTTTCATAAGCCCAGGTCAATGTCAAATGGCTCTGACTAAGGAATAAATCAGATGCAGATCAACACTTTAATGACAATGGTGAAGGCTTTAATTCATACCACACAGAAGAAGGCATGCAGGAGAAGAGTAGGCAGAACTGGGGGCGGAGTTAAATGTGTCATCAGCTTAGACTCCTTATGTTGCCACAAACAATTCAAGTCCAACCCTCTTGAATTCTGTTGACCCTTATCTGGCACCAATTTAGTCTTGAACTTTAGATGACTAGTTCCTTGTGTATAGGTTGGTGTAATAAATCTTAACTGCAGCAATATATGGTTCTGATTCTTTGTGCCTGAGAAGGCACTGGCAAGCCACTCCTGTATTTTAATTTTTAGAGGAAATTGTAGAATTCTTCTGTGCTGCAACTTAGCCTATGGTTCTGATCCTACAAATCTCTCTTGTATTTTCACCATGAAAATAATTGATCAGTCAGGGAATAAATGGCACTGCTCAAGCTGCCAGACAGTTTCTTAATGACATCAGTGACATTGCTCTTTAGTGATCTATGGAGTATATCTTTTCAGATGTTTTGTGCTAGGGTCATAGAATCTAGCAGAGAACCTACAGTATAATTCCTAGGTACCTTTCTCTAATGTGATATATGCCATAATCTGTTAGCAATGCTCCTCTGGACTCTGTGTACAGATAGTCCTTGAATTACAACCAGTCACTTAACAAACATTTGAACTATGACCCGCCCAGAAAAAAATACTTACCACACAGATTCAAAGTTCTGACAACCACCTCCCCACTCACAATCATGTGATCACATTTTGAGAGCTCAGCAACTGATGTGCATTTAATAGAACAACAGAGCTGAAAGGGACCTTGGAGGTCTTCTAGTCCACACCCCTGCTCAAGCAGGAGAACCTGTATCATTTAAGACCAATGGTTGTCCAATCTCTTCTTAAAAACCCACAATTTCTGAAGGCAAGCTGTTTCACTGGTTAATTGTTCTGTGAGGAAATGTCTCCTTAATTCTGAGTTTCTTCTCTCCTTGATTTCTTTCTTGTCCTGCCTTCAGGTGCTTTGGAGAATAGCTTGACCTCCTCTTCTTTGTGGCAACCCCTCAGATATTGTAACACTGCTATCCCATCACCCCTAGTCCTTCTTTTCATTCAACTAGACCAGGGGTAGGCAACCTCGGCTCTTTTATGACTCATGGACCTCAACTCCCAAAATTCCTGAGTCAGCTATGCTGACTCAGGAATTCTGGGAGTTGAAGTCCATGAGTCATAAAAGAGCCGAGGTTGCCTACCCCTGAACTAGACATACCCAATTCCTGCAACAAAGTATAAAGGATTCACCCTTCCAGCTCTATTCTATTCTTACTCAGGAATGAGAATCTTATGTTTCAGAAACCAGGCGGGCTTTGTGAAATTCCAAGGGGAGCAAAATGGTAGCCTTATGTAGCACAGTGCAATTGGCAAACAATTTCCAGCAAACCCTCCCCCTCACAGCTTAATGACCTCTGCAAAAAAAAAGTCTTAAAATCAGGTTGGTCACGTGACAACCTGCTTAATGACTGGCACAACCTAACACCTGTAATTCTGAGCTCAATTATAGTCATAAGTCCAGGACTACTGTAGAACGAACCAGAGAAATTCACAGGCCAAATTTGACATCAGGTCTCAAGAATAGGACAAAATAGTATCAGAGTTTTCTAGCTTCCCAGGAGAATCTATAGAAGACCTCAAAGTGATGGATACAGAAAAAAAACAAGTCTTTAACTCTGCCTTTGAATGCAGGTTGCTGAACTGGCATAGATTGGAAGGTCTCAACTCCAAAACAATGAGGTTTTGATCCATGATTGTTAACAGATAAGATGCTGTTTAACCTGTATCTGTATAAACTGTGTCTACCTCGCCCCACACCTCCCCCAATTAAATCCTGCATCAGTCTAGCTCACTGTTTTTTAACCTTGGTTGTATGAAGATGTGTGGACTTCAACTCCCAAAATTTCCCAGATAGTTAAGAGGGCTGGGGAATTCTGGCAGTTGAAGTCCACACATCTTCAAGTTGTCAAGGTTGGGAAACATCGGAAGCCACTCCATGTACCTGAAAAAAAAATAGTTACTACTGATGAAATCTTAAGCCTTTTAATAAATGTGTTAGTTGGAAAAACTGTTAGCAGATTCCTCCTGGTTTTGGGAGAATCATTGGTTGAAACTGAAACATTAAAGCTAGTAAACCTGGATTCAGTGGGCAGACATATCTGGTTCAAAAGTGTCACGGCTGCTGCAAAATACCTTCGGTCTTAACCCCAGTGAAGTTTGTTTGTGAAATGGATTATCATGGCAACTAATGGAAAGCAGGATGCCATACCTCTTTTGTGTTAAATGATCTCGAGTTGTGAGGATCCCAAGTTCAGGAACACATGTGCAAATGGCCAAATAATTGATGTACTTAAAGCCACTCTTCTTTCTAAACAGAAGAATTGCTGTATGCACTCCCAGTGAATAGTTGAGGCCCAGGCAAAACTTGTGAATTCTGAAAATGCTATGTTTCTGATGAGGATTGGAAGCCTTAGATTGCAGTTCTATGTTTGTTTATTAACAATTCAGCAGGACCTATTTCTGGGTAAGTGTGTAGGGCTACAGTCTAAATATGTGAAATAATTAATGTTTGAAGTGATTGCTCGATGGGGTCAGTTTTATTTTGTGTCCTGCCAACTTGCTAATTTATTCCCTCCCTTAACTAGGTTTATTTTGTTCATGGTAGTTATTTCTAAAATGATTTTAATACAAATGTCAGAATTAAAGCTTGTGGGTATCTGTATCTGCTATAATGCATCATGAATATATAGCATATTAAGAAAGGATAAGGTTTATTACAGTTTAGACTGGAAAAAGTAAAGAGAAAACTCTATGATCCAATTAACATCATTCTTGACTTGTGACCAACAGCCATTATGCAGACAATACCAGTAGTAAAGATTTTACACGGTCTAGAAGACTACACCAGACCTCATTGTAGATTAAGAAAAGCAGTTTTTTGTGTGTGAATTCTTTCCCCTTACACCAAATGACAGGAGCCTGGCTCAGAAGGAATTGGAGAAGATTGTAAAATATCAGGATTTAAGAACTGAAATATTGAGATAATGAATAATCTGGCAGTATTTTTTGCCATAATTATTATAGCATTAGGAGCTGTAACAACAGAAGTGTCAAAAGGTGGAGTTAGTTGACTTCACAACTTATAGTTCAGAGACAAAAAAACCCAGAATTAGTTATATGTTATGGTGGCATTTGAACAACTGTTTTGCTTTGGGATATGTTGCCTGTAAAAAGAGGTGCAGCTCCAATCGCATGGTTGTGGTCACCATCTTGACCTTTTTGACTTCCCTGCTGACTCTCCGCTGCTGGAGAGGCAATATCATCCCCTGGCTTAATTGCTGACAGACTAAATCTTGTGTCAGACATGAAAGACCAGGTCTACACATGAAGGTCCAATTTATTTATTGCTAAAAGCCTATGCATAGGAATCTTTTCAACTAGCCCACTTAGAGAAGGATGAACAGCAGTGGAGGGAGGAGGGTTGCGCTTACTTCTTTTGTGGCCACATAGGGTTTCTAGGCTGATTCCTCTTTTCACTCCGCCCTCAGGTTCTGCCACTCCTCCTCCTACATCTTGGTCGTCAACACAATGCACATTTCTGGTACATAATATGGCCTTGGGGAAGAGCTCAGTCTGCCATGCAGACTTTTTATTAGTCAGATCAGATTTTTTTTGTACCACACATGAAAAAAAAATCAAAACACCAAAAAATCAAAACACCCAGAAAGACATCATTGGAGGAGGAGAGAGCTGATATGGCAAGTGGGGTTGGACTTTGACCCTAGCTTTTTACTTGGTGTTTTTCCTGTATAAAGGATTTCTTTTAAAAGACTCTTCAAAAGAACTTCGAGGCATTGTTTACCTTAAAGAATCTTTTATTCGAGAAACAAAGTATCGGCACTACATAATTAAAGCCAAAAACTGAATTCCCCTCCCCTGAGCACAAAGTAACAAAGCACAATTCCCTCCTCCAATTAACAGTCATAAATCACATTCTCCAATTAGCTTGAAGCACAGGCTTTCTCCCCAGCTCTCCAGCCCGTCAAATCTTTATCAACTCTGGGTGTGATAACCTTGGATTCCCACAGCTGAGTTATTATTGTTATGACTAACTGGACTCTCATCCACATTCCCCCTCCCAGCATCAACGAGCTCTAAAAGCAAAAGAGTAAAATGGCTGCATTTCCATCTGTTGTCAATGCAAGAACATCCAATGTTAGCAGCGTTGACAAAAACGCTGTTTCTGCAGCTAGGCTACATTTGTCTTCCCAGCCCCCAAATTCTGTGAAACTAGCTCAGAGTTAGCTTTCTATATTACCTTATCTCCATCAGCCTTGGTGGAGCAGTGGGCTAATGCCTCCTTAAGTAACACCAGCTGCCTGCAATTAGTGCAGGTTCGCATCCCACCAGGCTCAAGGTTGACTCAGCCTTCCATCCTTCCCAGGTAGGTAAAATGAGGACCCAGATTGTTGGGGGCAATAAGCTGACTTTGTAATAATGCCGCTTGGGGTGTGTGTGAAAGCCCTAATAAGCAGGCATATACATAGAATGAAGGCTACTGCTAAGCTTGTAAGCTGCCCTGAGTCTTCGGAGAAGGGCGGGATATAAATGGAATTAAAATAAAAAAAATAATAAAAAAATATGCTGAATTTCAACCAGCCCTAGCCTAGTATTTTTTAATACATGGTCTTGAGAAACATTTTGAGCTGGTCTTGAGAAACATTTTCTCTTCTGTGGAGTCCTTGGTGCTCTCTGAGCTTGATGTGTTTTTTTTTGCAGACGTTTCATTACCAAATTAGGTAACATCATCAGGGCTGGCATTTTTATTTCTCTTTGAATAAACATTTCAATAAACATTTCATTGTTTTTTAAAAAAGCAAGGCTGCCTTTCTGAAAAACAGACAACATAATCTGAACATTAGTTTTGTCCATTGATACGTTATCAACCTGCTTGTGGAACACCACTTATCAGCTTGCCTATGTTAGACCAGGAGTCTCCAAACCTGGCAACTTTAAGACTTGTGGGCTTTAACTCCCAGATTCCCTCAGCCAACATGGTCAACCTTTGCAGAAATTTAAAATCCTGCTAACGAAGAAAAATTTGGCATAAATTATTCTAAAGCCAAATTCACCGCTACACTGAGCAAGTCAAGCCCTTTAAATACCTAGGACTTTTCTTCCAATCCACCACTGCTTCGAAGAAACAAATAAAAGAAATTACAGAAGGCTTCCAATACGATAACCCAATTTACTAGCCTCAGTAGCAATAATGTTGTCCCTTCTAAGGTTAAATAATTCAGGTCTAAGATGTAGAGCTTTCTGCTTGGAACTCAATTTCAAACTTACAAATGCAAAAAGTGCATTGGAAGCAACTCTAAATTCTTTTTTAGAATTTTGCTGCATGATGCACTCTTTTCTCTGATTAGCAATAGCAACAGCACTTAAACATATATACCACATCATACTGCTTGAAAGCTCCCTCTAAGCGGTTTACAGAGTCAGCGTATTGCTCCCAACAATCTGGGTCTTCATTTTAACGACCTCGGAAGGATGGAAGGCTGAGTCAACCCTGATCCCGTCAGGATCCAACTCCTGGCAGAGGGCAGTGAGTTAGCCTGCAATGCTGCATTCTAACCACTTTGCTGTTAAAAGGTAAAGGTAAAGGTTCCCCCGCACATGCGTGCTCGTCGTTTCTGACTCTAGGGGCCGGTGCTCATCTCCGTTTCAAAGCCGAAGAGCCAGCACTTGTCCGAGGACGTCTCCATGGTCATGTGGTCAGCATGACTAGACGCCAAAGGCGCACGGAACGCTGTTACCTTCCCACCGTAGTGGTCCCTATTTTTCTACTTGCATTTTTACGTGCTTTCGAACTGCTAGGTTGGCAGAAGCTGGGACGAGTAACAGGCGCTCACTCTGCTACGCGGCACTCGGGATTCGACCCGCCAAACTGCCGACCTTCTGATCGACAAGCTCAGCGTCCTAACCCACTGAGCCACCGCCTCCCTACTTTGCTGTTAGAACTATTCAAAATGGAACCTGGTTGTGTGTCTACAGAGATTTCTGGGAGCTCACCAAATTACTGGCTGAATTTAGCTTTTTTGGATGGTTCTTTGGACCAGTTGATAAGCTTACTTTTTCTGGAAAGAAAAGCATATTCAAAGTATCATGACCTATCAGCCCAATTTTTGATGATGTCAAGGATTGAGAGAGAGCTATCTTAGCTATTAAATAGAAAGTCCATGACCTGGCCAGCCACTAAATGGGAGCAAAGCCCCTTATTTCTATAGTGGTAGTTTCTGTAATAGACCTTCCTCTTTAATTAATTTCATTTCTGTCCAGCATTTTCATTAACCAGTCACAGTGCCTTGCCATCAATGGTCTTTGAGAAATATTTTAACAATACACCATTGCAACAATGATCTGTGACCTTGCCCAGATAGAAAAAGACAGTTTCACATTTCTATTGCACTGTCCTTTATAGCATACAAGGTGCTTTGAATTAATTGTGACCCTATTAATTTCCTGCTTGGGCTGATCTGATGAGAATAATGGTTTAGTTTTATTAACAGACAAGTCTATAGAAACATCCAGAAGAGTCAACAAATTTTATTTGAGTAGAAGTGCTTCAAGTTAACATTTGAGTTAACATTGGAAATGACTTATGTCTGTTTTATCTGTGTCCAGATTATAATTCTGGGGGCAACGTTCAATTTATTGATGGAGGCAACTATAATCTTATTATGAAGTGTTCTGATGATGTTACCTAGTTTTCTTGCCTGCAAGAAAACCACCAAGCTCAGAGAGGAACAAGGACCCCACACTTCAACCCTGAGCTACAAATATTTTGTTCTATTGGTATCAGTGGAGACTTCTGGATGAATGAGTTGGAAGGGTCAAGATCCCACTTTGGATTATATGTAGTCAAGAACAGCTGTATCATTCTCATGTCCAGGTGAAGTCTTGATTTTAGTAGTAGACTTATTTTATGCACCCTGACCATTCAGCGATTGCAGTTATGGTTGCCCTAGCCTGCGATGTAGCAAATCACAATGTCTAAAAGTCAATCCAACACATGAACACATCCATCTTTGCCACTCAAGCAAAGAAAATTTCAGGATATTCTGACAGGTAGCAATTTATGAAAGCTGGAATGTCAACTATCACTCCATCTAACTTTTTAGTTCCTACACCAGTGGAGCAGATCATGGTCTGGGGGAATATTTTGGATGAGTGCCCTTCCTGGCCACAAAGTCGGGCTGAAGCACCTGTTCCTCCCTGCGGAGAGTCCTTGACAAGCCGACACTTCTGACAGACAGATAAGCCAGGTGGTAGGCAAAAGAGAACGGAGAAGTTCGAAAATCCCAAGAGTCATTTTTGTCAGCCATATCAAAAATCACCAGCTGAAATGAAACTATTATATTCTTCTATTTTGTGGGTAAATGGTTGGGGAACACCAGGTCTTAAAAAAAAAGCTCAACTTATAGACCGATATTTTGGATGTTGTTGTTATCATTCAGATTTATGATAGCCGTTCTGCTCCAAAAAAATCCATCCTTCCTTCCTTCCTTCCTTCCTTCCTTCCTTCCTTCCTTCCTTCCTTCCTTCCTTCCTTCCTTCCTTCCTTCCTTCCTTCTCCCTCCCTCCCTCCCTCCCTCCCTCTTTTTTTCTTTCTTTTCCTTCCTTCCTTCCTTCCTTCCTTCCTTCCTTCCTTCCTTCCTTCCTTCCTTCCTTTCTTTCTCTCTCTCTCTCTCCTTCCTTCCTTCCTTCCTTCCTTCCTTCCTTCCTTCCTTCCTTCCTTCCTTCCTTCCTCCCCTTTCCCTTTCCCTTCCCCTTCCCTCTTCCCTCCTCTCCCCTCCCCCTCCCACCTCGCCTTATGATTTATGACTGTTTTATCTGTGTCCAGATTATAATTCTGGGGACAATGTTCAATTTATTGAGGGAGGCTACTTTAATCTTATTATAACTTCAATACAGCAGTTTCCCCAGCTTCCATTTAATTTAGTTTTCAACATGGAATACATTCATTATTTCATGCTTTGTCCTTTTCAGTCTTCTCCCTTCCCTTCCCTTCCCTTCCCTTCCCTTCCCTTCCCTACCCCTACTCTCCTTCCTTCCTTCCTTCCTTCCTTCCTTCCTTCCTTCCTTCCTTCCTTCCTTCCTTCCTTCCTTCCTTCCTTCCTCTCATGAAACAAAAATAACTCGGTGAAGGTTTCATCCATGGCCAGTAAAAAAAGATGGAAATAAAACAATAGCTGAGAAATAGAACTGTTTTGTGACGTGAACCTAGAGCTTTTCAATCCTTGTCTTGTTCTGCAACATAAAGTCTGAGTTAGAAATGGCACAGAGAGTAGGAGAATGTTCAAGTGACACTTTCCAATCCTGTTCCTTCAAAGGGAAGTGATATGAAAGAATAAGGGATTTGTCGAGTCCTTAAGAGCAGAGCAGGATTAAGGAAGCAAGAGTCATACAAAGTTCTTTTAATTAGGTTTCATTTCGAGAAGTGAGGGGTTGGGATTCAGAATGGGCAACTAAATAGGTAACTCTCCCACCCCACCCTAATTTATGAATGAATGTATTAAAGCGGGATGAATTGTTGGACCTTGGTTTTTTCTAGATTGCAAAACTGAAGGACTAGCCACCCTGTTTTAAGGTAATCCTGACTTTGAAACATCAATTTCTTTTTCTTAGTGATGTTTTGAGATACATTCTTTTCTTTGCAGCCTCAAAGAGTTCTCTTAGTGAACTTACAGTATGTGGTTTTCACCAAACAATCATGGGACTTGCTTTACAATCTCTATACTCATTTAATGATCACCAGTTTCACTTAATGACCGCTGTAATTTTTTTTTATAAAATCCATGTGTCTAACCTGTTTTATGACCGTTCTGACTTACGATCATAGTGGTTAAGCTCCATTATGGTTGTAATTTGAGAACTACCTGTAGGTCACATGAATTCAGCAATGGTGCTCTCGTCTAAGGATTTAGGGTTTGCTGTGTGGTATGACCCCAGCAAAAGGGATCGTATAAACCTAAGAGAATCTGCACATTCCTTTAATTTCCATGCTCAGGAAGTTTATGCAGGATACTATGAACTTTTTTGAAATCGTTTCCAAAATGTTGTTTTTCTTGTTTTGTACCATCATATATTTAGTTGAATGAGAGTTTGTTCAAAAGTGATGCCTCGGCAGGTAATGAGTACGAGGGTGGGCGACAACTTAGATATTTCAGAGTTATTAACTAGTTTGTGAAGCTAAAAATAATTCTGGAATGAAGTGATGGCAACTTGCTTCTATAACAGTTATTTATTTATTTATTTATTTATTTATTTATTTATTTATTTAATTAATTTATTTAATTTTAATTACATACCGCCCTTCTCCCGAAGGAGAAGGAGTTAAGCTTAATTCAAGGGAGACAAATAAGATACACTTTTTATTTTAATGACATTTCACTTAAATGGCATGGACACCAATAGTAGTAACCAGCTAACTTCCATTGTTCTCCACAAAAGCTTAGCATAGCCACCTCTGGTTAATATTTGGATACCACCAGAAAATCACAATGCTGTGAACACAATGGGAAAGTTGGCAAAAACATCTACATCTTGCCAAAAAGTATTGTACAGCAAGAGCTGAGTTCATCTCAAGGGATCTTTATTTTCATTGAGTTTCATCAACAAACCTGTGAGATTATTGTTCAGTTGCAAAGTCCAACTCGTCATGATCCCTTGGACCATAGAACATCAGGCCCACCTGTCTTCCACTGTCTCCTGGAGTTTGCCCAAATTTCATTGCATCAATGACACTATTAACTATATCAGTGTTTTTCAACCACTGTTCCGCGGCACACTAGTGTGCCGCGAGATGTTGCCTGGTTTGCCGTGGGAAAAATTGAAAAAACACTGACCTAGGAGACAGCGGTGAGAGGAGGAGGAGGAGGAGGAGGAGGAGGAGGAGGAGGAGGAGCCGTGGGCGGAGCGGCGCTGCAAGACTCTCTGGCGGGGAGCGCTGGGCACCGGAGCCTTGGCTAAGCTGATGGCCCTACTTCGCTGGAAGCAAAAGCCCGGGAAAAGAAGTGGGCTCGACCTCTCTAGGCACCAGGGCTCCACGGCAGCGTAGCTCCGCCCCCTTCTCTGGCTTCGGAGGGTCTCTTTCTGAAGAGAGAGAAGCTGGGGAGAGGCGACCGGCTCGCTTATCGGAAGAGGACGGACGGGCAGCTAGCCCGGCTCGCCTGAGCTGTCACGTGGTTGGTTGCCTGCAACGTTCGAAAAAGCTCTTCTTCCCCAGCACGCGCCGCTTACTCCTTACTCCCCGCGCGGCTGAGGATGCGAGACTCCCGCCTGGTCGGCTGCCTGGCTCCGCTTTCTTTGCTCACCGCGACCCCTCGCCCCAGCCCGAAATAGAGGGATCTGACCGCTTCGCTCTTGGAGGCTTCGCTTGCGTCTGAAAAATTACATGGCTGATTTTTTTTTAACCTGTCCTTTTGATACGTTGCATAATAAAATGTCCTTTGGACCAAAGCAATTAAAAACCTTTGGGGTTCCCCCCCCTGGAGTGAAGTGCTTTTGATGGTAAAGGTGAGAAAGAAAGAAAAAAGGAAGAGAAAAAAGGAGAAAGGGGGAAGGGGAAAAGGGAGGGAGAAAGAAAAAAAGGAGAATAGAAAAGAGAGAGAGAGAGGAAGGGAGGAAGGAAGGAAGGAAAAAAAGCAGGAAGAAAAATTAAAAAGAAATGCAAGTAGCTTCCAGTTTCCACAACAAGTAGAAAGCAAGAAATTGAGAGAGGGAGGGAAAGAAAGTGGGAGAGAGAAAGGCAGGAAAGAAAGGAAGGAAGATAGAAAGAGAAAAGAAAGAGAAAGAAAGAAAGATAAAAGAAAGAAAGAAAGAAAGAAAGAGAAAGAAAGAAAGAAAAATAAATGAAGGAGAAAAATGCAGAAAGAAAAATTAAAAAGAAATGCAAGTAGCTTCCAATTTCGACAACAAGTAGAAAGCAAGAAATTGAGAGAGGGAGGGAAAGAAAGTGGGAGAGAGAAAGGAAGGAAGGAAGATAAAAAAAGAAAAGAGAGGGAGGGAAGAGAGGAAGGAAGGAAGAAAGAAAAGAAGAGAAAAAAGAAAATACAGAAAGATAAATTAAAAAGAAATGCAAGCTTTCCTTTTCCTTCACAGCAAAAACAAACAAACAAAAGCCCCAAAATAAAATAAAATAAAGAGGATAATAATAATAATAATAATAATAATAATAATAATAATAATAATAATAATAATAATAAGAATAAGAATAAGAAGAAGAAGAAGAAGAAGAAGAAGAAGAAGAAGAAGAAGAAGAAGAAGAAGAAGAAGAAGTTGGAAGGGACCTTGGAGGTCATCTAGTCCAACCCCTTGAGAACACAGGCCATCCTCGACTTACGACCGTTCGTGTAGCGACCGTGGGGAGGTCCAACGGTGCGGAAAACGGTGGAGTGCCTCGTGATTTTTTTCATGAAACAAGTGTGCCTTTGCCCAAAAAAGGTTGAAAAACACTGAACTATATCATCCTCTTCTGTCCTCTGCTCCCTTTGCTTTCCCTCTTTCCCAACATCAGGATCTTTGGAAATGAGTTCTCTCTTCTCATCTGGTGACAAAAATATTTGAGCTTCCCCTGTAAGATAGGTTCGACCAAAAGAAAGGAACTAAAGTCATCCAGAGCAGAACCACCACACCCACACAATCTTTCTAGAAATTACATAGATTACTTAGAAACCATTTCCTCAGTTTTGAGATGACCTATTTGATTTCTCAGCTTATAAAAATGTGTCCATCTAATACTAGACATCCGTATGAGAAAACAATAAGTTTTTTTCTCTCTTTTCCCATGCCCTGCAATTTCAAGTTAGAATCTGACGGAACTGGCTGCAAGTTGAAATCAAGTGGCAGAGGATGAAGAAGAGGAGAAAGACTTCATAATAATCTTTTTTTTCTTGTGCTATTTTCTACTGGGACACACACACACACACACACACACACACACACACACACACGTATATATTTTTTACTGTTGCCTCAAATCTCCATTTCACCCTTCAACTTCATTACATACTTACGGAGGTTCTGAAGAAAGCTTGTGCAGTCATATATACCAGGACCACAGATAAAATTGATCCTTGCAATGTAACAGCTGATGGATTTGAGAAAATTGCCAGCTAAAGCAACCACATTTGTCTTAGCAATCAATTAAAATGTACAGTTGTGTTCTAAAGAGTCCTCAGGAGCTTTTCCATGAGTCTGCCAAGTCAAATAAATAAACATTTTCACATTTCTCAATTTTACTTTCTAATGTAGTAAATATCGATAGATACAACCTAGCTAAACCAATGCTCTTCGGGATTCTCAAGGCAAAGGGATAGGGAGATTAAAATGTTTGAGAAGCATTATTTTAGTTAAACTTGGCTTCCGTGTTGCCCACCCTTCCCAAAACGAAACAAAACAAAACAAAATTTCACAAGTAGATGAATGTCTTGTACAGGTTGACCTCAACTTTTGATCAGAATTGAGCCCAAAATTTCTGTTGTTAAGTGAGACAGTTGTTAAGTGAGTTTTGGCCCATTATAGAATCTTTTTTGCCATAGTTGTTAAGGGAATCACTATGTTGTTAAGTTAGTAACACAGTTGTTAAGTAAATCTGGCTTCCCCATTGTCAGAGGGTTGAGAAAAGTGATCACATGACCATGAGGAATGCTGCAACGGTCATAAGTGTGAAAAACGGTCATGTCACTTTTTTTTCAGTGTCAGTGTAATTTCGAACGGTCACTAAACAAATGGGTTTTAAGCCGAGGACTATCTGTTAGAGAACAGCTAATGGCTTGTTTTCTTTTTACCAAAAGTTCAAGCCACCCAGTGGTGTACAATGAAATTCCAGATTGGGTGTGCATGAAGTCAGCATTGTTTAGTCTGAATGAGACATTAAAAAAAGGGAGGAGAACAGCCGCTGCAATCCTCTAAGATTTTGGAGAACCCCAAGAACTCCACACCACGTCAGCAAAACCTATCAGCCATGCATACAATTAAAAACAAAGAAGTTGTGTGCAGAATTAGCCCACTGCGTCCCATTTTAAAACGAACAAGAGGAAACATCCCAAACCCAAGGTTTACTTGTAAAGAAAGGTCACTTGGCTTCTTCTTAATTTACCTGGGCTTGATTTAACTATCAGGTAATCATCTGCTAAAAACTGGTGCTTATAAAACTGGGGTGGATGTTCCCCAAATCACTGGATTTGGTTTGGTTGGATGGGAGATTTTTTTGGGGGGTGGTGGTGATGTCATTTTTAATGCTTATTAATGCTTTACTTTTCAAAGCCTTCTTTTGCATGTCTGCAAGTGTTTTTCAGCTTCAAAATTATACCTTGCTCCTAGACTTTGCAAACATGTTTGGGATTCACAGGCACGTTAGTTAGTTCCTGCTGACAAAAAAAAAATGGGAAGAAGAAGGTTCAAAACTTTTGGGGTATCAGCTCCTGCTTTTTAGAGGGGGCGGTGGATGGTGGTGGTGGTGGGGAAGCAGAGCAACACAGAACTTCCCTTACAAATAAGTCTTCAAATTGGCATGTTTTTTTTCATTCTCCCAATTCTCCTTCCGCATCTTCACGTCTAAGCTCTTTCGGGGCAGAAGGAAAGTGGTGACAAAGGAGGGGGGGGGAATGTGAGAGGGCCCCCAAATGCTGACCTTAATTAATGGAAGATTCACTAGAGCCAAAGAAAGAGATCTCCTTCTCAAGCTTTCAGCTTCCCTGCTTCACCCCTGGGTGTAATGAGGGAGCCGGAGCTGCATTATTGGCAGCTCAGGCGAAGGGTCACCATTGAGAATCGGGCCCCATGCTGCGAAGAGCGAGCCATGCTCTTGGACACCTGGTCATTAACATTGCTAATTAGTAGCCATTAATCAGGGCCCTTGGGCTTCTCCCCCTCCTCCTTTCTGTTGTGTGCACCGGCTCAGCCAAGAACAGGGAACAACAGAAGTATTTCATTACCTCTCCAAGAGGTGGAATAAAAGCCTTTCCCATCAACTCAAGTTGAGATGTGTGAAGGAAAATGTTCAACAACACTCTAAGATGAGCTGGGATGGCGGTGGCAGGGTGGGGGGAAGGGACGAGGATTGGAGGGGGGGGAGAGGTTTCCGAGCTGTCCTCGGAGGAGAAAACCAGTCACCTATAATTAATGACATCTTCCATGACCCAATTCTAATCACCGTGTGAGCTTTCCACCAACAACTGAATGGCTGTGTCGGAGAAAGGGCTCCATTTTATCTGTTTGCACGTGAAATTAGACAGTAGCCAAAGTAACCCCATTGTTTACAACATGCCCATTGAGTGCAACAGGTTTCTTGGTAATCTCTCTCTCTCTCTCTCTCTCTCTCTCTCTCTCTCTCTCTCTCTCTCTCTCTCTCTCTCTCTCTCTCTCTCTCTCTCTCTCTCTCTCTCTCTCTCCACGGATCAGAAGAAGCAACTGGGCCATCAAGAATTTTTGGGGGGGTTTGACACTGCACACTACGAAGCACTTTTTATGGCTTTCAATTTTCTTATGTCACAGCCTTTTGTCCAAATCTCCATAAATAATTGTTATAGTATCCAATACAAGATTGTGTGTGTTTGTGCATGTGTATTGCTTTCACTGACGTGTGGGACATTTAAAGAAGAGAAGGACAAGTATAAGAAGTGGAAAGAGGGACACATAATTAAGGCAGAATATCAGCAAATAGCCCGTGCCTGCAAAGATGAAGTGAGGGAAGCTAAGGCTCAAAATGAACTAAGGCTTGCGACCAAAGTCAAAAATAACAAAAAAATCTTCTTCCAACATATAAAAAACAAGAAAAAAGTTAAGGAAATGATTGGTCCATTAGTGGGGGAAAATGGCAAGAAGGTGACAAGCAATAGGGAGAAAGCAGGACTATTTAACTCATTTTTTGCATCTGTCTTTACACAAAGGGAAAAAACAGTCCAACCTACCAAAACCAGTGCCATAAAAAACAGAATAGAAACGCAAGTTAAGACAGGCAAGAAAATGGTAAGTGAGCACCTGTCCAGCCTAGACAAGTTCAAATCACCAGGACCAGATGGATTACACCCTAAAGTTCTCAAGGAACTGGCAGACGTGATCTCAGAACTACTGAACTATATTTTTCAAAGATCCTGGAGCACTGGGGAACTACCAGAGGACTGGAAGAGAGCTGATGTAGTTCCCATCTTCAAAAAAGGGAAAAAAATAGATCCAGGAAACTACAGACCTATCAGCCTGACCTCAGTACCTGGGAAGATTCTGGAAAAGATAATCAAACAACAAATCAGCAAACACCTTGATGCAACAAAGTCATCACTAAAAGTCAACATGGCTTTGTCAAAAACAGATCATGCCAGACAAATCTTATTGCATTCTTTGACCAAGTGACAAAATTAGTGGACCAGAGGAATGCTGTAGATATAACTTACTTGGACTTCAGTAAGGCATTTGATAAAGTAGATCACAATCTACTACTTGAGAAGATAGAAAAATGTGGGTGAGATAGCATCACCATCAGATGGATTCGTAGCTGGATGACAGGCCATATTCAGCGTGTGGTCCTCAATGGAACTGCATCTACATGGAAGGAAGTGTGTAGTGGGGTGGCCCAGGGCTCTGTTCTGGGCCCAGTGCTCTTCAACATCTTCATCAACGATTTGGATGAGGGGATAGATGGGGAACTCATCAAATTTGCAGATGACACCAAGCTGGCAGGAATAACCAATACTCCAGAAGATAGGCTTAAAATACAGGAGGATCTGGACAGACTCGAACACTGGTCGCTATCTAACAAAATGAAATTCAATTGTGAAAAAAGTAAGGTTCTACACTTAGGCAGGAAAAATCAAATGCACAGGTATAGTATAGGTGGTACCTTGCTCAATAGTAGTAACTGTGAGAGGGATCTCGGAGTCCTAGTAGACAATCACTTCAGTATGAGCCAGCAGTGTGCTGCAGCTGCCAAAAAAGCCAGCAGTGCTAGGCTGCATTAACAGAGGGATAGAATCAAGATCACGTGAAGTACTAATACCACTTTACAATGCTTTGGTAAGGCCACACCTGGAATACTGCATCCAGTTTTGGTCACCACGATGTAAAAAAGATGTTGAGACTCTAGAAAGGGTACAGAGAAGAGCAACAAAGATGATTGGGGGACTGGAGGCTAAAACATATAGGGAACGGTTGCTGGAATTGGGTATGTGTAGTTTAACGAAGAGAAGGATGAGGGGGGACATGACAGCAGTGTTCCAATATCTCAGGGGCTGCTACAAAGAAGAGGGAGTCAAGCTAGATGACCTCCAAGGTCCCTTCCAACCTTATTATTATTATTATTAAAGCACCTGAAAGCAGGACAAGAAGCAATGGATGGAAACTAGTCAAGGAGAGAAACAACCTAGAACTAAGGAGAAACATCCTGATAGCTAGAACAATTAACCAGTGGAACAACCTGCCTCCAGAAGTGGTGAATGCTCCAACACTGGAAGTTTTTAAGAGGAGACTGGACAGCCATTTGCCTGAAATGGTATAAGGTTTCCTGCCTGAGCAGGGGTTGGACTAGATGACCTCCAAGGTCCCTTCCAACTCCTTCTTCTTCTTCTTCTTCTTCTTCTTCTTCTTCTTCTTCTTCTTCTTCTTCTTCTTCTTCTTCTTCTTCTTCTTCTTCTTCTTCTTCTTCTTCTTCTTCTTCTTCTTCTTCTTCTTCTTCTTCTTCTTCTTCTTCTTCTTCTTCTTCTTATTATTATTATTATTATTATTATTATTAAAACAGAAAAAGCCGGAACATGCAAGAAAGTGTGATGCATTTTATTGTACAAACATAAAGGGGTACACTTAGGAAATTAGTCTTGGTGTCACTGATCAAATTTAGCTCAGTCACCCCAAGATCTCTGCTGCAAAATGGCTTGGATGGATATATTTATAAATGTAAAATAACTTCTGCACTGGGAAGGGTTGACATCTGTCTTTTGATATAAGGAGTTATTTCCTCATGCTATTTTCCATAAAACTAAAAGAGTCCAGATACAGGGTGAGGAGTATGCGCTATAAGTCCTTGACTTGCAACGACAATTGAGCCCAACATTTCTGTTGCTAATTGAGTCAGTTGTTAAGGGACTTTTGTCCCATTTTACAACCTGTTATGTCACAACTATTAAGTGAATCACTGCAGTTGTTAGATTAGTAACATGGTTGTTCAGTGAATCTGGCTTCCCCCATTGACTTTGCTTGTCAGAAGGTAAAAAAAGGGGACCACATGACCCTAGGATACTGTGACCGTCATAAATATGAGTCAGTTGCCAAGCGCCCACATTTTGATCACATGATCAATGGGGAAGCCAGATTCACTTAACAATGGTGTTACTAACTTAACAACTGCCTCTCATTTACTTAATAAATGTGGCTGGAAAGGATGTAAAAACGGGACAAATTTTCATTAACTGTTTTGCTTAACAGTGAAAATTTTGGGCTTAGTTGTGGTTTTAAGTTGAGGATAGCTGTAAATATATTACAATTGGAAGGACTGGATCTCCTGGTTTATTCATTCATTTATTTATTTATCATTGGGACTTATATGCCGCCCTATCTCCAGAAGGACTCAGGGCGGCTAACAACAATAAAACACAATAATACAAATGTTAAAAAAAGATTAAACTAACAAGCCCCAGTGATAAAATATTAAAAACATTTTTTTAAAAAAAACCCCTATCGTCAGTCCAGCTCAGCCTGATGGAAAAGAAATGTTTTGAGGTCACGACGAAAAGACCGGAGATGCGGGGCCATCCGGAGCTCAAGGGGAAGTTGGTTCCATAGGGCTGGCGCTCCCACAGAGAAGGCCCTCCCCCTGGGGGTCGCCAGCCGACATTGTCTAGCCGATGGCACCCTGAGGAGGCCCTCCCTGTGTGAGCGCACCGGGCGATGGGAAGTTGTTCCTGGCAGCAGACGGTCCTGCAAATATCCCGGACCTAAGCCATGTAGGGCTTTGTAGGTAAGAACCAGCACCTTAAATCTCACCCGGAGGGCAACCGGTAACCAATGCAGCTCACGCAGGAGGGGTGTAATATGGGAGTATCGGGATGCTCCCATCACAACCCGTGTGGCCGCATTCTGCACCAGCTGGAGCCTCCGGGTGGTCTTCAAGGGCAGCCCCATGTAGAGAGCATTGCAGTAATCTATACGGGAGGTAACGAGCGTATGAGTGACCATACGTAGAGCATCTCGGTCCAGATAGGGGCGCAACTGGTGCACCAGGCGAACCTGGGCAAAAGCCCCCCCTGGCCACAACTCCTATATGATCTTCAAAACTGAGTCGTGTTTCCAGGAGGATGCCTAAGTTGCGCGCCCTATCAACGGGAGGTAACACCTCTCCTCCCATGACCAAATATGGAACCTCTTGGACAAAACGAGATGCCGGTACGTAGAGCCACTCAGTCTTGGCTGGGTTGAGCTAGAGCCTGTTCTTCCCCATCCAGATTCGTACCACTTCCAGGCAGTGGGACATCACGTCAAGGGCATCACTGGGTTGGTTATAACAACAACAACAAAAACCTGGCAACTACCTGTCTTATTGTTTTCAAATAATAATAATAATAATAATAATAATAATAATAATAATAATAATAATAATAATAATAATAATAATAATAATAATAATAATAATAATAATAATAATAATAATAATAAGTTGGAAGGGACCTTGGAGGTCATCTAGTCCAACCCCCTGCTCAGGCAGGAAACCCTATACCATTTCAGATAAATGGCTGTCCAGTCTCTTCTTAAAAACTTCCAGTGTTGGAGCATTCACCACTTCTGGAGGCAGGTTTTTCCAATTCCAGCAACCGTTCCTTATATGTTTTAGCCTCCAGTCCCCCAATCATCTTTGTTGCTCTTCTCTGTACTCTTTCTAGAGTCTCGACATCTTTTTTACATCAACCCATCCAACTAGATCCAGCAGAGGAAACATGATGTGGGAAAGTATCAGTTGTGAACAAGAGCAACAAATCTCTCTTTCTGTATAGATATATGTGTGGTTGTCCACAAGATGGGGCCAACAAAGTCAAGAATACTGCTACAACGTCAGCATTTTGTGTGCATTTAACTGCCACCTTGACTTTGTTTTTTTTGTTTTTTATTCCTCATTAATATGGCCTCATGTGATTTAGTTCCTCACCTTAGAAGATAATGAAACCATGCATATAATTGTATTCAGGATCTCCTACAGCACAGTACAGGTTTATACAGTAATGTCTGGATCCCCACCATGCACAAATAAGTCAATTACAGACCTACCACCTGTATGAAGAGATGCAACAAGATGAACACATGAACCCATGTCCTCACCCCCCTCAAACATCATTGTTCTAGTTACTCTCCAAATCCAAAGAGAAATGTCAAAATGAGATTCTATTCTTCATGCTGTTCTTTTCTCAGCCGCCGTACAGTCTCTTACAAAGGCCTGGGAGGATAAACATTTCTTTGCCCTGAAGCTGGAAGAATATGAAAGTCGGTGCCAGGTGGGTTTCTACAGGAAGGGCACTCCATTGTCTCATCCTAGTACAAGTAATCCCTCACCATCCCTCAGCAGAACCTCTGAAGATGACCTTAGGGTATGGATAGATACACATGGGAAGAGAAATTTCTTCAGATGCTCTGGTCGTAGGCTGTGAAGAACTTTCTGAGTCAATGCCAGTGCTTTGAGGTGGCACCAGGAATGAACAACACCCTGTCATGGCATGGATGAAAAGGCTCTTTGATCTACAAGGGGAAGATAATGAGAACAGGAATAGAAAAGTTTGTAGATTAGCGCATATGTCCTCACTTCCCTTCCTGTAGATCTTGCAGGCATGTGAGCTCCTTCCTCTATTGTCCCTTTGGGTCTCTCATCAGTTGCATAATCCCAGGTTCAGCTTCCAAAACCTTGACTTGTAGGTCAGAGCAAGTAACAGTACCGGTAGTCCCTCAACTTACAAAAAGTTTATTTAGTGATTGTTCAAAGTTACAATGACATTGGGGAAAAAGTGACCTATGACCGTTTTTCACACTTATGGTGATCAATATTCAGATGCTTGGCAACTGACTTGTATTTCTGACTGTTGCAGCGTCCCAGGTCATGTGATCACTGTTTGTGACCTTCTGACAAGCAAAGTCACTGGGGAAGCCAGATTCACTTCACAACCCTCTTACTCACTTAACAATTGCAGTATTTCACTTAACAACTCTGGCAAGAAAGGTTGCCAAATGGGGCAAAATCCACTTAACAACTGTCTCGCTTAGCAATGGAAATTTGGGGCTCAGTTGTGGTGGTAAGTTGACGACTACCCTCTACAACAAATCTATTGTCGTGGCAGCTGTCTATCAAAGAAAACTGACAGATTAGCAATGCGAGAATGCAAAGGCTAAAAAGAGCATCGATCTGAGCTTGATACTTGGTGACCAGAGGACTAGAACCATTTGGTTTTCTCAGCAACAGTGTGAAAGTGGTTTACTGTTGTGGTGTTTTTTTTGGGGGGGGACACAGCCTGATATTTCTGATGGTCTCCTTTTTTATGTGCTAGTCAGGCTGCTTAGCTTCCCTACTGACTGTGACCCAGATTTGAAAAGAAAATAATGCCAGGAGGATAGGTGGCATGTGTCATAGGCTCTTATCACCTGATGGAGTCCTATCTCCATCCATGGAAGTAAAAATGAATGATTTCAGCACAGGTTTCTTAAAGGTGTGGAAATATGCTTTTACATGTTATATGTTTTGGATGCTTCATATGTTTTAGGGGACTGGAGGCTAAAAAATATAAAGAATGGTTGCAGGACTTGGGTATGTGTTGTCCAAGAGAAGGACTAGGGGAGACATGATAGCAGTGCTCCAATATCTCAAGGGTTGTCACAAAGAAGAGGGGGTCAAGTTATTCTCCAAAGCACCTGGAGGCAGGAGAAGAAGCAACGGATGGAAACAACCTGGAACTAAGGAGAAATTTCCTGACAGTGAGAACAATTAGGTCACATGACCTCTCGTCTTGATTACTGCAACGCTCTCTACATGGGGCTACCCTTGAAGACCACTCGGAGGCTCCAACTGGTACAGAATGCAGCCGCGAGAGTTGTATTGGGAGTCTCCCGATACTCCCGTGTTACACCTCTGCTCCGCGAGCTGCATTGGCTCCCAGTTGTCTTCCGGGTGAGATTCAAGGTGCTGGTAATGACCTACAAAGCCCTTCATGGCATGGGTCCAGAATACCTTGGGGAGCACCTGCAGCCGGCGTCAACTTCCCTCCGCCCAGTACGCTCCCACAGAGAGGGCCTCCTCAGGGTGCCGCCGGTCAAAGAATGCCGACTGGTGGCCCCCAGGGGGAGAGCGTTCTCTGTGGGTGCACCGGATTTATGGAACCATCTTCCGGTTGAGCTCCGGATGGCGCCCGATCTCCGCTCCTTCCGGCGCGACCTTAAAACCTATCTTTTTAAACAAGCTGGCCTGGCCTGATGGGACGGGGTGGGATTTTTATTAACGACTTCAATTTTAAACTTGTATTATTTCTGGGCATTGTTTAATTATGTTTTAATAATCTAATTTTAACTTTTGTATCGAATTTTTATGTATTGCCCTGTTCACCGCCCTGAGTCTCTTGAGAGAAGGGCGGTATATAAATTAAATTAATAATAATAATAATAATAATAATAATAATAATAATTAACCAGTGGATCAGCTTGCCTTCAGAAGGAGGTTTTTAAGAAGAAACTGGACAAACATTTGTTTGAAATGGTATAGGATCTCCAGCTTGAGCACGGGGTTAGCTTGGAAGACCTCCGAGGACCCTTCTAACTCTGTTATTCTTTTAAATCACCTCAGTTCTGATTCAGATTGCTGATCTAATATAATGAGTTGATTGGTTTATGAAGAGTCTATTAGAGGCATCAAATGGAACCAATTCACACCATTGATTTAATAAAATTACATGTATACATGGGTTAAAGTCAATCAAATGCCTGAACCGTTGCAGTCTCATCCAAGACACTGAATTATTTTGTCAATTTCATTTGAGGGGATGATTAGAAATCCTGTAGAATTTAAAATAATTATCGGTGCGATACTTCTATCACACCAATAAAATGGCTGTAAATGCGGTCTGGTTGCTAAGCACCCGAAGCGCAGTCACACGAGTGTGGGGAGGGCAGGGCCATGAGAACTTTGAATCTTGATCATTCATAAGTAACCCCCAAGTAGATGTTTGTTTAAGAGTCTGATAAGCCACTTGTCAGAGGTTGAGGACTACTCGTACATAGGGAATTTATTGTAAGCTTTAGGGAGTCCTTCAGGATTTCATGATTTATAAATGAGAATAATAACAACAACAACAGCAACAAGGGAGTTAAGGTTATATTTTGGCTTTGGGGCCTTCCAAAAGGCCTTGAAGACATGGCTTTGCAAACAAGCCCATGGCTCTAATGGGTGTATAGCACACTGCGGTTGCTTAATGCAGTAGAGTAGGGCTCTCTCTTTCACAAATTTAAGACTTGTGAACTTCAGTTCCCAGAATTCCCTAGCTGGCATGGCCAGCTGAGGAATTCTGGGAGTTCAAGTCCGTAAGACTCGTGGTTACAGAACATTCCATCTCCTTTCTGCACACTATGTCCCGCCCCCCTCTCTAGCCTGCTTATATTTTAATTGGATTGTTAAATTTAAGATCTTTACGGTTTTAATGCTTTATTCTGTGTTTTATTCAATGTCTGTAAGCTTCCTAGAGTCACCTTCGGTGAGATGGTCTGCATAGAAGTTTGATAAATAAATAAAATATCCTTATTTTTGTCACTAAATCAGAAATATTTGAAGTTGATTTAACATTTACTTTTTAACACACCCCCTTGTAGAAATATACAGTATATTTGCCTAATATTTAACGAATTAATTTAACTTGAATTAACATTTTAAAATAGCTCTTGTTGCAGAAGCCCTTCTTCATTCTTCTCATTGTAAAATATCTGACTAATATATGCTTTTAGTCAGGTTGATTTGCAGAATATTAATGGATGGTTACTACTCTTACAGAATAGGAAACCTAGCGATATATAACAACTATTATTAGGTTCATAACCCTTCACTAACGCTAATGGCCATTTTGTCCGAACATATGGAAACATAAAAACACAGGCTTTAAAAAGCACTCAAAACCTGGTTGACTATAAACCCATTATAAAAATAAAAGGTATATAAAAACGTGTCAAAGACATCAACGGATATGGCATTACAGCATAACAATATCTCATAGCCCTCTGATTTTGTCTCTTTCTCAGCAAAATTGCTTGAACAGTCTTAATACGATACGAGGTTGATTCATTCGCATTTCCCCCACCTGTTTGCAAATTCAGCAAAAAAGAAAATTAGCCTGAAATCATATACATTTTTTTCTCTTTTTTGTACATTTCCCTCCTTACATCGCTCTGTAATAGTAGTTGGGTGGCTCTGGGGTTTGAATATACATATATTGTCGTGAGACTTCCCCCTTAGTAATCCTTTCATTTCTGTAATTTTTTTTTAAAGAGCAGAATTCTGAGCACTGGAGGTGCATGCACATGATAGGTAGTCCTCGAGTTATGACTCTAAATTTCCATTGATAAGCAAGGCAATTGTTGAATGAGTTCTGTCCCATTTTATGACCTTTTTTGTCATGGTTGTTAGGTGAATCGCCACGGTTAGGTGACTGATGTAGTCTTTCAGTGAATTTGCCTTCCCCCATTGACTTTGCTTATCAGATGCTGCACAGTAAGTTTGCAAATGACAGCCCCAGGGGCCTGGGACTTGTAGATACATCGCACCCATTGTAAATACATGCCAGTTGCCAAGCACCTGAAGGAGGGTCACATGACTGTGGGGATGCTGCAATGGTCATAAGGGTGAGAACAGGCTTCGACTCAACCCTGACAAGACTGAGTGGCTGTTCGTGCTGGCATCCCGGGAAATTCCGATTATCCCATCATTGGCCATGGGGGGTGAGCTATTACCCCCCGTAGATAGGGCCCACAACTTGGGGGTCCTTCTAGATTCACAGCTCTCTTTGGAAGAGCATATTGGAGCTGTGACTAGGGGGGCCTTTGCCCAGGTTCGCCTGGTGCGCCAGTTGCGGCCCTATCTAGACCGGGATGCCTTGCGCACAGTCACTCATGCGCTCGTGACCTCTCGTCTAGACTACTGTAATGCTCTCTACATGGGGCTGCCCTTGAGGTCCACCCGGAGACTCCAGCTGGTGCAGAATGCAGCCGCGCGAGTCGTCTTGGGAGTTTCCCGATACTCCCATGTTACACCTCTGCTCCGCGAGCTGCATTGGCTACCGGTTGCTCTCCGGGTGAGGTTCAAGGTGTTAGTTATGACATACAAAGCCCTTCATGGCATGGGTCCGGATTACCTACGGCAACACCTGCGACCGGCGTCAACGTCCCTCCGTCCAGTGCGCTCCCACAGAGAGGGCCTCCTCAGGGTGCCGCCGATCAAAGAATGCTGATTGGTGACCCCCAGGGGGAGAGCGGTCTCTGTGGGCGCGCCAGACCTTTGGAACAGCTTACCGGTTGAGCTCCGGACGGCCCCCGACCTTCGCTCCTTCCGGCGCGATCTTAAAACATTCTTTTTCGAACAAGCTGGCCTGGTCTGACGGGATGGGGTTGGGTTTTTAAAATTAGTTTTTAACTTAATATGTATTGATTTTATGGGCATGATGTTTAATTGGTTTTTAATGGTTTTTTAATTTTTGTATCTGATTTTTATTGTGTATTGCCCTGTTCACCGCCCTGAGTCCTTCGGGAGAAGGGTGGTATAGAAATCAAATTATTAAATTAAATTAAATTAAATAAGTCAGTTGCTTATGACCATTTGTAATTTTGAATGAATAGTCGTAACATGTGTGAAGGTTTGTTCTCCGAGCTTGTGGGCTGGTTTCCAAACCTTTCGTTACCAAGCTAGGTAACATCTTCAGTGGGGTTTAGGGGGACGCCTGTGTCAGTGCTCTTCTGTCTATAAGGGCTTCAGGTATAGGTGTGTGAAGTGAGGGTCTTGTGATGGGTCAGGTGTGAGTCATCAGTGAGAGGCTGGTGATGGGTCTTGTGATGGGGAGGTTACTTCAGGTCAGGATCATTGGGAGGTGAGCTGCTGATGGGAGTGGGAGGGGGGCTTGTGTGGGTTGGTGGTGAGTTGTTGTAAGTTGAGGACTACCTGTAAATTTAAGGCATTTAAAACCAGATTGCAGCACTGCTTGTCAAAGCTGAAGAACCAGAACTGGCATTTGGTTAGTACCATTTTATAATGCCCTGGTAAGGCCACACTTGGAATACTGCATCCAGTTGGTTGCCACGATACACAAAAGATGTTGAGACTCTCAAAACAGTGCAGAGAAGAGCAAGAAAGATGATCAGGGGACTGGAGGCTAAAATCTATGAAGAACACTCGCAGGAATTGGGTGTGTCTAGTTTAATGAAGAGAAGGACAAGGGGTGACATGATAGCATCTTCCAATATCACAGGGGCTGCCACAAAGAAGAGGGAGTCAAGCTATTCTCCAAAGCACCTGAAGGCAGGACAAGAAACAATGGATGGAAACTAATCAAGGAGGGATCCAACCTAGAACTAAGGAGAAATTTCCTGACATTGAGAACAATTAACCAGTGGAAATTGTGGGTGTTTTTAAGAAGAGATTGAACAATCATTTGTCCAGAATGGTATAGGGTCTCCTACTCAAGCAGGGGGCTAGACTAGAAGACCTCCAAGGTCCCTTCCAGTTCTATTCTATTTAATCCAGAGTCTCAACATCATTTTATATACTGTATACCACTTTACAAAGCCTAAGTAAGACCACAATTGGAATACTGCATTCAATTCCGGTCAACACAATATAAAAAAGATGTTGAGACTCTGGAAAGAGTACAGAGAAGAGCAACAAAAATATTTAGCTGATTGGAGGCTAAAACATGCAAAAACAGTTATAGGAATTGGGTATGTCTAGTCTAATGAAAAGAAGGACCAGGGGTGACATGATAGCAGCGTTCCAATATTTGAGGGCTCCTACAAAGACGAGGGACCAAAACTATTTTCCAAAGCACCAAAAGGCAAGGCGAGAAACAACGGATGGAAACTAACCAAGGAGAGAAGCAACCTAGAACTAAGGAGAAATTTCCTAACGGTGAGAGCAATCAACCAATTGAACAACTTGCCTTCAGAGGTTGTGGGTGCTCCATCACTGGAGGCTTTCAAAAAGAGACTGGACAATCATTTACCTGAAATGATATAGAATCTCCTGCTCAAACAGGGGGTTGGAGCAGAAGTCCTCCAAGGTCCTTTTCCAACCCTATTATTCTATGTTTTATTTTGGGGCAGCACAGAGTTAATTCCTGGACACAACCTTTACTGTAGCTCTAAAGCAGACATGTCAAACACAAGGCCCGGGGGCCGGATGCGGCCTGCGAAATGGTTTCATGTGGCCCGCGAAGCCATCCTGGAAACAGTGAGGGAATGGCCCCCACTACCTTGGCCCTGGCCCAGAGACCCTCCTTCTGCCAGAGACCCTCAGATCTGTCCCATTCCTGCCCAGGCCCCCATAGGCACCTTTGATGCAAACAATGTAGAGCTGGCCACGCCCACCCAGTAGGCCATATGCACTCTAGCCACACCCACCCAGTAGGCCATGCCCACCCAGGCCATACCCACCCGGCCCCCTGAGGGCAACTGCAATTCTGATGCGGCCCTCAATGAAATTGAGTTTGACACCCCTGCTCTAAAGCGAGCCCATTTCGAGAGCCCTTCAAACTCTTGTTGCACACCATGCAGAAAGAGCTATGAGTCAAATCTTGGCTCTTGGTGGGAAAACCCCACCCGAAACCTCCCACCTCGCAAAGGGCTTGTACGTGCTGAAGATTTCCGTCTTTTGAAAAGCTGCCCAAAATCACCCAATGTTGACTTTAACAATTGGTACAGTTGCCTGCACTCTGGCGCTTCTGCTCAGAAAAGAGGCTTTCTCCTCCACTTCACTTTTCGAATTCACTTTTCATTCACCCCCACCCCCTTGCCTGATGATTTTATCCACCTTTGACAACAAAAGGCCTGGATATATTTCCTCACTACCACCAACCCCCAGCCTGTCCCTTTCTTCCTGATTGTTTTTGGAAAGAACACCTGGAATCAACATCTGCTTGCCAAGATTTGCGGTGTACACCCACAAGCTTCTTCTTCTTCATCGTCTCCTTTCTTTAAAAGCCAGCATTTAAAAAAAAACTGCATTTCCTTGAGGTTAGTTTTTTAATAAATGCAATTGTGAAAGAACTCCATTCAACGCATGATGCCTAACTCGTAAAACGATGTTCCCGGGGTTTGCAAGACACCCTTTATAGCCAAGATCTCCCACGCTAATCCACTAATGGGAAAATGCAATCCTGAGACAAAGATTTGACACACAGAGAGACAGAGGCAGAATGCCAGGCAGCCAAATTTCCATCCTAAAGAGCATGCCAAGGCTAGCTAGGATTCAAAGATTTTGGTGCTGTCCACTGTCACACTTTTTGCTCAAGCACAGGTAGACCTTGATGTACAATCATTTCTTTAGCCACAGTTCAAAGTTACAACAGCACTGGAAAAAGTGACTTACAATTGGCCCTCACACTTACAACCGTTGCAATACAGGTAGTCCTTGAGATATGACCACAACTAAGCCCCAAATTTCTGTTGCTAAGAGGAACAGTTGTTAAGTGAATTCTGCCCCATTTTACGACCTTTCTGGCCACAATCAGTGGAACAACTTGCCTCCAGAAGTTATGTGTGCTCCCACACTGTAGGTTTTAAGAAGAGATTGGACAACCATTTGTCTGAAATGGTATAGGCCGCAGGGCTTTTCAACCTTTTCACCCACTGTACCACTTTTAGGATATGGCAACATCTGAGTACGACCAGTCGCCTAGCAAGGTGTCAAAAACTTGATGACCAAAAAAAAAGAAAGAAAAAAGTACAGGTAGTCCTCAACTTACAACAGTTCACTTTGTGACTGTTCGAAGTCACAATGGCACTGAAAAAAATTCCCCCCAAGCCACAGCAGAGCAAGACACCTGCCTGCCCACCCGGTGGCGCTCTTCCTCCTGACCGAGGTTTTCATTATTGTGAGCATTTCTGTTGAGGATTGGAAGCAGGGGTGGGGGGGCAGGGTGTTTGGTTTTTATTCCCCTCGTCTGCTGGGTGGTTGCAGCAGGTTTTGGTGACTTCACATGACCCTGGGATACTGTGACCATCATAAATATAAATCGGTTGCCAAGCATCTGAATGTAAATCACAAGACCCTGGAGATGCTGCAACATTCCAGCTGATTGGCGCTTCTTCTGGGCTCAGAAGTGCCAGGATCAGTGCCGAGCTCCAGCTGGAGCCTGGCGCTGATCCTGGCGCTTCCTCTGAGCCCTGACAGCCCTGCAGCTCCAGCTGTCTCTTGCTCAGGCTTGTGCGGTGGTGCCATGGGTTCAGCTCATTCCCCTCCCCCGCTACCACTTTTCTAGGATGGTCGCGTACCACCTGCCAGGTGCCAATGTACCACAGGTGGTACCCGTACCACTGGTTGAAAAGTCCTAGTATAGGGTTTCCTGTCTGAGCAGAGGGTTGGACTAGAAGAGCTCAAATTCTTCTCTTCTCTTCTCTTCTCTTCTCTTCTCTTCTCTTCTCTTCTCTTCTCTTCTCTTCTCTTCTCTTCTCTTCTCTTCTCTTCTCTTCTCTTCTCTTCTCTTCTCTTCTCTTCCCTTCCCTTCCCTTCCCTTCCCTTCTCCTCTCCTCTCCTCTCCTCTCCTCTCCTCTCCTCTCCTCTCCTCTCCTTTTAGGATGACTTTGAGTCTATGAAAAAGCTATCCCAACATTGGATGTCCAGTTCCTGATCCCTCTTCTGCTCTTTCTCTTATCTCTGCTCCCAATCTCTGTATCGCCTGACTTCAACACATGAATAGGGGCGCCTGCTGAGTACACGTAGTCCTCAACTTACAACCATTCATTTAGTGACCATTCAAACTTAGAAAAAAGTGACTTACAACCATTCCTTGCACTTATGACGGTCACAGCATGATAATGTGATCAAAATTTGGGACCTTGGCAATCGGCATATGTTTATGATTTGCAGGATGATCACTATTTGTGCCCTTCCCAGCAGGCTTCCAACAAGCAAAGTCAATGGAGGGGGGAGCCAAATTTGCTTAACGACTACATCAGGGTTGCTCAAATTTGGCCACTTTAAGACTTGTGGACTTCAACTCCCAGAATTCCCCAGCCAGTCATATAGACCCCTGGACTATATGACTCACTTAACTGCAATGATTCTCTGAGCAACCATGGCAAAAACTGAGTGTGATTCGCTTAACAACCACCTTGCTTGGCAACCAAAATTCTGATCTCCATTGTGGTCATACGTTGATACTATATGCAGGATTCAATCTGGGTTGGTCACCAGGACCAGAGGTTTAGTCTTCTGAGCCTTTGGACTCATGCTGCAGCCCATCCCCAGGGAACTTCTCTTTACCAGAATGTGTGCTTTGGGTTATTTGATCCGTAGTATTTATGTAGTGCCTGTTGATTGGGGTATTGATGGCCAGCTATTAAGTTGTTTGCTGTTGTTTCCTTGTGCTGCCAAGTTCTCAGCTCCTTAATATCTGATAAGCTGGTGGTAAATAAGCACTCCTGTTAACTTACAAGGAGGCCTTTTCCCAGGCTTCAATCATTTCTCTGGCTATTTTGGTACCTGCTCGACCAACTATCTTAGTAACTGCAGAATTGAATGTATGTCCTTGTTCATTGCAATGTGAGGCTATCAATGAGTTTGGGTCTCCTTGTCTCTCAGCTCGAAATCTGGTGGTTAGCTTCCTCCTCGTCTGTCCTACATAGTCACAGGGGCAATCAATGCAGGGGATCTGGTAGATTACATTAAAAGTATCTCCCACCTCCAAGCAATCTTTGCAATGCATGACTTGGCCATACACTACCTGTATGGTAAAAAAAACTCAAGATAACAGTCAAGTGTGATTGAAACTACATCTGTTCTTTTAGGAGCATTTCAGGTAGAATTTTGACTACCGTATCATGGCCATCAGCTTGATTTTTTTTACCATACCCTGTAGACACTCCTGATAAAAGGCCCACAGGTTCTATGTCCTTTGAGGCTGCCTTGAACATTGCTGAAATCCAGGTGGAAATATTACATTAGCATCAGAACAACCAAGGACGTTTTAAGCCTTGATTGCTTTATTTTCAAATTTTCCCTGGTTACTCAGGAACAGAGAAGTGGCCTTTTTCACGTCCACCCTGTGGTCAGCATCAGACGATATTCTAGCTATGTAGCTGCATTCAACATATTTGTGTTATTTAAAAGCAGGTCTGGAAAGCGGTGGGGGAGAATCAGGATTCAGATTCTCAGGTGGAGAAAAAGTGATCTGAATTAAAATGGTTTCATCCCCAAATTGCTGTTTCCACCCAGAAATGGTACTGTAATAGATAAGATAAGATAAGATAAAATAAGATAAGATAAGATAAGACAAGATAAGACAAGATAAGACAAGATAAGGCAAGGCAAGATAAGACAAGATAAGGCAAGGCAAGGCAAGGCAAGACAAGATAACCTTTATTGTCTTTTTTTTTTACTGTGGGCACAACGACACACATCAAAAATGAAATTTAGTTGCCCACTCTCAAAGTGAAACACATACATGACCCACACCCCTACATACACATAACAATAAAATACTAAACACTGTCCATCTTGAATATATAACGGAAGGAGGAAGCTTGAGAGTTCACAAGGTTAATGCTGTATGGAATGAAACTATGGCTGAATCTGGATGTTCTGCTATGGATACCACGAAGCCCCCTCCTCCCAGAAGGTAACAAGGAAAACAGGTCGTGAAGAGGATGTGTGGGCCTTTTTTCCCTTGCTAAAGAGAAAAGAGAGGAAGAGCTACACTTTTTGCTTGGGGGAGAAACGCAGAGGCAATCCACGCCTTGCAAGATGGAAACAGTAGGGTTTTATTTATTTCTTTCCATTCCGCCTTTATTCCTTTTATAGATTTCTCAAGGCAGCGAACATATCCAACATGCCTTCCTCTTTCTATGTGAGGTGGGCTGGGCTAAGAGACAGTGAGTGGCCCCCAAATTACTCAGCTGGCTTTCATGGCTAAGGTGGGACTTGAACTCTCACTTTCCTGGTTTCTAGCTTGGTGCCTTAACCACTGGACCAAACTGGCTCTCGTGGTTTTCCCCACGATCTTATCACTTTTGCCTTCTCACATTTCCAAATATGCTACCTTGGGAGGTGGAACGTCCATGTTCCGTTAATTCCTGCGCCTGTCGGATTCAAAGCCCTCCCCCTACCGAAACATCAGATGGCAAAATCTAGATGCCTTTGGCTGAACTCAAAACAACTAAATGGGGCTAAAACGAGAGTAGGCTGAAGGTGTTGTGATTCAGGGTCAGCCTGTGGGTTCGGCAGTTGGGTCGGATGACTCAGAGGAGGAGGAGGAGAGGGGTGTTGCTTGCTGAGGGGATTGGACAGCTTGATGAGAGCCCTCAGCCAGGCCCCACTCACCTGGTCACGACGCAGACCCAGCTGTGTGAGCCTGACAGCGTGGATGAAGATGACCCACAGCTGGCCCTGTTCAAGGACGCCCGACGCAGGAGGCAGTCAATCAGGAGTAAACAGAGGAAGGCAATGGGGCTCCTTGGAAGGAGGCAGAGAGAAGCCACGCCCTGAACTGTATTTAAGGGGGAATGCGTGGGAGGGCTGGTTTGCTGAAGGCAACCGCTTGAAAAGCTCCTGTTTCTTGGTTTGTGTCTTGTTCTATTTGTTTTTGTAGCAATAAATTTGGCAGGCGTAATTCCAGCCTCTTGCCTTCTTGTAAAAGGGGTTGTCCCTGCCTTTTCTGCAGTGCCAGTAGCAGGCTGGTACAGAACAGAAGGCTGGCTTGGGAAGTCAAAGGAGGAGGCCAAAAGAATACTATGGCAAAATGTATTGCTGCTGGACACCTCCATGTAATGTAGAAGTCAACCCCTTGACTTGAGGGGCTCCTTACCTTTTAAACTGACCTCCGCTGTACACAGAAATGTTACCTGAACTACGAAGTGGCTGGCTGTGTTTATGTGACTCGTGGTAATTGAAGCCAAACATGCTAACAGACGGACAAAACACTGGCTGTTGTTCAAACCAGATGCAAGGTCCCCTGTGGCATTCAACCCTGCCTGGTAGCACATGATCCTAGTCAACTCTAGCCTGGCCTGAGGGGAAAGCTATCCTTCCCAAGTGTGTGTGTGTCTCTCTCTCTACCTCTTACCCTCACCTGCCACTCGTCCTCTCCTCTTACCTCCATAACATATGGAAATGCGAGGAAGGATAGCTTGCCATGTTGACACCGCTTCTAACACTCCTCCGCATTAATGTTTGATATGGCCCCCGAGGAGTTGAAATAGATGTCAAGCAGCAGATCCATGGCATATTTGTCAAGCATCATAGTTACTTAGGAAAGAAGAAAAAAGAAAAGAAAAGAAAAGAGAATTCTGTTTGCCGACTGGATTAGCTACCTTGTGCATATGCAAACGTCTCTTATGTGCCTATTGTTTCTTTTGGCTTTTATCTTTATGGCCCTTATTTGCATATGAAATATAAACCACTAGCCCACCCACTTCTTTAGAAAGACTTTCCTTTTACTGATGATTCCTCCAACTTATGATTCGAACCTCCCCTTTTCTTAAATCTTCCACCTGGTTTCTTAAATATACTTAGGACAGGCCTGTACAACTGGAGATCTTGCAAGCCAAATGCAGTTTAAAGGGTTATACTGAAAAGAAGGACTAGGGGGTAACATGATAGCGGTGTTCCAATATCTAAGGGGCTGCCACCAAGAAGAGGGAGTCAAGCTATTCTCCAAAGCACCTAAAGGGAGGACAAGAAGCAACGGATGGAAACTAATCAAGGAGAGAAGCAACCTAGAACTAAGGAGAAACTTCCTGATAGTTAGAAAAATTAATCAGTGGAACAAATTGCCTCCAGATGTTGTGAATGCTCCAACACTGGATGTTTTTTAAGAAGAAGGTGGAAAACCATTTGTGTGAAATGGTATAGGTTTCCCGCTTGAGCAGGGGGTTGGACTAGATGACCTCCAAGGTCCCTTCCAACTGTTATTCTGGTTGTTTAAATGGGCTGTGAGAACAACCTGGGGCAGGGGTAGGCAACCTTGGCTTTTTTATGATTCGTGGACTTCAACTCCCAGAATTCCTGAGCCATCATGGCTCAGCTTGGAAACCTCTCCCTTTCCCCTCAGCATGGCTGGCTCAGGAATTCTGGGAATTCAGGTCCACGAGTCATAGACGAGCCAAGATTGCCTATCACTGGTTTAGGGTATTGTCTAGGACAGGAGTGGGGAACTATGGCCCCCTTTATGACTGGTGGACTTCAACTCCCAGAATTCCTGAGCCAGCTATGCTGAGGAAAAATGGAGAGGTTTCCATGCTGAGCCATGCTGGCTCAGGAATTCTGGGAGTTGAAGTCCATGAGTCATAAAAGAGCCAAGGTTGCTTACCCCTGGCCTGGGGAAACAGGAGGAAGAAGAGCCTCAGCCAGATAAACAGTTGGGTAAGAGATATTTCAGCCCACAGCAGGAATGGAAGGGGAGAAAGCATCTCAGAAGGGATCCTTCCAAGTTCTTTGGAAAATAGGCAGAGATTTTAAAGGCATCCCATGGTAACAGAAAGTTTGACCTAACGTTGATCAACGTGTGGGTGGGGAGGTTGGTCGTAACTTCGCTTGATGTTGTAAGTGGCTAGTTATAAGTCAAGAACTAGATATATTTCACATTTACTCCCTTCTAGTGTCCTGGATTTTTTCCAACTGAAATGTTTGAGTCCTAAACTTGGTTGAGAATGGAGGAAAACCATGGCTTTATACTAAAGTATAAAATTATGAAATTAACTCTACAAACTTTAAATTAAGAGGAGCTTCTTTTTACGGCCTCTGGATGTGGCAGAGCCTCTGATGTCGAAGCAAATAATCCCACATGTGTTGAAGGAACTCCCGTAAGTTTCTTCAGAGGAAACCTAGAACGCTGAAGTTCCACACCCATCTCTTCATCTCCTCTCTTCTCCCCGATTTGTTCTGAAGGCTAAGAAGGCTCCGCTGGCTGCCAACATGAGACAATTTTTCACTAATTGCTGCAGTAATTGTCAGCAGTCAATATTGCACTTCCCCAGATCGGTTTGATGAACCCGACAGGTAATTGACGCCTTGCACTGAATGGGTTGTGCTTCATAATATTTGAAAGGCTCCCCCGAGTTAATTATAAGTATTTTAAATAAATCTTACCATGCTTTAATAGCAGCAAGGGGAGGGAGGGTGAGAAATGCAGTTAGGCAGGGAGAAGGAGGAAGATGTCTCTCTCCTTCCCCTCCGAAGAAAACCATGTTAGAAACTGGGTCAGTTCAAGGTGCCTAATCCTGATCCACATTCCACTTTTCTGCCAGAGGGAAAATATACATCCTCCTCCTCCTCCTCCTCCTCCTCCTCCTCCTCCTCCTCCTCCTGTTCCTCTTCCTCTCCTTCCGACTCCTTTCCTCTGCCTCTATCTATCTGTCTGTCTGTCTGTCTGTCTGTCTGCCTGCCTGCCTGCCTGCCTGTCTCTCTCTCTCTCTCTCTCTCTCTCTCTCTCTCTTCTGTCTCTCTCTCTCTTTATCTATCTTCTCTCTCTCTCTCTCTCTCTCTCTATCTTGTATCTGTCTGTCTGTCTCTCTCTCTCTTCTCTCTCTCTCTCTTTATCTATCTTCTGTCTCTCTCTCTCTCTCTCTCTCTCTCTCTCTCTCTCTCTCTCTATCTATCTTCTATCTGTCTGTCTGTCTGTCTGTCTCTCTCTCTCTTCTGTCTCTCTCTCTCTTTATCTATCTTCTGTCTGTCTCTCTCTCTCTCTCTCTCTCTTTATCTATCTTCTATCTGTCTGTCTGTCTGTCTCTCTCTCTCCTGTCGGTCTGTCTCTCTCGTCTGTCTGTCTGTCTGTCTGTCTCTCTCGCCTGTCTGTCTGTCTGTCTCTCTCTCTCTCTCTCTCTCTAGGCCCCATCTTCAGCGTCACTACCACCATCATTATCTATCTACTTGGGATGATATGTTTTCACGGTTTGATAAGCACAGCCCATGTGCTTCATCCTTCTGTTCTTCTCTCTCTTCCCCTTTTCTCTTCCCCCGCCCACGTTTTCATCTGACCGAGCTCAACTTGGATATAGTTGGTCTCATTATGTCCTTAAGGGAGTTCAAATTTCGTGATAGACCAGCAGGAGAACCAGGTAAAGCAAGGAGAATTAGCCCGCAAGCCTAATAAATGAGTGAGAAAAATGGTATCTGTCACATAGTTCTGGTTCCCACACACTCTGGTTACATCATTACCTAGTCTGTAAACCCCAGGACCAATTAAATGAGTGAGTGGCGGTCATGTGACCAAAACATGAAAATGCACGTGAAACCTTAGCTGATAGATGTGATTTCAGAAAGGGGCCCGCAGACAGTTGACTCCTCATCTGTGGAGGTGCAATTTTCGTCTTCCATTTCATCTTTGCTTTCAGACTAAGTACTTAGCTACCAGATTCATGGCTTGAGCAAGGCTGGTTGATGGGTCCCTTCCTCCCCCCCCCCCCTTCGACACTGTGCAGGTGCATGGAACAAAGTTATTTCCTGCATCACAACATTAAATAACTGAGTTTCCCACCCCGCCCTTTGTAATCTTCCAGTTCTCCTGCCTCTAAAGACGGCTGCCTTACACCTTCCTCCTCTCTGAATAAAAGATTTAGGAAATCTCATTAACAGAGGGATAGAATTGAGGGACAGAATCAAGATCACGTAAAGTGTTACTAACACCTTAGAATACCTTGGTAAGGCCACACTTGGAATACTGCATCCAGTTTTGGTTGCAACAATATAAAAAAGATGTCGAGACTCTAGAAAGAGTGCAGAGAAGAGCAACAAAGATGATCAGGGGACTGGAGGCTAAAAACATATGAAGAATGGTTGCTGGAATTAGGTATGTCTAGTTTAATGGAAAGAAGGACCAAGGGTGGTATGATAGCAGTGTTCCAATATCTGAGAGGTTGCCACAAAGGAGAGAGGGTCAACCTATTCTCCAAAGCACCCGAAGACCGGAGAAGAAGCAACAGATGGAAACTAATCAATGAGAGACACACAACCTAGAACTAAGGAGAAATTTCCTGACAGAACAATCAATCAGTGGATCGACTTGCCTCCAGACGTTGTGGGTGCTCCAACACCGGAGGTTTTTAACAGGAGATTGGACAACCATTTTTCTGAAATGGTTGAGCAGGGGGTTGGAGTAGAAGACCTCTAAGGTCCCTTTCAATTCTGTTATTCTATTTTGTTTTAGCATTGCGGTGTCCCTCTGGATGAATAGGTTGGGCTTCCATAAAAAACAAAAATGAGTCAAAATGGTAGCATTATCCCATAGCTAAGATTTCAGGGCAATGTTCCTATTTTGAAATAAAAGGGAGTAATGATTACGGCTATTGGCAGGCATTTTGTACAGAACAAAAGGTATAAAAATAAGCTTAGTTGGGTCAATTTGTTTTCCAAAGTGTGATGTTCTCAAAAGGTATTTGGAGAACTGTGTCCCACTTTCACAAGCTGAGCACTTGGTACATTATTTAAGCCAAAGTGTCCAATCTTGGCAACTTTGAGACACCTAGACTTCAATTCCCAGAGTTGAAATCCACAGGTCTTAAAGATATTTTCAGAGGAGTCAACATTTTATAATAGCAAGAGTCACTGAGGATTTTGGTTCAAATGATCCATGAATTATAATATATATTATGATGTGCTGGATATAGCTTGTGTAAACAGCCCTTGAGTTACAACAGTTCATTTAGTGACTATTCAAAGTTACAATGGCACTGAAATAAGGGACACATGACCATTTTTTCCTAGTTACAACCTTTGCAGCATCCCTGTGTTCATGTGTTCAAAATTCAGATGCCCGGCGATTCACTTAATAACTGGGTCACTAACTTATAAACTGCAGTGATTCACTTAACAACGGTGGCAAGCAAGGTTGTAAAATGGGGCAAAACTCACTTAACAAATGTCTCACTTAACAACATAAATTGTGGGCTCAATTGTGGTCGTAAATCGAGGACTACCTGTACAGGTAATCCTCGATTTATGGATATAATTGAGCAGAGATTTCTACTGCTAAGTAAGATATGTGTTAAGTGAGTTTTGCCCCATGTTATGACTTTCTTGCCACAGTTGTTAAGGGATTCAGTACAATTATTAAGTTATTCACATAGTTGATAAGTAAATCTGGCTTCTCCTTTGACTTCGCTTGTCACAAGGTCAAAAGAGGTGATCACGTGACCCCAGGACGCTGCAAGCATCATAAATATGAGTCAGCTGCCAAGCATCTGAATTTTGATCACATGATCATGGGGATGCTGCAATGGTCATAAGTATGAAAAATGGTCATAAGTGAGTTTTTTCAGTGCCATTGTAACTTCGAACAGCCACTAAATGAACTGTTGTAAGGTGAGAACTACCTGTGTGCAGTTTTGGGATTGCATCAGGTCTGTCCTGATCTGCTCTGCTATGCAGCTGCTTTAGATGCATTGAATCTGTGTTTCTTCTGGCCCATGTAAAGCTTACCAGGCTCCTGCTTCTCTGCGATTCGGTCTATTTAGCCAGAGACATGCTAGTAACACTGCTCACTGTTTCCACTATTAGGGCACTGTTAGGACACTGATGATTCACTTAACAACAGTGTGGAAGGTCATAAATGGAGCAAAACTCACTTAACAAATGTCTCACTTAGCGACATAAATTTTGGGTTCAATTGTGTACTACCTGTATCGCAGGCTAACTCTGCCCACTGCCAGGAGTTCAATCTCGGCTGGCTCCATCCTTCCGAGGTCGAAAAAATGAGGATCCAGATTGTTGAGGGCAACATGCTGATGTTGTAAACCTCTCAGAGAGTGCTGTAAAGCACTGTGAAGTGGTATATAAGTCTAAGTGCTATTGCTATTACTATTGGTAAGGAAAGGTCTGCAAGAAAACCACCAAGTTCAGAGAGCGCCAAGGGGCTGCTATGGAAAAAGCACGCTTCCTAGCTCCCATAAGATGGCGATGTTTAAGGGAAGGGACTAGGAGCATGCCTACACTGTCTGTCTTGGTGGGGCGGTATTTATTTTATTTATTTATTTTATTAAATTTATATGCTGCCCTTCTCCCTAAGGACTCAGGGCGGCGCACAACAATAAAAATTAAAAACATAAAATAGAAAATTTAAAAAAAGAATTAAACAATAAATACAATAATTATATGACAATTTAAAAACCAGTTAAAAGCTAATTAAAACCGTAGTCAGTCCAGGCCTGTTTGTTGGAACAACCACGTCTTCAGGTCACAGCGGAAGGACCGAAAGTCAGGGGTCATCTGCAGCTCCGGGGGCAATTCATTCCAGAGGGTCGGCGTGCCCACAGAGAAGGCTCTCCCCCTGGGGGTCGCCAGCCGGCATTGTCTGGCCGACGGCACCCTTAGGAGGCCGACTCTGTGGGAGCGAACTGGGCGATGGGAGGTTGACAATGGCAGCAAGTGGTCTCGCAAGTACCCCGGGCCTAAGCCATGTAGGGCTTTAAAGGTTATAACCAGCACCTTGAATTGCACCCGGAGGGCAACCTGAAGCCAATGCAGCTCATGCAGGAGTGGTGTAACATGGGAGTACTGAGATACTACCATAAGCACCCACGCGGCTGCATTCTGCACCAGTTGAAGCCTCCGGGTGCTCTTCAAGGGCAGCCCCATGTAAAGAGCATTGCAGTAATCCAAACGAGAAGTGACGAGGGTGTGGTAACCGTGCATAGGGCATCTCGGTCCAAAAAGGGGTGCAACTGGTGCACTAGGTGAACCTGTGCGAAGGCCCCCCTGGTCACGGCTGTTAGATGATCATCCAAGTTGAGCCGTGAATCCAGGAGGACACCCAAGTTGCGAGCACTCGGGTGGTAGATGTCCTTAAGAAAAACCAGTGATGATCAGCATCTTGAATTGCATCTGGAAAGAAACTGCAACATAGGTGTTACATGGGCAAACCTAGAGGCCCCTGTCACTGTGCGCGCTGCTGCATTCAGGACCACTTGATGTTTCTGGGTGGTCTTCAAGTGCAGTCCAATGTAGAGCCATTCCATAAATCCAAACACAATGGATTAATGCAGGAATGTCCAACCTTGGCAATTTGTGGATGTCAACTCCCAGACTTAAATTGACCAAGATGAAAAACATTGCTCTAATCCAGAGGTGTCCAACTTTGGCCACTTTAAGACCTGTGGACATCAACTCACAGAACTCCCCAGCCATGAGCACCCCTTGATTAATCCAAAGCTTCCCATGTCACCAGAGTTTATACGAAAGAAGCTTTGATGACTTGCAACTTCTTACTTCTGCCATTTTTATAAGCCCCCACCCTTGTTTGCAATGGCTGCTAGTCAGTGATGGGATTCAAATATGTGAACAACCAGTTCTCTGTGTGGATGGTGAATCATATCTGGAAACCAAGGGTTTCCAAGCCGCAAGTGAAAAGCCGGGCCGGCGGACATTTGACAGTTGACAGCTGTCAAATGGCTGCCCAAAGCAACAACGCATGCGCACCGCCCTGCCGGCCGCCATTCCCGATGACAGCTGTCAAAAGGCTGCCGGGGGCCCAACGCGCACGCGCCGGATTTGACAGTTCTCGGAACTGTCAAATCCGCAGTTCACAATTGGGTCCTCCGAACTGAGCTAAGCGCTCAGCTGAGAGGAATTCCCTGACAGCCGCCGAGCTGTCAAAGTGCCGCTCGCCGATTGGCCGTTCCCCGAGCGGCGGGAAAAATACTTTTACCTGATTGGTTATGTTTTCTGACAGTTCCCTATATAAACCCGGATTGTTTTGACAGTCAGCTGCCGGGAGCTGAACCGAATAAACTTATGAACCTTTGCCTACGGTCTGTCTTTGTAAAGACAATTCACCTGGCGACGAAGGTGGGATCCCGGTACTGTAGAGCTGCCTGCTGAGCTGAGTCACACCGCAAAGGAGTTCCGATCCCTCCCGCTGACAAGTCACTGCTGAAGCCACTTTGAGGGCAAAGGAACCCTTTCAGCAGCTTGAACAGTACTGTGGACCCAGACCCATGGCAAATTTAGGTCACGTCAGAGAATTCGACGTCCGCCATCCCGAGGGATGGGAGTCGCACTGGGGACAAATTGAAGGCTACCTCGTTGTCAACAAAATAACGGAGGACCGCCACAAAGCTGCAGCCCTCCTGTGTCTCAGCGGGCCCGTTGTCTACGACATCGCCGTAGGGCTCTGTAGCCCAGACCCCATCGCGACCATCCCATACGCCGTGCTGACTGACCGCCTCAGTAAGCACTTCATGCCCCGTCGGTCCGAGCTATATTGGCGCCTCCATTTCGCCTGCCGCCGCCAGCAACCGGGCGAAACCACCACAGCCTTCATCGCTGGGGTACGTCAAGCTGCCCGCAGGTGCCAATTTCCCGACCTGGAAGACCGCATCAGAGACCAGGTTATCGCCGGTCTCTCTAACGAGCGGCTCCAGCGGAAGTTGGTAGCCAGGCCCACGATGGACCTCGCTCAACTCACGTTAGAGATCATGGCCTACGAAGACAGCCACCAGGAGGGCTCTCCGGTGTACAGGAACAGCTCGGCCGGTTCAGTCCACCACGCCGGGGAACCGGACGACGAGCAACCAGAGACCTACACCGGCGTCGACGACATCATGTCCCGCTTCAGCAAAATGGGCGCCGACCGCGGAAAGAACCGCAGGCCACTCAGGCCAGCCGGTCCCGGCCCAAGACCCACCGCCACAGGGTCGAAACCGAAGTGTGCCAGCTGCGGCGGGGCTCACGCCAGAGCCACATGCCGTTTCAGAAACGCCAAGTGCCACGGATGCGGGAAGACCGGGCACATTCGCTCCGCGTGCCGCAGTCTGAACCGGGAAACCCTCCACGAGCTTGAGGAAATTCCGGCAGGTAGGACCAAGGTCCCTTCCCCCGCCAAAGGAATTCCCCAGCCCTCAGTCTTGTCTATTCGAGCCAAACAAAAAATCTCGCCCGTCCATCAGTTACAACCCAAAATTAAGATTTGGGTTAAAATTCAAGGGGTGCCCTGCGAAATGGAGGTCGACTCCAGTTCCTCTGTTTCAATAATGTCTTGGGACACCCTCAAAAAAATTGGTTTTAAAAATAGACGCCGCATTCCCCTGCAGCCCTCAAAAATACTCCTCGCAGATTTCCAAGGGGCCGCTATCCAGTTAAAGGGGCAGGCACAAGTAAAAGTAGAATACAAAAAATTCCTCGGGCATTTAACGATCCAGATCACTGAGGCACCCAGGTCCACCCTCATCGGGTTAGACTGGTTCGAGGCTCTGGGCATCCACCTGGAGGGCACCAACCGCATTCAATCCCGAACATTAGAACAGGTCTGCCAGGCGTTCGCGGACGTTTTCGACGGAACGCTTGGCAAATATACAGGCACCCCTATAGACCTCAAATTAAAACCGGAAATAGGTCCCATACGCATCAAGGCAAGAAGGGTCCCCTTTGCGCTAAAACAAAAAATCGAGGCTGAATTAGACCGCTTAGTCAGCCTTGGGGTCCTGGAACCAACAGACGGGGGAACCTGGGAAACTCCCATAGTCACACCAGTTAAACCAAATGGTGACGTGAGAATATGCGCGGATTATAAAGCAACTCTAAACCGCGCATTAAATCCCCATGCATACCCAGTGCCTGCAGTCAGGGACGTGCTGTCAGAAATAGGGTCCGGCTCAATATTCGCCAAACTCGACCTAGCTCATGCCTTCCTTCAGCTACCTGTCACCCAGGAAACAGCTGAAGCCCAAACCATTGTCACACACCGCGGCGCTTTCAAAGTAAACCGCCTCCAATTCGGCATCTCAGTGGCTCCTGGCATCTTCCAGGAAGTCATGGAAAAAACATTAAAAGGAATCCCAGGCGTCTGCCCCTATTTCGATGACATACTCATCGCAGGAGAATCAGAAAACAACTTAGCAGACAGGCTACAAGAAGTATTATTGAGATTTAGGGAAGCAGGGCTAAAACTCAAACGTGAAAAATGTTCCATAGGCGTCCCATCCGCAGATTTCTTAGGCTACAAAATTGACTCGCAGGGAATCCACCCCACAAACTCAAAAATCCTTGCTATCAAAGCCGCCCCTACCCCAAAAAATAAAACAGAGCTCCAAGCTTTCCTTGGACTTTTAAATTTTTATCATGCCTTCCTGCCAGGGAAGGCAACTATCACAGAACCCCTCCACAGGCTGCTCGATAAAGGGGCAGCCTGGCAGTGGACAACAGCCCACGAAAACAGTTTTAACTCACTCAAGCAAATGCTTTCCAGCAACACCACCATTTCCCACTACAAGGAAGACAAACCTCTCTGCCTAGCCTGCGACGCATCCCCATACGGGATCGGAGCAGTCTTAAGCCATTTAGACAGCAACGGAACCCAAGCCCCGGTGGCATATTATTCCAGGACTCTGTCCAAAACGGAAAGAAACTATGCCCAAATAGATAAAGAAGCCCTGGCAATTGTGGCGGGAATAAAAAAATTTCACGATTACCTTTACGGCCGCCCCTTTGTGATTTACACAGATCACAAGCCACTATTAGGACTATTCACCTGGGACCGTCAAACCCCCCAAATCTTGTCGCCAAGGATGTTGCGCTGGACAACATTCCTCGCAGCATATTCCTACCAGCTAATATACAAGCCAGGACACCAAATGTGTCACGCTGACGGCCTCAGCAGATTGCCCCTCCCCCACACAGAACCAGACCCGGCCCCAGCAAGCAACATCCTAGCTATTCAAGAACTCCAAGAATGCCCACTAACAGCGAATGACATCGCTGCCGCAACTTCCCGAGACAAAACACTTAGCAGAGTGTTAGCTTGGGTACACACTGGCTGGCAAACCTCCTGCCCAGGCACAGAATTTCAGCCATACTTCTCTAGGCAAAATGAATTAACGTCACATTTGGGATGTTTGCTCTGGGGGTGCAGGGTAATCGTACCACTCAAACACAGACCAAAAGTCCTGCACACTTTACATGAGGGCCACCCGGGCATCGTAAAAACAAAAGCCCTGGCCCGCAGCTACGTCTGGTGGCCGGGAATAGACCAAGACATAGAAAAACACATCGCTGGTTGCTATTTGTGCCAAGAATCCCGCCCACTCCAACCCAGAGCCCCAATTCACAAATGGGAACTCACAAAAAACCCCTGGTCCCGCATCCACATTGATTATGCCGGACCTTTCCAAGGGCAGGTCTTCCTCATAGTTGTAGACAGTTATTCCAAGTGGCTGGAGGTTCTCCCGGTTCACAGCACAACGTCTGCCGCAACTATCCAAGCCCTCAGGGGAATCTTTGCTACACACGGTCTCCCCGACGTTATTATATCAGACAACGGCCCTCAATTTGCTTCTCATGACTTTCAGATCTTCACGAGGAGCAATTGTATTAGGCACTCGACATCGGCTCCCTTCCACCCATCGTCCAACGGCCTTGCAGAGGTTATGGTAAGGACCACCAAAGACGCCCTCAAAAGAATCATCATGGGGAACTGGCACCGTCGCTTGGCACAATTTCTCTTAGCCCACCACGCTACGCCTTGCACCTCCACCGGCAAAAGCCCGGCCGAACTTCGATGGGGTCGCCGCCTGGTGACAAGGCTTGACAGACTCCACCCCGACAGACCGGCAGCCGAATTGACACCAAACGCCCAGCCTAAAACATTCTCCAAAGGTCAAAATGTTTGGTCTCGAGATTATGGGGGAAGGGATAAGTGGGTTCAGGGGGTTATCCTGGACCAAACAGGACCGTTATCATATACAGTGGACACTGGGACTGGACTTACACAACGCAGACACACAGATCAGCTCCGCCCCCGGTCACCACCCAACCCCCCGCTGCAACCGACTCTGGGTGAGCCTGCGCCAGCCGACACCCCCGAACCCGATGAATTTTTCCCTCCCCAGGACCAACAACCGTCTGCCGAATTCAACCCAGAATTAACTCCTCCGGCTTCGCAACCCGAAGGAAGCACTCCCCGCCTCCGACGGTCCAGCCGAACCAGAAGACCCCCCGCATACCTCGCGGACTTTGAATCGAAGGGAAACCCGCCAACTGCCAAAACCCCTGTTAGCAATACTTGTTTAAAACGTTCGATTATTGTTAATAACTTACCTGTTCAGGGGGGGGGGAAGGGGGTGAATCATATCTGGAAACCAAGGGTTTCCAAGCCGCAAGTGAAAAGCCGGGCCGGCGGACATTTGACAGTTGACAGCTGTCAAATGGCTGCCCAAAGCAACAACGCATGCGCACCGCCCTGCCGGCCGCCATTCCCGATGACAGCTGTCAAAAGGCTGCCGGGGGCCCAACGCGCACGCGCCGGATTTGACAGTTCTCGGAACTGTCAAATCCGCAGTTCACAATTGGGTCCTCCGAACTGAGCTAAGCGCTCAGCTGAGAGGAATTCCCTGACAGCCGCCGAGCTGTCAAAGTGCCGCTCGCCGATTGGCCGTTCCCCGAGCGGCGGGAAAAATACTTTTACCTGATTGGTTATGTTTTCTGACAGTTCCCTATATAAACCCGGATTGTTTTGACAGTCAGCTGCCGGGAGCTGAACCGAATAAACTTATGAACCTTTGCCTACGGTCTCGCGTCTGTCTTTGTAAAGACAATTCAGATGCTGCTTCTGGAAGTCCGTTCTGGGCCTGAGCAACAAAAAATTAGCTACCGGTTCTGCTGAAGTGGTGCGCACCGGCTGAATCCCACCACTGCTGCTAGTTCAAAAAAGAATTGCAAGTTAAATTAGACTTCCCGTGTTTTTCATCTGCACAGCTGGCACAGAGAATCACCTCTGTTCCTCCACCCTCCACAGGCAGCCCTAGCTTTATATGAACCCACAGAGGCAACTAGGCCTCTTGCATGAGAAAGTCAGACATGAATGTTCTTGTTCCAGTTTTCCTACATTTATCATCTGTCCGTGAGCCTTGCTGGTTTCAGCTTTTGCTGCTGCTTGTAGAGAGAACAAAGAACTCTTTTCCTTGAGCCTTGGGCTGTTGATAACTCCAGCAATAAAAGCAGATTTAAAACAAGCTCAGGGCATGTGTCTCTGGTGATGAAGGACAATTACATCTTCCCCTATACCTGAAGGCCTAAGATAATTGAGAGAACGCAGAACAGGCTGCATGGCAGACTGAAGGTCTTCTGGTCACTACTACTTACTTGCTCATCACTTTGCCTGGAATCTGGTTGCAGGCCATTCAAAAGCTGCAGTTAGGGTGCTAGTGCACTCCTGAGCATTGTCACCTGAGCCAAACTAGATTGGCCCTTGCACAAATCTGCTTATGCATATGTATCCATTGGTCTTCTTGTGTCTGCTTCATTCAGTTGGTGACCATTCCCAGTGGTGCTGGGATAAGGAGATTGATTGATTTATTGAATTTATATGCAGCCCATCTTGCTATCAAGTAACTTTGGGTGGCTTACACCATTATAAAAACAACAACATAAAGCCAAGCCCTTGGCTTCTCTCTCTCTCTCTAATGGTCCTGAATCAAGGCTGGTGACTTGACTTCAACAGACTGGAACATAGAATAATAGTGTTGGAAGGGAACTTGAAGGTCTTCTAGTCCAACCCCCTGCTCTTATACCAATCTGGGCAAACAGATGTTCAGTCTCTTCTTGAAAACCTTCAGTGATGGAGCACCCACAACTCCAGGAGGCAAGTCATTCCACTGAGTGATTGTTCTTCTTAATTTTTGGTTGAAACTCTCTTTAATGTTACTGTTACTTCAACCTGCCCTCAGCTGCTTTGGAGAATAGATCACCCACCTCCCCCTTTTCTGTGACCACCCTCAAGTATTGGAAAACTGCTAACATGTCACCCCTAGTACTTCTCTTTGTTAGATTAGAAATAGTTCCCTCATTTCTTCAGCATAAGATTTAGCCTCCAGTCCCCTAATCATCTTTGTTGCTCTTCTCTGTATTCTTTCTAGAGTCTCAACATCTTTTTTGCATTGTGGGGACCAGATTAGTGAATTACATCCCCTAGTTCTACTTAAGGCGAGACCTGACTTAAAAGCAGTAACTGTGAGAGAGACCTTGGAGTCCTAGTAGACGATCACTTGACTATGAGCCAGCAGTTTGCAGCAGAAGCCAAAAAAGCTAATACAACCCTGGGTTGTATAAACAGAGGCATAGAATTAATATTATGCAAAGTACTAGTACCACTTTACAAAGCCCTAGTAAGACCACACCTGGAAAACTGCAGCCAATTTTGGTCACCATATCACAAAAAAGATGTTGAGAGTTTGGAAAAAATTAAGAGAAGAGCAACTAAGAAGATCAAAGGCCTGGAGACTAAAACATACGAAGAACGACTGCAGGACTTGGGTTTGGCTAGTCTAAAGAAAAGAAGAAATAGGGGAGACATGATTGTAGTGTTCCAGTATCTGAGGGGCTGCCACAAAGAAGAGGGGGTCATGTTATTCTCCAAAGCACCAGAGGGCAGGACAAGAAACAATGGTTGGAAACTGATCAAAGAGAGAAGCAACCTGGAATTAAGAAGAAAGTTCCTGACAGTGAGGACAATCAACCAGTGGAACAGCTTACCCCCAGAAATTGTGGGTGCTCCATCTGGAAATTTTTAAGAAGAGACTAGACCAGGGATCTCCAAACTTGGCCCTTTTATGACTTGTGGACTTCAACTCCCAGAATTCCTCAGTATGCCTGGCTGAGGAATTCTGGGTGTTGAAGTCCACAAGTCGTAAAAGGGCCAAGTTTGAAGACCCCTGGACTAGACAATCACCTGTCTGAGATGGTATAGGTTCTCCTGCTTGACCAGAGGGCTGGACTAGAAGACCTTGTCCCTTCCAGCTCAATTCTGTTCAGGTAGTACTGAAGTCATTAAGGAAGGCACCCTTGGCTTGCGAGGCTGGCTGATTCTCTTCCCCAACTAAAATCTGGGACAAGAATGAGGGCCACTGACCTTCTCAACACAGACTGTACTCAGCTACTGCAAGCGATTAGAGGCTTCTGTTCATTGATTGCCTCATGAGAGGAAAATTATGAATGGGCAGGAATGGAAAATTCTGTGGTCCATACCTATGAATTGTGGGGGTGGCCGTGGGAGTCCCTCCCCCCCAAAGCTGAGCCACCGACTGAACACTCAGCAACTTTAGATGGTGAATTCCCCCATTCAGTGGGTCTTTGTTCATTAATTTTGGCTGATGGCTCTTGGGAGGGAAGAGCTGAATCAGAACCTCTTTGTTTTCTGATTATTTGGTGGAACGAGCGATTTCATTCCTGTGCAGGGATGAGCAACCCGCGGTCTAGCCGGACAGCTGCCAATGGGGAAAGCCAACTCACATGGCTTGCTTGACAAGCGCCTCATTATTCATTCATGGTCCAGATCCTCTCCGTACATGCGGTTACTAATATTAGGTTTCGGCAGCATAATAAGGAGTAGCAGCAGATGCCACCATTTCGGGAAGGGAATATGAATGCCTTGCGTTATTGCGGATAATTAAAATGAGGCAGAGGCAAAGAAAATTACTTCTGGAGTATTAATTGGGATTCAAATATTATGTAAGGCTTCTCTAATGGGTTGAGGTCTTTTGGTCCTGAGGCAAGGCAAAATTTATATGGTGTCTACAGGTAGCATCCCTTGCATGGATTGCCCCTGTTATTATGTAGGACAGATGGGGAGGAATCTAACCACCAGATGGCAAGAACATAAGTGAGTGGTCAGACGAGGATACCCGAATTCATTGGTAGCCTCACATTGCAATGAATAAGGGCATACATTCAATTTTGCAGCTACTAAGATTGTTGGTCGAGCAGGTACAAAGATAGCCAGGGAAATGATTGAAGCCTGGGAAATGGGCCCCTTGTTACTCAATCTCCAGCCATCAAAACACCAATCAACCAATAGGAAGGCATCACATAAATATGACTCATAGAATAGCCCAAAGCACATATTCTTTCCCTTGTAGAAAGAATGTTATGTGCAGGAACACAGTGAAATGTGGACTCTGGGCTGTCCCAGATTGGATCTTGTACAGGTAATCCTTGACTTACAGTACAGTCATCTGTTTAGCTACCATTCAAAGTTACAGTGCCTGAAGAAAGTGAAGAAAGTGACTTGCAACTAGGCCCCAGACTTACAACTATCACAGCATCCCCATGTGTATATGATCCGACTTCAGGTGCTTGGCAACCAGCATGTTTTTACAATGTTTGCAGCATCCCAGGATCATGTGATCATAAATTGTGACTTTCCCAGCTGGATTCTGACAAGCCAAGCCAATGGGAGAAAACTGGATTCACTTAATGGAATACTTAACAACTGCAGTGATTCACTTAACAACCCTTGCAAAAAAAGGGTCATAAAATCAGGCATGATTCAACAACCACCTTGCTTAGCAACTGGAATTCTGGTCCCAATTGTGATTGTAAGTCAAGAACTGCCTGCATGTATGGGCTTCCTATGAACAGGTGTAGACAAGCAGCTCCAAAGCTGAAACAGTGATACCTCGGTACTCAACTTTCAATCAGGATAGAGCTGAAAGGGACCTTGGAGGTCTTCTAGTCGAACCCTCTGCTCAAGCAGGAGAACCTACCATTTCAGACAGGTGGCTGTCCAGTCTTTTCTTAAGAACCTCCAATGTTGGAGCACCCAGAGCTTCTGATGGTAAGCTGTTCCACTGGTTAATTGTCTTCACTGTTAGGAAGTTTCTCCTTAATTCCCAGGTTGCTTCTCTCCCTGATTAATTTCCATCCATTGTTTCTTGTCTTGCCTTCTGGTGCTTTGGAAAATAAGTTGAAACTCATCCAATTTGGTACTCAATGCATTTTGATGCAAAAATTTTGTCCTGGTACTCATTGTTTGGTACTCAACACCCAAGTCAAAACTTGTTGGTGTAGGCTGCCTTGTAACTCACTACATTATTCCTTATTGGAAAATTTCGTTTGGTACTCATTGTACTTCCCGGAATCAATGAACAATGAGTACCAAGGTACCACTGTAGTTGGATACTGAGCCAGATCCATATGTTCTAGGACTATGACTCCCAGAATTCACAGCCAGCACCTTGGAAGGGAATCAGCTGAGCAAAGGCAGATATTGGTTTTAACCTTTCAAGCTAGATGGTGCCAGTTGCAAGCAGGACCTGAAGAATGCTTTGTTAACTCTTTGTTAAACTTTGTTTTTGTTAAAAACCAAAAAAGTGCTTGCTTGATTTGTTGTGTTGCTATTTAAAAAAAATATCAGCATCCTATTGTTCGTGTCTGAGATAGGAAGCCATGCCAATAATTTTTTTAGAGGAACATATGCATCAGGTCCTAGTACAGATCTGGTCCTTTTCTTTTTTATCCCATTTATCCCGCCCTTCTCCGAAGACTCAGGGTGGCTTACAATCTAAGCACAAATCAATGTGCTTAGCAACAGCCTTCATTCTATGTATGTGCCTGCTTATTAGGGCTTTCGCCCCCTCCTCCAGCGGCATTATTACAAAGTCAGCTTATTGCCCCCAACAATCTGGGTCCTCATTTTACCTACCTTGGAAGGATGGAAGGCTGAGTCAACCTTGAGCCTGGTGGGATGCGAACCTGCACTAATTGCAGGCAGCTGGTGTTACTTAAGGAGGCATTAGCCCACTGCTCCACCAAGGCTCTTCAATTTTGCAGCTACTAAGATTGTTGGTCGAGCAGGTACAAAGATAGCCAGGGAAATGATTGAAGCCTGAGAAATGGGCCCCTTGTTACTCAATCTCCAGCCATCAAAACACCAATCAACCAATAGGAAGGCATCACATAAATATGACTCATAGAATAGCCCAAAGCACATATTCTTTCCCTTGTAGAAAGAATGTTATGTGCAGGAACACAGTGAAATGTGGACTCTGGGCTGTCCCAACATTGTAACTGCAGCCAGTGGTCTTATGTTCCTACCCTAGAAATCTAATCAGTCAATCAACCCTTCTGGTCTTCCATGCCTGGAGTGGTCGGTCTGCCTGTCAGGCAATTTTTGGTGAGATGTCAATATAGACCAAATCAATTCAGTAAATGCTTGCCCCTTTTCAAGAGAGCAATGTGCAACAGAAAGTGCACGCTTTCTCAAAACGCTCTGAAAACTCAAGGTGGCTTTTGGATGAGTAAAATTGTATAGTTTGATCTGCCGGTTTTGGATGCACCGTTTTGTGTTTCTATACAAACTCTCCCCAGATCCTTCATGTAGACAAACGCTCTGATCATCCAATTATATGGAATGCCTAAAGGAGCACAATCTAGTCTGCAATTAAGAAAAGGCTGTCAGATCCAGTTTCTCTCATTAACTCAGGCCACAGTCTGGACTCACACGCAGACCACCCAAGAGGAGACTTTGGCGGTCACCATCCATTTCAGCTTCAGCCTTTAGAAGGACAAAGCTGATGTTGTGATGGCCATTCAATGCCACAGCAAATCGTAGTTTTACAATAATGCATAAATAAGCAATCAGGTTTGGAATGGAAGGCGTCATGTCACTCATTTCTGTCACACCACAGATAGTCCTTGACTTAGTAAAACTGTTCGCTGAGTGGCTGAAGTTACAACGGCACTGAAAAATGTGACTTATGTCTGTTTTTCACACTTACGACCATGGTCACATGATTTACATTTGGATGCTTGGCAATAGGATCATATTTACGAGGGCTACAGGGTCCCGGGGTCATGTGATCCCCTTTGCAACTTCCTGACAAGCAAAGTCAATGGAGAAGTCAGATTCACTTAACAACTATGTAACTAAACATCTGCAGTGATTCACTTAACAACAGTGGCAAGAAAGGTCATAAAATGGGGGTGAAATCCACTCAACAACTGTCTCGCTTAGCAACAGAAATTTGGTTGTATGTCAAGGACTTAACATCTGCAGTGATTCACTTAACAACAGTGGCAAGAAAGGTCATAAAATGGGGGCAAAATCCACTCAACAACTGTCTCACTTAGCAACAGAAATTTGGTTGTATGTCAAGGACTACCTGTATTTCAATTTTAGCCTCTAGTGTGGTGAGGTAAGGTTCTGCTGGAAGAGCGAAGGGTCTAATCTAGCTTTCTGCCCCACAGCATGGCCAATCATGGGATATTTACAAACATGGTTTGGAGGGTAGCCACCCACATCTGCTGAAGATCTCCAGCAGTTGGTTCTAAACTGCTTTTGATTCAGAAAGGAGCCTTCAAACAAGACCAATAGCCGTTGATAGCTTGATTCTCCGTGGATTTGTCCAGTTCTCTTTGAAACCATCTAAATTAGTAGCCATCAGCCAGTGGTGGAATTCAGCTGGTTCGCACCACTTTGGCAGAACCGGTAGCTAAATTTTTCTTGCCCAGGCCCAGAACGGACTTCCGGAAGTGGCATCCACACAGAGAACCGGTATTTCACATATTTGAATCCCACCACTGCCGTCAGCAATTTTCACTAGGAGTTGTATAAAGAAACTGAACTTTGAAATGATCCCCCATGTACCCTGTATTTTCCAAGTTGCTGGGAAAACTGACGAAAGTTACTTCACGTTGGGTGTAGAAGTCGTCCACGGCTTCCCTTCAGATACCATGACTTCCGTTTCAGCAGTCTGAATCTCTTCCAACTCTGTTATTCTATATATGCCCAATCTGCAGGGGTATTATATACAAATTCCCAGAGTACAAGGATTATTTTATTGTGAATCCCCTTGGTGGATCTCATAACCAAATTGAACACAAATGTGAACAGTACTGATTTTTCTGAAGATAATGCTCCTACCTCTTTGATAAACTGCTTTAACTGGAGATAAATCCTTGCACCAAGTATTTTTCTTTTTTCAAAAGGTCCCACTGGTGTAAAAAGAAAGCAGCCATCTCCCCACTTCTGCCCCCCAGACGATTACAATTTTTCCTGGAGTTTTTCAGAAAACTTCATTGACTCTTGAATAAGTCCCGCAATTTTCTTGGCATGATTTCAAAAGTGGCTTCCATTGCATCTTGCCTAGGGCTGAGAGGGAGAGACTGGCCCAAGGTCACCCAGTGGCTTGGTGCTAAGACAGAACTCACAATGTTCCTCTCCTCTCCTCCTTCCCCTCCTTCCCCTCCCCTCCCCTCTCCTCCCTCCCTCCCCCCTCCCTCCCACTCCATGTTACTAACTAAACAACTGCAGGGATTCACAGTAGCTGTGGTAAGAGAGGACACAAAATGGGCCAAGATTCAATTAACAATTGTCTCACTTAGCAACAGAAATTTTGGGCTCAGTTGTGGTCAAAAGCCGAGGACTATCTGTAGTAAGATAGTCTTCACCGGCCCTCTAAGAGCCTGTCCTGTCACTTGTCTACGTGGGTTCTGAAATGTTTTTCTCCAGTCAGACGCATCTGGGACAATCTTCATTATCTTTCCATTGCCAGACAAATCCATTCCAGGTTTTCAAATTGTTAATAGGCCGATAACTTCAAGACCGCCATAGAGCGTTTTAATTAATTTTCTTTCCCTCCCCCCTCTCGCATTCTCTACGGTGTATTTTTAGCCTCTCCTTTGTCTTAACAAGATTCCGATGATGATTGTCTAGTGTGTGTAAGCCACCCAGGGGAAACTTTCTTTGAAGGGAAAAATCTATTACCTTTTTTTTTTGAGCAAACAGCCAGAAACACAACTAATGATGTTACATGAGACAGAATTAAATGCAATTCAGGTTTTGCCTTCCTCTTGCCTCTTTTTGGAGTGCGGGTACCAAAGCATCCCTGGAAGACATCTTTAAAACAAACAAACAAATAAACGAACAAAAAAAAATGGTATGTCAGCTCTACACCCTGAAGTTTTCTGCAGATGTACAAGGGACCTTTGGAATAAAAACAAGAACTCCCACTGGAGAGGAATACTAAAAAAGAAGAAGAAAGAAATCAAGATGGCCACCACATCTCCCCCCCCCCCTTTAATGTCCATCATGGATTCAAAGTAATTGCAGAATGTCTATGGAGGTTCTCAGTTGTTCAGGTCATGAGCAGTGAAAGATCTTTTAGCAAAACAAGGAAGTCCAGTTGCCTTTTGAAAGAAAGCAGCTTTGGGACAAATTAATTGCAGCCAAAAGGTCCAGGTTATTTGAGGAACTGTCTCGCCTACTCTACTCGTGCCAGCAGAGGAGGCATGTCCTGGATCCTGTCAGTCAGGGAATTCCAGCTGATGGGGTCCAGGAGAAGGGCCTTCTCCGCCGTGGCCCCAACCCAGGGAACATCTTTCCCCCTGAGGTGAGATTGGCTCCCGCCATCCTCACCTTCCTCAAGAGCCTGAAGACCTTTAAGCTTGGTGCCTTAATGGGGGAGCATCACACTAAAGGTCGACTAATCACAACTTCCCTCTCCCACAGATTCTGCTCCTTTCCTCCCCATCTTCTAGTCTTAGTTATAATTTCGTATTTTCATTGTGGTTTCATTGTGTTGGTTTTTTTTTACATTGGTGTATATATACAGGTAAGGGACACGTTGGCTCAGTGGGTTAGGATGCTCAGCTTGTCGATTGGAAGGTCGGCAGTTTGGCGGGTCGAATCCCGAGTGCCGCGTAACAGAGTGAGGGCCTGTTACGCGTCCCAGCTTCTGCCAACCTAGCAGTTCGAAAGCACGTAAAAATGCAAGTAGAAAAATAGGGACCACTATGGTGGGAAGGTAACAGCGTTCCGTGCGCCTTTGGCGTCCAGTCATGCCGGCCACATGACCACGGAGTCGTCCTCGGATAAGCGCTGGCTCTTCGGCTTTGAAACGGAAATGAGCACCGGCCCCTAGAGTCGGAAATGACTAGCACGCATGTGCGGGGGAACCTTTACCTTTACCTTTATATATACAGGTAGTCCTCAATTTACAACCACAATGGAGTCCAAAATTTCTGTTGCTAAGTGAAACATTTGTCAAGTGAATTTTGCCCCATTTTACAACCTTTCTTGCCACAGTTGTTAAGTGAATCACTGCAGTTGGTAAGCTAGTAACCAGGTTGTTAAGTAAACCTGGCTTCCCCATTGACTTTGCTTGTCAGAAGGTCACAAAAGGTGATCACGTGACCCCAGGACATAGCAACGGTCATAAGTATGAACCAGTTGCCAAGCATCTGAATTTTGATCACATGACCATGTGGAGGCTGCAATGGTTGTAAGTGTGAAAAACAGTCTTAAGTCACTTTTTTCACTGCTGTTGCAATTTTGAATGATCACTAAATGAACTGTTGTAAGTTGAGGACTACCTGGATTTATGGTTTCATACAGGACTACAGTACCTGTATTTTATATAAAGCTGCCCCTTGCAGGAAACAAATTTAATAAATAGATAAATAAATAATAAAAAGGGAAGGAGCTCAATCATAGTTCGTGGACGCCATATTGAGTTTCTTGATCCTCCCCCAGCCACTCCTGAGTAGGTGAGTCATTCCAGTAAACCAGTTCCTGGAATTCAGTAGCTGTTACTGAACATATAAAATATAAAAAACATTATAAAAACTAGACTGTCTTTAATTACTGTTTTGTAATTTCTGTTCTTTTGGAATGAATCTAGTTACTGAGAATCCCTCCATACAGCCATAGTTCACACAACACAACTTGGTTCCTGAATTAATCCATTCTCTGGGTTCACATAATATAGCAATTGGTGAATTAATCAACCTGACCAACTTGCTATGCCAAAATAACCTGACAAAGATTAGCATTTGGCAAGACTAACCTGTTGTCTGAATGCAGCCACTAGGTATGCATTTGTTCCTGTGAAGCATGTTGTGTAAAGACAGCCATCACGTTCATTCGATAACTTGGTTGCGTGTTGCATTCATGTCATCTACACATCGTATGAAGCATTTTTTTTGATATTTCTATATATTTATAAATAAAAAATGCATTTGTAAGTCTGTAAGTGTTTTAAACAAACAGCCTTTGGACAACCTTGAATGGAAGAACACAGGATGGGAGAATACCAAAACTAGATGATGATTATATTCAGTAATGGCTAAAGGGTCATCAGTTCTGAATTTTGATGTCTGTAGATGGCCAGTGATTCAAACAAATGCATAAGGTGGAATATGACTTTTGCATGCTCTTCCTTGCTCCACTGGATGTGATTGACAGCTCTTACAGCAATTTGCTTGCTAATCAGATAGCAGTTTTCTCCCATAACCCTGGTCTCTTCGTCCAGTTGACCCTAATTGTGAAGCCATCTGACCTTTGACCTCACAAGGACAGAGTCTCAAACCTCTTCCAAGATATTTTTTTAAAGAGTGTGTAGAGTACAAATCCTGTTTCTAAATGCAAGTGATGTGGATGTACCACACAAATAAATAGTGTACACATATATCAATGTATCTTGGCGTTGGCCTGGCTTGATTGCGGTGTCTGCTTTCAAATAAATAGCATATATATATTATTTGTAAAGTCAGTGATCATTCTGTGGGCTACACACTACAAGCATTTATTTTGTTATTTGTCTAGCCAAAAATACAATTGGCACAGTAGACTTGATAGAGACAATTTGGTCTAGTGGTTAAGGCATTAGGCTAGAAATTTGGAGACTATGAAGTTTTAGTCCTGCCTTAGCCATGAAAGGCAATTGAATGACTTTGAGCCAGTCATTTTTTGTCAGCCCACCCCACCCCAATGGGTTGTTGCGGTGGGGGAAAATAGGAGAAGGAAGTTGTGTTGGAGATATTCACTGCCTTGAGTTATTAAATATATACATTAATATATTTAATGTAAAAAAAGGAAATGTGAGATATAAATATATAAATAAATATCCGCCTAATGGACTTTCTGACCTATCTGACATCACCATCAACACTGATGACTAGGTGGGTCTTTTAAAGAGTCAGGTGGCCAATAGCTGAACACAGTGAACTTTCAGCCAATCAGTGCTCACTTGTAACCAAGTGTCTTGACTTGTTAAGATGGGTCTGCCTAAATATACATACACCCCTTCTCCTTTGTTTGTTAACCTCTCTGTGTTTCTATGCTTGTTACAGAATCCAACCTCTTAATGCTAATGTGTTGACAATTCTGCATTTTTTGAATATAGTTTTTATTAAGAATTTTAATCGCAGTAGGAAAAACTAATAGAAACTAAACTTAGAGAAAGAGAAAAGAATGGAAAACAAGAATAAAAGGTGCAGGAAAAAAAAGAAGAAAAATAAAAAATAATAACAGTAATAGCAATAGCACGTACACTTATATACCACTTCACAGTGCTTTACAGCCCTTTTGAAGTGGTATATCGCCCCCAACAATCTGGGTCCTCATTTTACCAGCCCCAGAAGAATGAAAAGCTGAGTCAACCTTGAGCCGGTGAGATCTGACCTGCTGGCAATTGGCAGTCAGCAGAATTAGTCTGAAATACTGAATTCTAACCACTGTGCCACCACGGCTTTTTAAAATAAATATATAAAAATGATTTCCAATCTTCATGAGAATAAATCTCAACAAATTTAATAACTCTTACAGATAGATATCTTTTTGTTCTATCCTTTATGTATAAGCAAATCCACAAAACATCGTTTTTTCAGTCCTGGTATCAGTAAAAAGTCCATAACGAGTTGCCAGAATTTTGCAAAAAGGTGTCCTATTTTAACCTTGATCAAACAAGTCAACTTCATATTCCTTTCTTTTACTTCTAACTGTAGGAGATGACCAGGCTAAGCCCGAGGGAAGGGTCAAGCACATCATAAGTTCCTTCACGCCCACAAGAGATCTAAATCCAGTCCACCTTTAAATCCTTCAAGTCTACTTTGCTTTGACCATTAGTAGTAGAGAACTTAAGCTTGCAATAAAATATTAATTTGAACTGCCTGGATTTCCTGACTTCCCTGGGGCTTGGCACTAACAGTTCAAATATTTAATCCAATCAAATAGATTCATAGGATTTGATTTCTCTTCAGTTGTTCATTCCATCACATCTTGACCATTTTACTTGCTATGATGATGTCCCTGGAAGCAGAAGATGGGTGTGAGCTGTTGAATCGGAAATCGAAAGTGGTATTAGTTGATAATATTATTTTGTTCTACATGAATATGATCCTTCTTGTGCAACATAAGATCAAAATGGTTTGCAATGGTAAAACCTGTTATTGTGTAATCTCATTAATACTGGAACTTTAACTCGACCTGGAAGTTCTTAATGTACCACCCTGGTTTTTCATTTTCAGGGATGAAGGTAGACTGAGCTTTATCAGAGAAACCAAGTTCACAATATTTCATGCTTGTATTCTGATTGAGGAATTGCCTTAGATTTTTGTCACAGATGAATGGCATTGATGAAATTTGTTCCTCAGCCAAGAGTGTGTGTGGTAGCGGGATTGCACATGTTGCTTTAAGTAATGTATGCCTTGAGCTTATTTTAATCTTACCATGTTAATAATGGAGGCTGGTCATGTTTTGTCTTGCATTTAAAATAAATTGTTGGGGGAGCTGAACCATTGGGTTAGCCTACTGTGGTTATGGATTGGTTTTATAATCCTGCTTGATAGGTCTGTGATTTGAGATAGAATATGTGAACGTATTCTCACACGCTTAAGTGAAAAACCCAAACAAGTAAAAGCATTGGGATGTTTTACTAATAAAATGGAACATTTCATTCTGGTTTGTATTTAGTAGCATACTGAACATAACTTCTATTTTTATGATAGAGTTAGTCATGGTGACCAGGACATCGATATGCTTATAGGCATTTTTCATATTGATCTTGAAACTTCCTGCCCTGCCTGACCTTTTACAAATTTTAAAATAACGAATGAATTTTAAAAATAACAGGCAGGTACAGCTCAATTTGTTTGCATGTGAGCTTGTGGGGAAAAGTTTGTGATTATTTTTGTTAAGAGTTTTCCAGTTCATTCTGTGGAGGTCTTCATTTAGAAGACCATATTTTCAATGAGGAACAAACGAAAAGACCAATGCTTAAAGCCCAAAGGGGGTAAATAAAAGTTTTAAAGGAAATGATATGATAGAAAGCCTGTAACTCATGAGTGTCAGGTGCAAGAAATCAGGAGCCAAGGTGGTTCAAATGAATACAGGTTTAATACATGCTAACACTTTCTACTGGGGGGGGGGCATGCTGAGTTTGACAGCTGACAGCCCAGGTTTGAGACCTGAGCAATGCACAATGGGGTGAGCTCCCATTGCTTGCCCCAGCTCCTGCATACCTAGCAGTTCAAATCATGCAAATGCAAGTAGATAAATAGGTACCACTTCAGTGTGAAGGTAACAGTGTTTTGTCATCTTGGCATATAGTTATTCTGGCCACATGACCACAGAAATGTCTTCAGACAACGCTGGCTCCCTTAGCTAAAAAACAGAGATGGGCACTGCCCCGTAGAGTCAGACACAACTGGACAGGAGAAACTTTTACCTTTAACACTTTCTACAAGAATCTGAACTACTAATGGCCAAAGCAAATTGACAGTAATAAGTCAATGGATAGAATGCAATACTGCAGGCTAATTCTGCCCACAGTCTGGCGTTCAATCCTGACCGGCTCAAGGTTGACTCAGCCTTCCATCCTTCTGAGGTCGATAAAACGAGGACCCAGATTGTTGGGGGGCAATATGCTGACTCTGTAAAACCACTTAGAGCAGCAGCCCCCAATCTTTGGGGCACAAGGGACTGATTCCACGGAGAGAGGTTTTTCTGTGGACCAGTTTTGCGTGCTGTGTGCCTCCCACGGATGGGGCTTCGCTTGTTTACATGGCCCGGTTTCTGGCATGCCATGACCTGGTGCTGATCCACAGACCAGGGTTTTGGGACCCTGATTTAAAGAGGACTGTAAAGCACTATGAAGCGGTATATAAGTCTAAGTGCTATTGCTATTATTAACTATGAGACTCACCTTATTTAAGTGACAGTTTCCCTTCATTCTCACCTTTTATTTTTTATTTTGTTTTTAAAGAAGCTTATGAATTGGGATTTTTTAATCCTTGATTTATCTGCTGCAATGTTACAGGATTTTCAAGCATCCTACCTGTTCAGAAATATCAGCCCAAAGTTTTTGCTCTAGCCTTTTGCTACTAGTTCTTGTTCAATCTGAGGAAAGCCTATTTCCTTCCAACTTTTTTCTTTTTTCTTGCAAAGGAGAAGAGAATTTTCATGAATTTCTCATGGATGGAAATTTAGGGCACTCTATTGATTTCACAGCTACGTGTTGCCTATTTCAGCAGTTAAACTGATTATCTGCTGGGGAACTGGGATGGGGAAAAATCAATTTCCTTATTGGGGAGAATAGAAAACCTCATTTCTTTTTCCAGATCCTCAGTTTCCATCATCCTTGAAGGTCCTGTAAGGGGAATATTGGCTTGGCTTCTTTGAAGCTCTCTCTCAGTAGTCAAAATGAAGAGAACAAGTATGAAGTCAACAATATTTGGCGAATTTTCCCTTCCTCTTTGACAAGAGAGCTGGGGTTCTCATGGACCAGCCTTCTTGTTTGTACAGGTAGTCCTCAACTTATGACCTCAACTGGGACCAGAATTTCAGTTGCTAAACAAGGCACTGGTTAAGTGAGTTGTGCCCAATGTTAAGAACTTTTTTGCCATTGTTGTTAAGAAAATCACTACAGTTGCTAAATGAATCATGCAGCCATTAAGTGAATCTGACTTCCTCCATTGACTTTGCTTGTTCGAAGGCAGCTCGGAAGTTCATAAAAGGGATGCTGCAACCATCATAAATACATTCCAGTTGCCTGACACCCAAATTTTGATTATGGGAATGTGGGGATACTGCAACGGTCGTAAGTACGAGAACAAGTCATAAGTCACATTTTTCAGTGCTGCTGTAACTTCGAACGGTTGCTAAATGAACAGTTGTAAGTTGAGGTTCACCTGTCCATGTCTTCTTTTTCTTTCACTTTTGTGTAGACTAGGAAGTCAGAGTTGTGTTGGTGCAATACCTAGGGCAGTTCAGACCGGGGCAGTGATATTTGTTCTTAATTTTTGGCACTTCTCAGTCAACAAGGGAGAAAATGATCAGGACATTTGGGGATTTGGGAAGTGGAAATAGTGGTAATGTGGAAATAATCTTATTTACAAGATGGCTAAAGCATATTTGGATGTGTGGTGGCTTTCACTGTACAATCTTTTCTGCAGTAAATCGGGGGAAACTAATAAATAAAATAAATAAAATCCTCTCACTGGGCTTTTTCTGTAGATGAGAATGTCAAAAAAATGTTCAAGAATTTATCCTTTCTTTCGGAAAATCTGGAGAAATCACATATTCGGTTAATCTCTATACAATTTTAGCGGAGGATTCTGAAAAATAAAATGCATCCATGGTTTGGTAGAACTTCTGCCCTAGAAGGTTTGACTTTACTTCTCATTAAATGCCATTCACTGTCATTTTAAGATATTTATATTTCCAGATTTCATCAAGTGCTGGGCCTGGCCCTTTTTTATTTGTTTTGGCCTGCTGATTTTGTTTTGTTTAATTCTGGAAAGATCTTAAAGTATTACATTGGGATTTGTGTTGATCTAATTGTGTTAGATAACATGTCTTTGGTACAGCTAATATTTCTCAGCCCATCAACCTCACAGAGTGGTTATTTTTGGGATAAATATACCTTAGCAGAGGGAATTCCTGAGTTCCTCAAAGAAAATGAGACAAGCTTAACAAAGAAAGTACTAAATTGAAATGAAATGAATCTGATTAATAGGTTTATAGTGAAATAAACCTATTAATGGTAAAAAGTAAAGTTCTACATTTAGGCAAGAAAAACCAAATGCAAATAGGTGATACCTCGCTCAATAGTAGCAACTGTGAAAGGGATCTCGGAGTCCTAATGGACAATCACTTAAATAGGAGCCAGCCGTGTGCTGCAGCTGCCAAAAAAGCCAACACAGTTCTAGGCTGCATTAACAGAGGGATAGAATCAAGATCATGTGAAGTGTTAATACCACTTTATAATGCCTTGGTAAGGCCACACTTGGAATATGGCATCCAGCTTTGGTCACCACAATGTAAAAAAGATGTTGAGACTCTAGAAAGAGTGCAGAGAAGAGCAAGAAAGATGATTAGGGGACTGAAGGCTAAAATATATCAAGAACGGTTGTTGGAATTGGGTATGTCTAATTTAATGAAAAGAAGGACTAAGGGTGACATGATAGCAGTGTTCCAATATCTCAGGGGCTGCCACAAAGAAGAGGGAGTCAAGCTATTCTCCAAAGCACCTGAAGGCAGGGCAAGAAGCAACGGATGGAAACTATTCAAAGAGAGAAGCAACCTAGAACTAAGGAGAAATTTCCTGACAGTTAGAAGAACAATGGAACAACCTGCCTCCAGAAGTTGTGAATGCTCCAACACTGGAATTATTTAAGAAGAGATTGGACAACCATTTGTCTGAAATGGTATAGGTTTCCTGCCTGAGCAGGGGGTTGGACTAGAAGATCTCCAAAGTACCTTCCAATTCTGTTATTCTATTCTATTCTGTTCTGTTCTGTTCTGTTCATGTACTAGTCTGGATATAGAGGAAAAAAGTGATTTGGGATACACGAAAACCAACATGTTGCATCCATTAGCAGCATTTTCAGTCATACATGTCTTGTTTTGGGTTCAAATAGCTGAGCACTAAGATGCAACTTTTTAAAAGAGATGCCAACAGGTGCAAAATAAGGTACAGGTAGTCCTCAACTTACAACCAAAATTGAGCCCAAACTTTCTGTTCCTAAGTGAGGCATTTTATGAGCTTTTTGCCACAGTTGTTAAGTGAATCACTGCAGTTGTTAAATTAGCAACTCCGTTGTGAAGTGAATCTGGCTTCCCCATTGACTTTGCTTGTCAGAAGGATGCGAAAGGTGATCACATGACTCCGGGACACTACAACTGTCATAAATATGAATCAGTTGTCAGGCACTTGAATTTTGATCACGTGACCACGAGGATGCTGCAACACGTGTCAGTGTGAAAAACAGTCATAAGCCACTTTTTTCAGTGCCATTGTAACTTTGAATGATCACTAAGTGAACTGTTGTAAATCAAGGACGACCTGTATCTATTTGTGACCTAAATCACTTTTGTCCCTTTGAATCCAGATCTCTGTACCACTATGCTAATTAATATCTATTCAAGTACAATTCCCATTGATTTCAACTCAGCAGATTAAAAGCTGCATCCTGAATCTTAAAACGTTATTTTAAAATAAGGGAAAATCTCATTTTCAGGCTTAATTTTCAAGATTCTTCTTTTTTTGAAACATAATGAGTGAGCTTTACCTTTTACATGATTCTGCTATCACTTTACTTCTCATCTGATGTGTTTCCTGCTCTATGGATAGAAAGAAAGCTCTGATATCATTCTCAATTGTCTAGCATCAATTTGATGTCAAAACATGGGATTTAAACTTCATTGCAGGATCAAAGCAAAGATAATTATCTGCACAAGTAAAACTGAGTTTTTGAGTTCAAAGGGGTCCACTCCAGCAATCATACATTAAATGCTAAAGGTGTACATCATCGATAGACTCTCAGTATTTTTAAAAATATTGACAACTTCTAAAGCCATGACAAATCTAGACAGCACACTAAAAAGCAGAGACATCACCCTGTCAACAAAGGTGCGTATAGTCAAGGCTATGGTCTTCCCAGTTGCAATGTATGGCAGTGAAAGTTGGACCATAAGAAAGGCTGAGCACCAAAGAATTGAAGCCTTTGAACTATGGTGCTGGAGAAGACTCCTGCGAGTCCCTTGGACTGCAAGGCGATCAAACCGGTCAGTCCTAGAGGAGATCAATCCTGACTGCTCTTTAGAAGGCCAGATCCTGAAGCTAAAACTCAAATACTTTGGCCACCTAATGAGAAGGAAGGACTCACTGGAGAAGAGCCTAATGCTGGGAAAGATTGAGGGCAATAGAAGAAGGGGATGACAGAGAATGAGGTGGCTGGATGGAGTCACTGAAGCAGTAGGCATGAGCTTAAATGGACTCCAGAAGATGGTAGAGGACAGGAAGGCCTGGAGGAATGTTGTCCATGGGGTCACGATGGGTCGGACACGACTTCGCAACTAACAACAACAACAACAATGATTAAAGGCTTAAAGGTATGGATATTGCATGAATTGATTTTGTATGAAAGAGGACTTTTTTCAGAATTTATATTGGAATCACTAAGAATAAAAGCACAGACGTGATGCATTTATTTTCTGGTAAATACAGTTAACTTACAACAGTTCATTTAGTGACTGAAGTTACAACAGCACTGAAAAAAGTGACTTATCACTGTTTTTGATACTTATAACTATTGCAGCATCCCCGTGTCACGTGATCAAAATTCAGACACTTGGCAACTGATTCATATTTATGGTGGATGCAGCGTCCCAGGATTATGTAGTCACCTTTTGCTTCCTTCTGATACACAAAGTCAGAATGGGGAAGCCAGATTCACTTAACAACCATGTTTCTAATTTAACAACTGCACTGATTCACTTAGCAACAGTAAGTTTGGGGCTCAGTGATGGTTGTAAGTCAACACAGTTATGTGTATTATGTGTATCTATGAAGCTTGCTTGGCACAAATATGGATGTCATGTTAAATTTACTTTGTCTCATTTCTATCTTGGTTTGCTTTGCTCCTGTCTAAGTCTAGAGGTCTCCTGAAAAAAAAATGTGCTAACTTTTAAAAATAAAAGAAAGTCCTATTTTTCCAAAGGCGAAAATTAATGTACTTAAACCATTCCACTAATTCTCTTTTGCTACCTTTCTTTGCTAATATTCTGAATTATTTGTATACATGTACTGTATACCCTCCATTTGGTGGGCCTCTTGCTACTCAATATGATAAAATACCTGTTTTTAACACCAGAAGTCTTGCAGAAGCTTATTGGAGAACGGCAAGCCAGTTGCCCCCTGGGTGTCTCGCCTTAGCTGCCTTTCCCATCTGTTTTTTGTCTGTATCTTATTTCTGAATAATTTATGTTTGCCATCTGCATAAATCAAGCATCTGGCCTAAAGGTAACTCACTCACCTAAATTATTTAGGGCCCAGATTAAACAAACAGACCCCGCCCCAATATTTCCTTGGTTTATATTAGAGAACTTAATGTTTTAATAGAAAGAAATCCTACAAAAATGGAAAACAAGGGCTGGTGTTCCCCAGATCTGAATATGGGTTGAGCACAAAATGTTGGTTTCAGTAGGTCCACTCTAAACTTGCATAAATCTGGATTCAACTTCGATAGCGGGGAAAAAAAATCTCCACAGAAATGCTAAAAACATGACTTCCAAAATACGCCAACATTTTGAAAAGTTCTAAGAGTAAAGTAGGGTGTGCAGTCTCATAAATGTGTTACAGATAGTCCTCAGCTTAAAACCATTAGTTTAGTGGCTGTTGCAAGTTACAAAAGCATTGGAAAAAAATAACTTAGAACCATTTTTCTCACTTAGGACCATTGCAGCATCCCCGTGGTCATGTGATCAAAATTTGGATGCATGGCAACTAACTCATATTTATGATGGTTCCAGTAAACCGGCTTCATGTTTTACCAATTAATCGGGTCAATCATTTGGAGCCATTGCTATTATTTCCACTTTGGTAACAATCAATATATCTTGGAACATTACATGATACCCTTCATCACATCCTGGATACCAGAATCGCTTTGCCCTAAATCCTACAAGACGTTATTCTCTACAAACGCTAACTTTTGAGAGGATTGTACAACTGCTACCATTACGGATGGTTCTTATATCAAAATAGAACAACAACAACAAAAAAGCTTACATTTTCTTTGAGACCACATGTGTGAGTTTTCATTGGCTAACTGCCTCTTCTTAAAGCCGCCAGATTCCTTCCCAAAGATTCTCCAAAGTTGAAGTTCCCCAAAAGGCAAGATGGGAAACAATGCATGGAAACTAAACAAGGTGAAAAGCAATCTAGCACTAAGGAGAAGTTTCCTAATGGCGAGAGCAATCAACCAATGGAACAGCTTGCCTTCAAAAGTTGTGGGTCATTACTGGAGGCTTTCAAAAAGAGACTGGACAACCATTTATCTGAAATGGTATAGGGTCTCCTGCTCAACCAGGAAGTTGGACTAAAAGACCTTCAAGGTCCCAACTGTTATTCTATGTTCTATGGAGTGTATGTCAACTGCAGATAATGACCATGTTCATTTAATGTAAATAAATACAATAATTCAGCTTATGTTAGTTTGTTCTAAAAATGCAATTCTGATCAGTTCTTACGTAATATGTGGAGGCTTACACTGGACCACTGAGATCTCATGACCTCCATAATGTTGCAGAAGGAGCCCAGTTCTTGAACCAAGATCTCCCAAATGCAATCCCAGATGTAACCACAGTCTTGATAGTACTGCAATAAATTGAAGAGTTGATGGTCTGAGCTGATGCTGTGCTTTCCCATTGTTACTTCTGGGATCTCATTTATTTGCCTTATACTTCTACACCAATGACTCAGAAACTTTTTTTCCCCCACAGACTTTTCTATGTTTGCAGGCAAATGTGTGTGAGAGAGACAGACACACAGAGAGAACAACAAATAAAGAGAAATAAAATGTCAGAGCAACCATAATCTAATCATGACCATATTGGTTTTCTGCTTTCATTTTTACAAAGGCAGGAAGGAGGAAGAAAGCCAGCAAGGTGTGTTGGAGTTTCCTTTACTGTGTTTGATGCTTCTAGCTAGAAATGCAAGCCTGACAGGATGATAAAATGTGGCTGCCAGGTTCTTTGCGCCTTCAAAGACCCTCCCTTAAGTATCAAGTACCTGGACTACTTTGAGGTCAAACAGAACACCTCCCTTGAGGGTTACCTGGATATAACAACTCAAAAATTCTCTCAGGTATAGCAGCTGTTATCTGAGCTAAGATCAAAGTCCCTCTGGTTGCTCCCACAGAATACCAACACACACACACACACACACACACACACACACACACACACACACACACACACCAATACATACACTCCACTTTCCAAACAGATCTTTCTCCATAATTCAAATGAATGTTGAGTGAATCTCAGGGGAAAACAGTTGTTTTGTGGAAGAAAGTAACCAGAATCTGGGGGCAAAATTCTGGTGTTTTTTTAAGGAAAAAAAATAACCAGTAAGAATTGAATTGAATCCTGAAGCTATTTACTTTACCAGCTTGCATTTTTTAACAGCTGCCTTATTACAGTCATATTTTAATCAAGGTTTCCAACGTGTTACAAAGAGTGGTTGATTTTACAGGAGATGTTTCACATCTGTTATTGAAGAATGAGGCATGTAAAGTGTAGCATTTCTCTTTCTAATAATGGCTCTATAATTCTATTCCCATCTATAATTCTGTTCTGATGATGACTCTATAAAAATGACTTACAATAAATTCCAAACACCCGAAAGTAGCTACTTTTTAATGGTAATTTTTATTGAGCATTATAATTAAAACAATGAGCCTAATACAAACTCAAAAAGAAAAAGAAAAATAGAAAGTGCAGAAAAGAAAAGGAGAGGAAGAAAAAAAGATATATAAAGAAACCACTTCCCCCTACATTATAGCATAAATAATTTTAGTAACTTGTAACATTCTCTTAAAATACATCAAATTATCTCTTCTTCACAAATCTCCTATTTATAAACACATCTTTAAAGCCTGATTGTTTAATCCTAGTCAGCAAAAGTTCATCTAAGTTTATCAGAAGTAACAACATATCTATTTTAATCTTGATCAAATAAATCCACTTTACAATCCTTCACTTTACTTTTAACAATCCTGATCCTTAAACCTGTCAAATAAAGTCCTGGAACTTGGAATTGTCTCATTTTTTTTCCTTTGTCCCATTTCTCAAACTTTTTCATTAGTTTACCAGGTCTCTTTTGTAAATACAGTATAAAAAAGTTATTCAGGTTACTCTTTTGGTTTATTAAGAGATCAGCTAGTTTCATTTGTATATCCAGTGTAGCATCTCCTTCCACATTATTCCCATAACTTGTCATTTTTAGATCCACTTTCAAATTAGACTTAGTTTTACCCAATAAAGCTCATTCCTTTTCTATATTATCTTCCAAGCACAGTCTGTCAATAATGCCAGACATTTCAAAAACTAATTTCTAATATTAGAATATTAGATATTGCTTGCAAATATCCTTCAATATGTCCAATGTTAAAGTATTTTGCTTCCTTCTGTATTAGTAAATAACACTTCTTATTACTGTAACTTTTAATTCATTCTGGGTCCCTCTAGTGTGCAACCTCCAAAATCCCATCTTATCATATAACTATAGATCTCTCTCTCTCTCTCTCTCTCTCTCTCTCTCTCTCTCTCTCACACACACACACACACACACACACACACACACACACACACACACCACACACACACACACACACACACAGAGAGAGAGAGAGTATATACTATATATATACTGTGTGTGTGTATGTATATATGTGTATATGTGTGTGTATGTATATGTGTATACACACACACACACGTTTGTGTGTGTATGTGTGTGTGTGTGTGTGTGTGTGTGTGTGTGTGTATTTCAAAACATCAGTATTTTCCCATTGGAAAATTTCTTATCATTAATTTTAACATCTTATATAAAATCCATCTGGACCTTTAGTCCATTTATAACATTCCAAAATAAACAGTCTAATCACCAAATAGCATTTTATACAATTTTATATTTGTATAAAATTATGTAGAATTGCATAAAATTATGTACAACTCAATTAGGAACTGCAGAAAACTCATCCAGTGTAGGAAAACTTGCTATTATGAAGGCTCTTAATATCTCAAAAGCAGTTAACAAGCAATTTCCAAAGGCGATTTAGAAAGGAATTATGTGGTCCTGTGTACTTTTTAAAGGTGCAGAACTGAGATTTAAACTTTAAATTAGAAAATTCAACATGAACTTCATTTCCCAGCACTCTCAATGGCTCTACTGGCTGGAGATCTGAAAGTTTTCTGGGTTGCACTTCACTGTGGCTTTAAAAACGGCCCTAATCCTGAAAAATCAGAAAACTATATTTGCCAACCCATGAAATAACACATATTTGATTCTTAGGCAGACATCTTGTTCATTTAACTGAAAAATTCAAAGCAATCCATTTCAATATGAATGAAGCAGTTTTGGCATAATCATAGTTATTTAGTGCCAACTGCGGCATAATACATACACATATTGCACATATTGCAATCCATATGTTGTGTCAGTATATAATTTTGCATCTCTTATTAGCTAAATTTATGAAAAGAATCACACAAGATCAGATTAATTTAGACTATAGTTACCATGATCTGATTTGTGTTCTCATTTATGTGTTCTGCCTTGTTTCTAAAGCAAAGTTAGCTTATGCCTGTTGAAATTAATACAGACGGTAACATGAAAGTGTTTCTGTAGAGTGTCATCTAGCACGATTGTTGAATTTATCAATGTGCTTTGTTGCATTGCAAGCCAATTCTTGCCCAGAATGATAGAGATCATGATTATGTATTTATAAAATATCAAAGATAGTTATACTATTTATGTTTATGTAGAAAAACTGACAGGTTGGAAGGCCTCTGGAGGTCAATTTGCCTCCATCTCTATTCTTGAATCTACTGGTAATTTTGATGATCCAGCTTAAAATTTCTGTGTCCCTCCTCAGTGTGGTTTTCTATATCATAGCATGGCCGAAGGAGGAGGGGCCAGTGACATCACATGTGGGATGGCATAAACATACAAATGACTTGACTTTTACCTAAACACGGATAACCACGACATTGCTGGGATAAGTAGGTGAGGAAGTTAATATGCAGGTGGTGTCATTTTGACATCATCACTAAAAATGGTAGCAATTCCCCCTTTTATTTTTCTGTGGATGAGGAATTTATAAGCTCTGCACAGTTGAAAAGAGGAGGGTCTATGAGTGGGCATGAATGACAATCATTGTTAGTTTAGCTTGGAAGACAACAAGGACACCACTATATTGGCTGGGGAATTTTGGCAGTTCACATAACTTAAATTTGCCAAGGTTGAGAAACCTCAGTCAAGTGTTTAACATTCTGCCCACCTTTGCGACTTCTGAGCTGTACTATTGATCTATATATTTTATTCATAATGCCCCTCTGAGATTCTATAAAGACACTGACACTCTATCAAGAGCCAGTTCGATCTAGTCATTAAGGCACCAGCTGCAAAACAGGACACTGTGAGTTCTAGTACTGTCTTAGCTGTGAAAGCTGGCTGGGTGACTTTGGGCCAACCACTAGAAGACTGTGAATTCCAATCGCACCTTAGCCATGAAAAACAGCTGAGTGACTTTGGATATAATTCAGCCCACCTCAGTTTGCAGTCTTGTTGTTGAGGGGAAAAGAAGAGTAAGGTGGTGTATTGGATATGTTCGCCGCCATGATTTTTTTGTAAAAATAATAAAAGTAGGATACAAATACATAAATTAAAAAAACCAAACACCTTGAGACAAACCCACCCAGGTGGTTTAAAAATGACCAGTGATGGCCTTTAAGGGAGCTTTACACACACACACACACACACACACACACACACACACACACACACACACACGTGCTGCTGCACTCCAGCATTTCCAGCTTCAGAGTGGTTCTACCCTTTTAATAAACCAGAATTAAATCATCTCACCTAACAATGGAATGAGATCACAGGGATATGGAGCTTATCCGAGGGCATTGCAAACACCTTGAATGGAAGTGATCTCAGACCGCCAGCTAACTAGCATACAAACCTAATCCTTCTGTTTACATACCTGGAACAAAAGCTTTTAACTTTGGAAATCTCTCTCTCCCTCCCTCCCTCCCCCCCTCTCTCTTTCACACACATACTCAAAAACATACACACACAGAGTATGGAAAAGAGCTGATGTGGTTCCCATCTTCAAAAAGGGGAAGAAAAACAGATCCAGGAAACTATAGGCCAGTCAGCCTGTCATCCATACCTGGGAAGATTCTGCAAAAGAATAAAAAAACAGACCTGCGAACACCTAGAAGCAAGCAAAGTTACAACCAGAAACCAACATGAGTTTGTCAAAAACAGATCACGCCAAGCAAAATCTTTTTTCCTTCTTTGACAAAGTGACTAAATTAGTGGACCAGCTAAATACTGTGGACATAGTATACTTGGATTTCAGTAAACATTACTCCCGCTTTTTGCAGTCCCATTAAGGATGCTTTTAAAAGCCCAGCTTTAGAACATAGCTAAGCTCTGCAGCCTTGTGAACTTGGAAACCTATATTAATAAATAAGTCATATATAGAGAGACACATTCTCTCATCCTTAGGATTTATATTATGGAAAGAAATCTAGTCTGAAACTTCAGCTATGTAAGGAAACAAACAATACTAAATCAGGCAATTTAGGGCAGAAGATTAAAAGCAATTGTTTGGTTGCCGTGGCAACAGGTGGTGGGTGCAGCCAATCAGCAAAGTTGATATACTGTTTTGACATCCATGTGCATATTCCCAACATAAATAGCAACAGAGATCTAATAACAATGGGTTTTAAAGCTAGAAACTGATGTCACTTCAAATGTGTCACTCAACAAGAACTTATGAAAGTGTTGCTTCTCTCGAGCTGACATTAAATATATGCTGTATGGGCTTCATATGCGATAGCAGACTTCTGACAGACCATAAAAGAGATGAGAAATCTATAATTACTCTCCTTACTTGGTGTCCTCTTGCATTTAAATAACATGAAGGAGAAATAAAATCAAAGTTGAGCGTTGTGATCGACTCCAGGCTGAAAGTAGTAAAACAGGCAACTGTGAATAGGACAACTTTTGTCGAAACAGACTTGAAAAAAATGCTAGTTTCTAAATCTATTACACAAAGGAGTCATATTTCTAACTTCTGAGGTAAATCCGTTGCATTCTTAGATGCTCAGTTCTTCTGTTTTTCAAAACCAGTCAGGAGAGCACCAAAACTATACAGAAGGACCAAAACTAGAAAAAGATGCATGGATAGATGGACTGATCAGAGGGTAAATGTGTACAATCTACTAGTAAGCCCAACACTCTAGTTTTGCCAAAACATATAGAAGCCATGTAAGGAAGCGAAGGACAAGTAGTCCTTGATTTACGACCGCAATTGAGCCCAACATTTCTGTTGCTAAGTGAGATAGCTGTTAAAGTTCTTGCTGCAATTGTTAAGTGAATCAATGCAATTGTTAAGTTAGTAACATGGTTGTTAAGTGAATCTGGCTTCCCCATTGACTTTGCTTGTCAGAAGGTCACAAAAGGTGATCACAAAAGATGACCCCTGGACACTGCAACTGTCATAAATATGAACCAATTGCTCAGCATGATCATGTGACCATGGAGAAGCTACAATGATCATAATTGTAAAACAGTCATAATTCACTTTTGGCAGTGCTGTTGTAACTTCTAATTGTCACCAAATGAACTGTTGCAAGTTGAGGACTGCCTGTACAGGAACCACCCGTGGAACTCCTGCTGCCTCCAATGAATCCCTTTCACTGGAATATTCCTTGATGGATTCTGCTCTGTCAAGTTTTGTGAACTTAGTGCAGACCAACAACCCTTTATTACAGGGTTCAATCTTCAAACCTGGCCTGGCTGAGGAATTCTGGGAGTTGAAGTCCACAAGTCATAAAAGGGCCAAGTTTCAAGACCCCTGCTTTATTACTTCAAGGGGCAAGAAATAAGGGTGGGTTTGCAGCATACAATGCTTGAAAGAACTGATTGGATTAAAAAAATCATTTTAGTTCAGCTTCAGGCTTGCAATTAACATGTGGTAAATGGCAACATCCTAAGTGCACAAAGAATTACTCTAAAATCTTGTTTTATCTTTTTAGATTTATATCCTTTCTCAAAAGCTCAATATATGGTAAACTTTTCATTAGTGCCCTTTATAACTGGAGCCCTATCAGGTTGGGTAAGTTGGGTTGAGTAGCAATGATTGGCCTCAAGTCAACCAATGAGCTTCTGTAGTTGAGCTGGCCATACGTGGCCTCCAAGTGTGAGTCCAACTTCCTAACTCTTATAAGCTACTGGATTGTCTTGATGGTTGAACTGGGAAACCACCAGTTTACTTCTCACATGGCATCTATATTTAGGTTGACATTGGGGGAAATCAAATGGCATTATAGTTATGACCACCACTATTGCAATTATGTAAGCCAAGAGAATAATCTGGGAAAGGACGCTGTATTATATACAAAAGAAACTGGCTGAAGTTTTAAAAATTAAAAGAGAAATGCAACCAATAAACGGAGAGAATGATCTGGAAAATGACATTTGTATAACTTATTAGGGTTTGTTAGTATCAATCCTGGGTAAGTTTTTCCCCTATGTTTTTCTCCCTCATTTATTCACTTGGGAAAGCAATTATGCTTGAAAGAGTTAACAGTAAAAGGAAACCAGGCTGCTAAAGAACATGATGGTTGGACACCACAAAGCTGACACCAGCCAGAACACAGAATAACTCAAAGAAATAATGCCAGGATGGAAGATGTGGAGAGACCTAGTCCATAGAATATAGTGAATTTTATGTAATACAAATTAGTCCATAGAATCACCAAGAGTCAGATGTGATTGAATGGATAACGTCATCATCATTTCTCATTTAGCATCCTGTGTAACCTCACTCTAGTCTAGAGCATGCTTTTGCACTAAGTAATAAGAGCAGTAGGGTTTCTCTGTGGTTATTCTGTTTTCTTTTATACAAGAATTTCTCCCTAGTTTCTGAGACTTCATTTAAATCTCAGTAGAATAATTACTGAAGAAGTCTCACAAAGCTTTTTCCTAATGGAAAGTATGAATATCCAGAGAGGTTTTGGGGTGACAGAAACATATTTAAATTCAAACAGCTGAACTGGCAGGAATACCCCCCCCCCCGCACACCTTTACACCATCATTATGAATGCCTCCAAGATATATTTAAAAGAATTTCTGAATTGTTCTGAGAATGAGATTTTTTCCCCGCTTAAAATAACCTTCCTCCCCTTATGAAATTGCCTGGTGAATTTTAGCATAGGATTAGGGAAAAAAGTGGCCATGTTTGCTTGTAAAAAGGAGTGCCAGCATTTTTTCCCAGCTTTCTTTTAAATGTAATGATTTCCCTTTTAATTTCCACTATTAGCTAATCATATTTTTTTCTGTCTCACCAGGAGCTCTAATGTGAGCCCTCTGAACAGCAAAAAACATAGATTAAAAGAGTGCATTTATGTATATTTTAAAAAATGTATATCAGGGGGAAAAATCACAATTCCACCATAACAACAAATCTAAGTACCCATCTGTGTATTGAGGAATTTTATGAATCTATAAACCATTTCAGAATGTTTGCATAGACAGCTTAGTTTTTCAAAACACAGACCAAAGCACAGATATTCTCCAGAAGGCACAGCTTGGAGATCTGCTATTAGGCCTCCAAACATATGCTGAATGCATGGTTTGGTTTCCATGTCTGTTCATGTTTGCTATTTATTGTTAATTATGTTTTGTTATGTTGACATAAAGCATACAGAAAGGAGACAAGCCTTTTATAAGCTGAAATTTTAGACCCATTTTCCAGATAGAAATAGAGCCTTCTCTGATGCTATGAAAGCAAGCTGATTCTATTCCTTCCTTCCTTCCTTCCTTCCTTCCTTCCTTCCTTCCTTCCTTCCTTCCTTCCTTCCTTCCTTCCTTCCTTCCTTCCTTCCTTCCTTCCTCTCTCCAACTGGATGAGATGGTTTAATAGAGTGAACCAAATCTGCTAGATTTGGTGGGCCAAGCAGAAACAATGGGGGACAGCTACAAGTAACCTAGTTCTATGTAATGTGGTTTATAGATGGCAACCAGCATCTTGAATCGCACTCAGAAGCCTATGAGTAGCCAGTAGACAATATCTTGTGCTGCAGGAGTGTTATATGATTGTAATAAGCTACACCTCAAAATACTCATGTCTCTAGTCTTCATTTAAGATTTGATTCTCTTTCATCAAATAGTAGTAGTAGTAGTAGTAGTTGTAGTAGTAGTAGTAGAAGAAGAAGAAGTGGAGGAGGAGGAGGAGGAGGGGAGGACGAGGAGGAGGAGGAGGAATAGAGGAGGGGGAGGACGAGGAGGAAGAGGAGGAGGAGGAGGAGGAGGAGGAGGAGGAGGAGGAGGAGGAGGAGGACAACGACTTTTTTTCAGCCTAACATTGATTCTTTTCATATATGATCTGAGTAAGTTCTGTTGCATTGCCAACTCTTTCTCAGGAGATATGGGGCACCACAGGTTCTACCACTAGAATGGTAGCCTACTATTCTGATTGTGGTCTTCCATTACTGAAGAGAGCACCTGATCCCCCTATCCCAGCTTAAAAACTAGTATATATGCCTTTCTTTCTAAGCATAATTTTCAAGAACAAACTCCCCCTATGCCTGAAGAGAAAGGAATTCAATCAGTGTGTGCTACCTGCTCTAACATATCTTGGTGAAACATGGACACTAACCTCACAATTGATACAAAAGCTACAAGTGGCACAAAGAGCTGTGGAAAGACACATGCTCGGCATCACAAGACAAGACAGAAAGACACATGGATTAGAGCACAACTGAAAGTATATGATGCCATCAAGATAGTAAAAGAATTGAAAGGGAAATAGCAAGAAGAACTGATGGCAGGAGGACCAAGACAGTCATAGAATGGATTCCCCTTGATAAAAAGCGTCCACAAAAAAGATTTAAAACAAGTGTCAAACCTTCAAATGATTCTGGCTACAGCCATCATCACTTTGTTTTAGGTTGCCACAGCAATGGAGGGAGGGGGGAAAGATGCTTTCTTCTGGTTTAGTCATAACAATAACTTTCCTGTGGGAACCAAGGTCAAGCTACCTCAATTTTGGTGGGCTGGAACTTCCATTAGAAAGCCCACCAAAGTAGTTAATTGTGATTTATGACATCTTAGAGGGGTGGGAAGTTCAACTTGTTACTATGTAACCCTGGGGGGGGACTTTCAGTCTCAGTTTCACCTTTGATCATGCCGATACTATGTAGCCATTAAAAGTGTTCTTTGAGGAAAGCAATTGCCTCAGAGTTCTTATTTCTACTGGTCTCATCTATTGGAACCATGACAACAAGATGGAGCGACGGCATCAGAAAGTACTGTGGGCCCAATTGTCAAAAAAAAAAAAGCTCAAGATGTAGAAGAGGCCTTCATTCTGCAGTGGATAAACAATGGCTAAAATGATGTTGCACTTCTTTAGGCACTGAGGTGGACATCTGAACCAGGCACTCCTTCCGTGTGAAGTGTGTGGGCCACAGCTGCCATTGGATTACGTCCTTTAATGCAAGGGTCTACAACCTTGGCAACTTTAAGACTTGTGGACTTCAACTTCCAGAATTCCTCAGCCAGCTTGGTTGGCTGAGGAATTCTGGGAGTTGAAGTCCACAAAGTCTTAAGGTTGCCAAGGTTGGGGACCACTGCTTTAATGTATAGTATAAAATCCCAATATTAACATACAATGGACCAATATAGTCAGATTCATTTCTGTTCTTGACAGAAGCTGCACAACTGATTTGACTCTGTTACATCTGAAGGAAAGTGTTAAGATGCTTTCTATAAAATGGCAATTATTTTATGCAACTATAGGATGCCATTTACTTGTACGTCTCTTCAAGTCAAGCCGTAATCGTCGCGCAAGGGTTCAATTATCTTGTAAGAAGAAAATCTTAGAAGGTAAAAAAAAAAGATTTCTGCCAATAACTAGCTAATCTCACAGAAGGAAACAATTAAAAATTTGGTTGGGAACAATTAGCCATCATTTTTTGAAGCTTTGAGGTGTATATTCCCTGCTCCAAGCACATACAAGCATGTAAGGCATGCATGCACACACAAGCACATCCACAATTTCTCAAAACTAATGTTCACTGTACCAGTTACAGCTCCATCTTTCCTCAAAGTTAAACAGCCAGCCTCTCCAAACCTCAGACATTTTTTTACACATTTGTATCACTTCAATGTGCAATAATACACAATAGAGCTATATTTTATATGCAAATAGACAGCCACAGCACTAATTTACTCCTGATAAGCTGTGGAAGTCAGGCTGCAAGTTAGCTCCCTCACCTAATACATACACATACCAACACACACACACACACCAGTTTTTAAATACTACATGAAAAATAGAAGAGTTGAAACTTAACAAGTGCAATAGAATAGAAATGAGAAGATAAATACGTTGGGGGGAAAAATGGCTGGTCATGGAAATCAGGACTAGCTCTGGTGGCCAGTTTGCCTAATGACTTCACTATCCAGGTAGTCCTCGACTTATAGCCACCACTGATCCCAAAATTACTCTTGCCAAGTGATTGCTAAGTGGATTTTGCCCCATTTTACGACCTCCCTCACCACCATTGTTAAGTAAATCACTGCAATTGTTAAGTTACTAATACAGTTGTTAAACGAATCTGGCTTCTCCATTGACTTTGCTTGTAAGAAGGTTGCAAAAGTTAATCACAAGGCCCAGGACACTGCAACTGTCGCAAATATGAATCAGTTGCCAAGTGTTTGAATTTTGATCGTGTGACCATAGGGATTTAAATGTGAATAATGGTCCTAAGTCAGTCAGTTTTTTCCAGGTAATTTTGAATGGTCACCAAATGAACTATCGCAGGCTGAGAACAACTTGTACTAGGCATGTGTTGTACCGTTGCATTTTGTTGTGATGCATTGATCACACAACCAAGCTTCTGTGAAATACTTCTGAATCATTTTTGAAGTGTGTAAAATCCTATTACAATGCTCAAGCTTTCATACATTTTAAAGATCTCAAGGTTTTCCAGAACCACAGGTACCCACCCCTAGTTTGACTTTAACCCTGATTGGTATATGGCAGAAGTAGGCAACCTTGGCTCTTTTATGACTCGTGGACTTCAACTCCCAGAATTCCTGAGCCAGCTGGCTCAGGAATTCTGGGAGTTGAAGTCCACGAGTCATAAAAGAGCCAAGGTTGCCTACCCCTGGTATATAGCAGTGTTCCTTGGCCACAGGAAGATGTATGAACTTCAACTCCCAGAATTCCACAGCCAGCATGGCTGGCTGGAAAGGGGCAACTCGCCATGGCCAACTCACTGTTGCCAACTTGCCACCACCAATTTGCAATGGCTGACTTTCCACAGGACAACTCATTCCGCAGGACAACTCAATTTAATTATTTAAAATAATTAAAAAATTATTTTAATTTTTTGTCAGTCACATTTTCATTTTGTCCCTCCTTTTGCATCCTTTCTTTAATGATTCTATTCCACTATTTCTTCAATATTAGTGTAACTCTTGTCCCTCGATGAGTTTCCCGCCCAAGTTGGCCACAGGAGGTTGTCCCGCAACAAGTTGGTCACAACAAGTTGGCCACGATAAGTTGGCCATGGTGAATTGGCCGTGGTGAGTTCTCCTAGACCAGGAGTGTCAAACTTGAAATGTCACATGACATGTCGCGAAGTATCATGACTTTTTTTCCATCGCCGGCTGTTATGTATCCAGCTGAAGAGAACACATACACACTTACATAGCAGTCACCACCAGGGGGCGTTGAACTGTAACTGTTTTGGCGGGAACCCAATTTCGGTGGGAAACAGAGGTTCAAACCAATTGGTCAGCTGCTCACCTGGCCAGGTATAAAAAGAGGGCAGGTAAGCCCTATTCCCCAGTACAGTCACTTCCACCGAATAAAGATCTGCCATGCTGTACTCATCGTCTCGGCGTCCTTCCTGCTCTCCAGAACCCACTACACAACACCGGCAATGGGGTGGGTGTGGTTTTGCCATGACACATCCGGCCCATGGGCTGGCAGTTTGATACCCCTGACCTAGACCCTGGCTGGATGAGGAATTCTAGGAGTTGAAGTCCACAAGTCTTTTTTTTTTCAAATTGTATTAATTTTCATACAAATATAAGATACAAAGGAAAATAAAAAGTAATGGAAAACTAGGGGAAGAAAAAAAAGAGAAAAAAATATGGAGTGGGAAGGGAAAAACAAAAAAAAAGCTGTTGACTTCCAACCCTCTTTGGCACAGTAGAAAATAATAGGATTACAACCTCAACTTTTCACTTTAATACTTTCCTTTAATACTAGCCATTTCTATAATAACAAACCCATTTAATCAACAAAAACAAAATCAAAATTTCATTTTTTCCCATCCCAAGGACAAAGTCCCGAAGGGATTTCCAAATAAAAACAGAATTAAATACATTCTCTTCTTTAGATAAAGGAATAGAATTTACAATCTCTGCTTTTCTTTTTTGTGGGAAATAATATATATTTCTGTTTGCTCATTAATTCTTAGAGACTGTCATAATTTATATTATATAAAATTCACTATATTTTTTCAATTTTTTTTAACCCTAAGGGGAACAACTTTTTCTAAATTTTAGAACACTAAACTTCTCTTTAAAAACATTTCTAAAATCAATAATTTCTAATATATATTTTTAAACTTTATCTTTTTTAACCTGAACATACATACTTAAAACACTTTCAATAATACTCAAACGTTATATGTAAAGGAGAAAAAAATTCTTCATTTTCAAACCCGCAAGTCCACAAGTCTTAAAGTTGCCAAGGTTGGATATGCCTGGTCTAGAGTATGATCATTTCCAATAGAATAGAATAGAATAGAATAGAATAGAATAGAATAGAATAGAATAGAATAGAATAGAATAGAATAGAATAGAATAGAATAGTTGGAAGGGACCTTGGAGGTGTACTGGTCCAACCCTCTGCTCAGGCAGGAAACCCTATACAATTTCAGACAAATGGTTATCTGATCTCTTCTTTAAAAACTTCCAGTGTTGGAGCACCCACAGTTCTGGAGGCAGGTTGTTCCACTGGTTAATTGTTCTGTCAGGAAATTTCTTCTTAGTTCTAGGTTGCTACTCTCTTTGGTTAGTTTCCATCCATTGCTTCTTGTCCTGCCTTTAGGCACTTTGGAGAATAGTATGATAAAGTGGGCCCAGAATTTTCAAGAAGTTATAACAATGGACACTTGGGAAAAGATTTGGGTGAGAAATGTAAAATTTACACAGGCCCAAAATTTAAGAGAGAATTTTTATAAAATGTTTTATAGGTGGCACCTAGACCCTAAAAAATTAGCAAGTATGTATCCGAACTGCCAGCCCAAATGTTGGAGGTGTGGCTGTGAGGATGCAACGTATTTTCATATATGGTGGACTTGTAAAAAGGTTAAAGCTTTTTGGATTAAAATTTGGTGGAATATGCAAAATATATTTAAGAAAAGGATAAAGTTTTCTCCACAATTGTTTTTATTGGGTATTATTACAAATACTACTGTTATAGATTTAAAGTTGATGTTGAATTTAATCACGGCAGTGAGACTTTTAGTAGCGCAATATTGGAAGAAGGAAGAACTGCCGACTATAGAAGAGTGGACTTTGAAAGATTCTAACTTGGCAGAAATGGCAAAGATTTCAGCATATTTGAAAGATCAATCGCAACAGAGATACATTGTGGAATGGAGAAGATGGATTGAATATATTCAGAATAAATATGGGACTAAAAAGTTTCATTTAGCATTTGAATAAGTAGTGGATTTTTATAACGTATAACTAGTTAGTAGTTATTTTATTAATATTTTGACTATAGAGAGTTAAAGTGCGATAGAATTTAATGTTTTATTTTTGTTAGCATATTTTAGATTATGTTTGTTTGTATTATTATACCCTGTATTCAGCTCTGGGAAGTCGGGGAGGGGGGAGGGGAGGGTGGGGGGGTTGGGGAGAGGGGAGAGGGGAGGAGGGGGGTTTGTATTCAAAATGTATTGTAAAACTTTTCAATAAAAAAAGGAGAATAGCTTGACTCCCTCTTCTTTGGGGCAGCCCCTGAGATATTGTCTATGGAGATTCTCAGTTATCCAGGTCATAGTTATCCGAAAGATGCTTTTTCACGAGGCAACTGGACTTGCTTGTTTTTCTTTGAAGACATTTTGCTTCTCATCCAAGAAGCTTTTTCAGCTCCAAGAAGGCTCCACACCCATTTGCACTACTCAGGTGACTCTGACGACACAGATAAACCTTCAGGTGGCCTCAATGACTCTCTAAACGAATGCAAATGACCAACTGGCTGCAAGGAGTATCAATCCTTCCATTCCCCACCATCCAGTCAGAGCTGAAGAAACTTCTTGAATGAGAAGTGAAACATCTTCAAAGAAAAACAAGAAAGTCCAGTTGCCTCATGAAAAAGCACATTAGGGTTACCCTCAGATATGGGAACACTGCTATCATGTCACCCCTAGTCCTCCTTTTCATTAAACTAAGACATGCCCGATTCCAGCAATCTTTCTTTATATGTTTTATCCCCCAGTCCCCTAATCATCTTTGTTGCTCTTCTCTGCATTTCCTGGTAATTTTCTCCCCAAAGAGGATATTTAGATGGGAAGCAATAAAAGAAAATGTGTCACATTCCCTTCCAAACACACAAAACACACACACCTGGGGTCCAGCCTTGAATAGCATTGGCATCTGTGCACCATGTGATTCATCTGCTTGCAGCGCTTAGCTGTTTGAAGTTTGTAGCTCGCTTTATCTTAATTTTCTTTTTGCTTCTTATTGTCACGGCTTGGGTGTGTGTACACACAGAGGCTTGCTTAAATGTCAGCTTTGTAAACTGGCATACGATCAAAGCCCGCATGAATGAAGAGGCTTTTTTAATACCCAAGGAAAGCAAATGTTTGCTGCTAAGGCGTAGGACAGCACGTAATGATAAACCCCTTAATCGGTGAGGTCACCACTGAAGATGGATCCAGACATGGGCCTAATTCCAGGGCTGCACCTGGTGTTGGTGAGTTCCAAATAGCCTTTCGGGAATCAACAAGATTCCCAACAGATCAATCTGTCATCGCTTCATATTAGCAACTCTTGTTCTTTTCTCTGTCCTTTTCCCCACTCTCCTCTGTAAGCTGCTTTTCATGGAAACAGGAGCAGCGCTTGCCGCTTGCAAAAGGAGAGATGATCTACTTTTTTTTTAAGCTTTTCCTTTGGGGGCAGTGAGGCTAAGCCCGTGCTTGGCATCTCCCGTGCAAAGCAGAGATAGATAGCGACATCCCTGTTGTGTGCCCAAAGTTGGCTGTGCAAAACTTCAAAGGCGGGTTCTGCTTGGACAAAGCTAAGTACAAATCTTCCCTTTGAAGTGGCTTCCAAAAGGCAGTCCTCCATCTCTTTCTAAAAACAAAGCAGTCATCTTCCTTTGGTTTTTCCTCCAAATGCACATTCATTGGTTCTAGTAGCTGGAAGAGGCTTTTAATGGTGTGTGTAATGGCAGAAACCTTTTCTGACTGTTTTAATTAATTCATGAATGAAGGTGAATATACGTGTCCCTGGATAATGTTGCAGGATCCAATCTGGATTGGTCACCGGGACCTCAGAGGTTTTTGTCTTCCAAGCTTTCAGACTACAGCTCATCCTCAGGCAATTTCTCTCTAGCAGAACGTGTTTTAATTAACTGTTGGGAGCGCTGGGAACAAGCTTCTGAGCATATGCAGAAGGCTCTCCTGGAGAAGAGTTCACTAGGACTTCAAGGAAACACAAATTTAATGCAGATTTGATGGGCGTGTGACTATTATGCAGAGAGTGTTTGGGTTGCATATTGCCTCCTGTGTGTGGCAAAAAGACCTTGTCCTCATTTAGTGACTGTCTCAGTTAACGGAAAGGACAGAAAGAAACAAACTGTTTTCTGACCAATCTGTGAATTTGCAACCATATTCCTTGCAATGGACAACACTGTACACTGCAGTGAGAATAACATTGGCCTTAATTTTATTAGTCCAAGAGAAAGCTATCCAGTTTGGTCACCATGATATAAAAAAGATATTGAGGCAACCTGGAACTAAGAAGAAATTTCCTGGCAATTAGAACAATTAACCAGTGGAACAACCTGCCTCCAGAAGTTGTGAATGCTCCAACACCAGAAGTCTTTAAGAAGACACTGCACAGCCATTTGTCTGAAATGGTACAGGCCCTATACTATAGAGTTTCCTGCCTGAGCAGGAAAACTAGACTAGAAGACCTCCAAGGTCCCTTCCAACTCTGTTATTCTGTTCTGTCATTCTGTAATTTGTTGAGTAAAGGGCAAGACCGTAAACATCTGGGTGGAAACTAATCAAGGAGAGAACCAACCTAGAAGTAAGGAGAAATTTCCTGACAGCTCAAAATTTCCAGCGCTAAGCAAGGCAGCTGTTAAGCAAATTTTGGTGCATTTTACAACCTTTCTTGCCACAACTGTTAAGTGATTCACTGCAGTTGTTATTAATAATATGGTTATTAAGTGAATCAGCTTCCCCATTCCCTTTGATTATCAGAAGGAGGTTGCAAAAGGTGATCACATGATCCTGGGACACTGCAACACTGCATATCATCATCATAAGCCTTGGTGGAGCAGTGGGCTAATGCCTCCTTAAGTAACACCAGCTGCCTGAAATTAGTGTAGGTTCGAGTCCCACCAGGCTCAAGGTTGACTCAGCCTTCCATCCTTCCGAGGTAGGTAAAATGAGGACCCAGATTGTTGGGGGCAATTAAGCTGACTTTGTAATAATGCCGCTTGGGGTGTGTGTGAAAGCCCTAATAAGCAGGCATATACATAGAATGAAGGCTACTGCTAAGCTTGTAAGCCGCCCTGAGTCTTCGGAGAAGGGCGGGATATAAATGGAATTAAAATAAAATATAAAAAAATAAATACATGCCAGTTGCCAAGTGCCCAAGTTTTTACCATGTGACCACAGGAATACTGTAGTGGTTGTAAGTGTGAAAAACAGTCATAGATCACTTTTTCCAGTGCCGATGTAAGCTTGAACAGTCACTAAATGAATGGTTTTAAGTCAAGGACTATCTGAAGAAGAGAAACCTGTAAGAATATAAAGGCTGTGTTTATGCAGGTAAAAATTTGGCAGCTGCATCAACCCACGGGCTATTCTTGCTCAATGCTAACCCTAATCTGGTATTCTGTGGCTTAATGTATTGGGCCAACCCAGCCAATTTTGTCAGCTTCTGATCCAATATATTGTGGGTTAAAATGGGCTTGTCCCCTTAATCGGCGAAGTGGCCTATGTAAAGGAAGATGCTGATTCAAAAGAAAAAAAAAATCTGGCTGTTAGGAAATGGAAGAAACCTATCAATATAATTCTGTCTCAGAAAGAGGAATGAAAAATATTGGGACAATACAAGCCTCTTGAAGGAGAAATCATACAAGAAAGGGTGGAAGGGGGTTGGATGGGTTGAAAGGGGAGACATGCCAATCCTTGAAAAAGCAAGAAAAGGGTAGGAAAAAAAAATCTTTTTAAAAAAGATTTTAAAGGTCAATTTGCCGGCAAAAACTCTCCAGCTGGAAATGGATGGCAGCAACATTTTGACCTCAATGATCTCTTAAGAAAAATAATGTACTTTTCAAGATTGTCAGCCTCTGCCTGCTTTCCAATTTTGCTTAATTCCATGGCTTGCCTGACCTCTGCGGCTGTTTGCAGCCTGACACCAAATGAGAGTCACTAGTGCCATTAGATGCTTTGCTAACAAAAAAGATTTGGACATCATTTTCCTGAGGCTGGACAGCTGAGGAGATCTCCTCTTGTTAGCTGGACCCTTTCCCCTTAGTCCTTGTTGGCAATTTGACACCTGAGAAGAAAACTGATGTTCTCATTTGAGGTACAATAATTATTGTACAAGGAACAAAAAAGACCTATCTTGAGAAGTCCATAATTCTAGAAAGATATAATACCAATAAAGGAGAATATTTGTCGCTCAGGGTTGAAATGAAGGGTCCTTGGTGCCCTTTGAGCTTGGTTGTTTTCTTGCAGATGTTTCATTACACAAACATCATCAGTGCTGTTTGCAAACCCCACTTCATGCTGGCACCCATGATGTTACCTAGTTTGGATAATGTAATGTCTGCAAGGCTACGCAGAGAATGTTGAGCACGGCAGAAAATATTATTGGAAGTTCACTTCCTTCTATCCAGGACATGGCATATAAGCAATGCTTGACCAGGGTATGTGGTATTGACAGGGATGCTACACATCCTCTCCATGGTCAGTTTTCTTTGTTACCTTCTGGGAAGAGGCTTCGTGCTACCCAAAGCAGAATAACTAGATTCTGTAATTGTTTTGTACCATATAATATTAACCTTGTTAACTCTCAAGACTCTTTTTTCCGCTTTGAATTCAAAATGGACTATGGCATATTGGTGTATATATCTATATCTATATCCATATTTCCATATTTCTATATCTATATCTATATCCATATCCATATCTATATGTATATATCTATATTTCTATATCTATATCTCTATATTTATATTTATATATCTATATGTCTATGTCTATGTCTCTATCTATATCTATCTATCTATCTATCTATCTATCTATCTATCTATCTATCTATCTATCTATCTATCTATCATCTATCCGCACGCACACGCACACACACCCATAGAAAACATGAAAGTATGTTATGAAAATAAAACGTGCCTCAAATGATTTCCACAGGCCTTCAAAAGCCAAACCCATACAAGAAACAGTTTGCAAACTATCTCCCTTTTTGTCAGAAAAGGTCTAATCCTGCTGTATTGCCTTAGATCTTCAGTCATGTTAATTTTTAAAACTGCATTAGAAGGTTTCATAATAAAGCTGTTTTCTCTCTTTCCCAGCGCTCACGTTTGAAGGGAAAATAAGCTTGCTGTCAAATGTTTCTAACTCCCTTTGTATGCAAGATTGGGATATTTTCCACATTGTAGAAAATGCTGTGATTTCATTTAATGTATATGTTACTGGAACAGAAACAACAACTACCTACAGCTGGTAGAATCCTTAAACATTAAAACTGACAGTTGACAAAATGCACATTCTAGGATAAATCACTTTTTGTTGGGAATACGCTTTTAAAATCTCCATTTAAAATGGGAGGGGGGGGACTTGTTGAATGGTGAAGCTGGCATGAACATGCTGACTATTTAAGGAGAGAGGTGGAATAGAAAGACCAATGTAGGAGAGCCAATCATGGCTTGGGACCAGATTATCTGAGGAACCGTCTCTTGCTGATCACATCCACCTGACCCACTAGAGTGGGGGAGGGGAAGGAATGTTGTGGGTCCTATCCCCTAAGGAGATACATCATTCAGGACCCAGAAGAAGGGCCTTCTCCATGGTGGCTCCCTCCCGCTGGAACAACAGCCCTCCAAAAATCAGACTGCCTCCCGTTTTGACACTCTTTAAAAAGGCCCTGAAGACGTGGTTGTGCCAGCAGCTTTGGGGAACCCAGAGTGTGAGGGAGCTCATCAAATTCCTATTTAATCATGTGCTGTTGCCGAAGGTGGGTGGGTGGGGTCATTGTTTTGTTTGTTTTTTTTAAAAAATTCTATATTGTGTTTTTTTTGGTTGTAAGCCACTCAGAGTCTCCGTGAGTGAGAAGGTGGCTATATAAATGTTATAAATGAATAAATCAGTCATCTTCATTGAACATTTGCACCTGTCCTATTCTAAATTCCCTCCCTTCTCCCACCTAGTCACACAACTCATATTGGAGCATGTGCAGGTCAACCTCTGCTTTTCCAATGGCACATCCACACAACGTACACAGATGCAACATGTTAGTTCATTCATTCCATAACAAAATACAGAGGACTCTTACGGCCACCGCCGATAAATTGGAAAGTGCTTCAGAGGCATGCTTTCCGTATCTTTCTGAAAGGGCCCTAGAAGAGATAGTAGATCCCACCTCTGGAACTATTTTCTCAGCATCTTCAGATGTTGAAAAGTATCCATAGCAACATAACCAATCACATCCATGCTTGATTTGTCTCAAATCATAATACTGAGTCAGACTGGATATGGATTTTTTCAAAATAGAAAAGAATTGATCCCAATGATTTTGCAGGCTGACCTATCAGGACAGTATGACAGAGATGTCCAACAAGCTATAGTGTGGCCAAAACATTATCCTGTATATCTGGTTGCAATCTTTTTCTGGCTATTTTACAACAATAGAAAAGAGAAATCTTATAACAGAGAGATTCAAAATCACTTGATTGTTGATGGTTAAAATATATTGGGTGGAATATATTGAGACTCTAGAAAGAGTGCAGAGAAGAGCAACAAAGATGATTAGAGATCTGGAGGCTAAAACACATGAGGAACAGTTGCTGGAATTGGGTATGTCTAGTTCAATGAAGAGAAGGATGAGGGGGGGGACATGATAGCAGTGTTCCAATATCTTAGGGGCTGCCACAAAGAAGAGGGAGTCGAGCTATTCTCCAAAGCACCTGAAGGCCGGACAAGAAGCAACAGATGGAAACTAGTCAAGGAGAGAAGCAACCTAAAACTAAGGAGAAACTTCCTGACAGTTAGAACAATTAATCAGTGGAACAACCTGCCTCCAGAAGTGGTGAATGCTCCAACACTGGAAGTTTTTAAGAAGACAGTGGACAGCCATTTGTCTGAAATTATATAGGGTTTCCTGCCCGAGCAGGGGGTTGGATTAGATGACCTCCAAGGTCCCTTCCAACTTCATCATCATCATCATCATCATCATCATCATCATCATCATCATCATTATTTAAATCTTAGAGTAAGACCCTTTTCCCTGTGACAGTTATTTAAGTATTGAAAGAATATCTCCCTTTACTGGTAATCCTTGATGTACAACCTTTTGTTTAGTGACCACTTATAGTTACAACAGCACTAAAAAAGTGCTTTATGACTGTTTTTCAGTTTACGACCATTGCTGCATCCTCATGGTTACGTGATCAAACTCTGGATACTTGGCAACTGGCTCATACTTCTGATGGTTGCAGAGTCCCGGGGTCACGTGATCATCTTTTGCGACCTTCTGACAAGCAAAGTCAATGGGGAAGTTGGGTTCACTTAGCAACCGTGATACTAACTTAACAGCTGTAGTGATAGCTTAACAACGTAACAGTGATAGCAATCAGGTGTAGGTGGGTGGACTCAGGAATTCTGGCCCTTTGCTTCTTTTTGTCCATAGGGAGTGACCATAGGCCAGTGGGCAAGGCCTTTCTCTGCAAGCAATAGACCCCAAGCAAGAAAGGTCATAAAATGGGGCAAAATTCACTTAACAACTGTCTTGCTTAGCAATGGAAATTTTGGGCTCAGTTGTGGTCATAACCTGAGGACTACCTGTAGCTGGTTTCCTTGGCCAACTGTGATCAAAAATCCTGTTTTTTCATTAGGTATATATGGAGCCTCTATGTTCAAAGAGTACTCTAAAAGCATTAAATGTGTGAATGCTCCATAACCAGCATAAACTCTATAGATTTATTTATTGAGAAAACAATCATTCCCTGTTAAAAATACTCATTCCTTTCCCTCTTCAATCTGAAATATACATACAAATACCTAATTTCACTTAGATTTTAGGCAGCAATTATTGTGGTATTTGAGAGGAGCACAGCATGAAAAAAAATCAGAAGTGAAGAAACATTTCAGCACAAAATATGAAGAAAGACACAGAGATAAGGTCTTTTTTCCTTTTAGAAAAATGCAGATAGATAAAAGTGAAAGAACCTCGAAGAAAATAAAAAGAAAGAGGTAAATATCGGGAAGAAGAGTGGATGCTTTTATGAGATATGTGTGAAGGACTCATGCTTAGTAGAAATGTTATATCTTGATGGGATCTGCAGATCTCTTTCCCCTTTTATCTCTAGCAAGAAGTAGAAAAAAAAGTGAATTACAGCTTTAAAGGAAAAAAATCAATAAAAGTCTGGGTGGAAAGAGAAGAGAAAAAGAGAAAACTATAGTGGGGAAAGAATTGTCTTAATCCTTATGTGATGACTTCTGAAATGAGTAAAGGCAACATTAGATATTATGTAAAATAACATATCTTAGCTGTTGGGGGGGGGGAAAGGAGGAGAAGATTTATGTCCTCTATAAATCAAAACATCACAAAAGAAGTTCTTTTCTATGTCCCTGGAAATAGAAAGTGGTCAGTCAGAGAAAGCTGGGTTTTCAAAGGAAAGAGGGGGCCCTTAGCTAGGACATCAGAAATAGAATGGAATAGCAATAGCAACAGCCCATAGACTTATATACTGCTCCATAGTGCTTTACAGCAGGAGTCCCCAACCTTGGCAACTTTAAGACCTGTGGACTTCAACTCCCAGAATTTATTTTATTTTATTTATTTAATTAAATTTTTATACCGCCCTATTCCCGAAGGACTCAGGGCGGTTTACAGGGCAACATAAAATACAATATAAAAATAGTATAAAATTAAAATAGATTAAATTAATTAAGTCGAACAATTAAAACTATTAAAAGCTAAAACCCCTTCAGTCCAGGCCTGATAGATCAAAAAACCAGGTTTTCAGGTCCTGGCGAAATGAACGCAGATCGGGGGCGGTCCGAAGCTGGCTGGGGAATTCTGGGAGTTGCAGTCCACAGGTCTTAAAGTTGCCAAGGTTGGGGACCCCTGCTTTACAGCACTTTTTAAAGTGGTTTACAAATGTCAGCCTCTTGCCCCCAACAATCTGGGTTCTCATTTTACTGACCTCGGAAGGATGGAAGGTTGAGTCAACCTTGAGCCAGTCAGGATCAAACTCCTGGCAGTGGGCAGAGTTAGCCTGCAATGCTGCATTCTAACCACTGTGGGTCACCAGGGGTCCCTTGCATTGAGGAGCTTCCAGCCTTCCCTCCAATGATACTTTGTGCATTGGAGTTAGGCAGCTAATAAATTCAAGTAAACAAACAGATCTTTTGCCTGGATGCAACAGAGAATCATGTGCAGAAGCAGGGAACATAAATCTTACAGCAAGCAAGTGTAAGTGGGCAGATCGGGCCCTAGCTTAGAAATTCTGGCCCTTTATCACTTTATATCCATAGGGAATGACCATATGTCAGCCAGAAAACTCAGGTTTTGCAAGCAGAAGACTCCAAGCCTGAAGTACTCTGCTATCTTTCATCATAAAGATGAGCCAGCAAAGATATGGACATTATTTTTTTGGCGGGGGCAGAGTTAAGGCCAGACCGGGTTAAACCAGAAGAAATATACTCTTCATGGATGAGGAAGGACTTTGGGATTTTAATGGGAAATAAATAAGTAAATAGATGCAAAGTCTGGATTTGGCATGTTTTCCCCCTAGCGATTTCAATGGGGAGTTTTTCAATGTGTTTGGTTTGTGGTGCACAAGTCTGAATCTGGCAAAGGTATTTCAACTCCTTGATGTAGAAGAAGGAAAGGCAGATCCTGGGAGGGAGGTGGAGTCAAGAGAGGAATCAGCCTAGAGTTGTTGCATTCCCACAAATGGTCCAAGTCCAATTCTTCTCAAATTCCGTTAACTTTTATCTAGTGCCAATTTAGTGCTGGCTATCAGCTGACTAGATCCTTGTGTATAGGCATGATCAATAAGTCAGCTTAACTAGAACTTAACATGTGGTCCTGATTCTTCACGCCTGACACAAAGTGACTCAGAAAGACACCTGTTTAATGCACTAAACCAGTAGTGGCGAACCTATGGCACACGAGCCAGAGGCGGCACTCAGAGCCTTCTTTGTGGGTACGTGTGCCATTGCCCTAACCCCGCCTCCCCCATGGCCCTGTCCTCACCAGAAGCCCCCCAGAGAGTCGCCCCTGGGCATGGTCCACACAGAGCAGTGCAGTCAAGAACATGGCAGCCAGGCAGCAAGGACAAGATTCCGCCTTCACGCCCCCATGCACGCAGATGCTGCTGCTGGGTACGGGTGCAGGGCATGACTGCCATGGCATTACAGGGCTGCCTGGGCGATCTGCGGTCGGCCGTGGAGGTAGTGGGTGGCCCTGTGAGTGGGCGGGGCAGAGCAGGGGGCAGAGCAGGGGTGGGGCAGGCAGCAGATCAGGTGGGCGGGCCAGGGGGCAGGGCGGTTTTTGGGCACTCAGTCTCTAAAAGGTTCGCCATCACTGCACTAAGCTATCAAGAAAAGAGGATTTCTCTTCTTCCTTACCTTACAGTATGGTTATACTCCAAAAGATTTACTGGGGAATATAATTTTTCACGTAGAGCTAGCACAGGGCTTTTCAACCAGTGGTACGGGTACCACCTGTGGCACATTGGCACCTGGCAGGTGGTATGCCACCATCCTAAAAAAAGTGGTAGCTGGGGAGGGGAATGAGCTGAACTGGTGGCAGCACCGCACAAGCCTGAGCGAGAGATGGCTGGAGCTGCAGGGCTGTCAGGGCTCAGCGGAAGCGCCAGGATCAGTGCCGCTTTCCAGCTGATTGGCACTTCTTTGGGGCTGCCAGGGCTCAGTGGAAGCACCAGGATCAGCACCAGGCTCCAGCTGGAGCTTGGAGCTGATCCTGGTGCTTCTGAGCCCAGAAGAAGTACCAATCAGCTGCAATGTTGCAGCATCTCCAGGGTCTTGTGATTTACATTCAGATGCTTGGCAACTGATTCATATTTATGACAGTCACAGTGTCCCAGGGTCATGTGAAGTGACCAAAACATGCTGCAACCACCCAGCAGAGGGGAGGTAATAAAAACCAAACACCACCCCCACCCCACCCCCACTGCCAATCCTCAACAGAAATGCTCACAACAATGAAAACCTCAGACAGGAGGAAGAGCGTTGCCGGGAGGGGGGGGTAAGCAGGTGTCTTGCTTGGCTGTGGATTGGGGGGTACTTTTTTCAGTGCCATTGTAACTTTGAACAGTCACCAAGCGAACTGTTGTAAGTCGAGGACTACCTGTACTTTATCACTTTTTTCCTTTTTTTTTGGTCATCAAATTTTTGACACCTTGCTAGGCGACTGTTGGTACTCGGATGTTGCCATATCCTAAAAGTGGTACAGTGGGTGAAAAGGTTGAAAAGCCCTGAGCTAGCATAGGAAGTGGGACTCTGAGACATTTAATGACTGTGGAGACCAAAGAGGTTGCTGAGGTTCACCACCCAGCCCTGAACACCTGAACAGCTGACTGACTGGCCAGGATACAGTGAGATCCTGTGGGGTAATGAGAGTTTAATTACAATCCAATTGTTTGCATCATGGTTCAGGGTCAAGGTAGGTTCAGATTTAGAGAGCTATGGCTAGAGGACGTCAACCCCAAGCAGTCCACAAAAAGGAAGCAGGAGCCTGCAAAGCTTGATCTGGAGTTTGACTCAATGACCAAATGCGGCTGGAACACGCAGCACAACACATCTTTAGCAAAGAGCGGGGAAGAAGAAGCTACCCCTAAGCAGCCAAGCCTGTTCCAATTAGCATCTTCTGATTGCATTGCCATTTGACAAGTCTGGAGCACCATTGTGCTGTCAGAGAAAGTTGAGTGTTTTTCCTGTATCTTTATAAAAAAAAAAGAAAAAGAGAGAGAGAGAGAGAGAGAGAGAGAAAGGAGCAGAGCTGAACATCTCCTTCAAATCAAGGTCTCTCTCTTTGTTGGCAGATGGCCTTGGCAAGCTTTATTTCATCTTTCAAAATGTCTCATGGACAGTCACAGATCTTTACAAAGCTGAGGTGACTAAGTCTCGGCCAGCTACAAGAATAGAATACAGAATAACAGAGTTGGAAGGGACCTTGGAGGTCTTCCAGTCCAACCCCTTGCTCAAGCAGAACACCCCATATCATTTCAGACAAATGGCTGTCCAGTCTCTTCTTAAAAACCTCTAGAGTTGGGGCACCCACAGCTTCTGGAGGCAAGCCGTTCCACTGATTGTTGTCACTGTCAGGAAATTTCTCCTTAGTTCTGATTGGATCTTTCCTTGATAACTTTCTATCCATTACTTCTTGTCCTGCCCTTCGGTGCTTTGGAGAATAGAAATTAAACATTTCTCATTCAGGCGAAAACCGTGTGACTCGGAAGAGTTTTGCTTGCTTTTTGTAACAGTATCGATAGAGCATCTTCTAGCCTGTTTTAGATCTGATCTCTCTATTGCTTGTGATTGAAGGTGTGTCGGGGAGGAAGTTTTTCAATCTCCTAAATATCTACCAATTTGACATAGGTTGTCATTAGACAATCATCGAGTATTTCAATAATAGCTCATATCCTGGCAACTTCTTGGATATGTTGGCTTGGATATGTTTTGATGGTGGTTCTTCATTTTAAAAATCTCATACTAGGTAAAGAGTTTGGTGAGTGAGTGGAGAGCTGAAAGATTAAGCACAGGGCCATCCATGGAAGTTCCATTCACTACTTTTTTGTCTAATTTAAATTGTTTTAACCAACAAGCCACCAAATATAAAAAGCACGTCACAGGTCTATCCAAACCAATCTGTAAAATGTTCCATTCTTTTATTTCTTAGGGTACCCTATTTTGTGCTAGATGATGGTCTTCTCTTATCTGTCTACGTCTAGTTTAATGAAATGAAAATGTCTAGTTCAATGAAGAGAAGGACGAGGGGTGACATGATAGCAGTGTTCCAATATCTCAGGGGTTGCCAGAAAGAAGAGGGGGTCAATCTATTTTCCAAAGCACCTGAAGGCAGGACAAGAAGCAATGTTGAAAATGGTATAGGGTTGGACTAGAAGACCTCCAAGGACCCTTCCAACTCTGTTATTCTGTTATCTAAATATATCTTTGTGAACATATTTGATAGCCTTCAATATATGTCAAATGGGACATGATTTACTGTCCTTGCAGTCCTGAGTGCTAGATCTGTTTAGATAATTCAGAATTGTTCCAGACAGGTGAATCATTGTTACTTTCAGATAGATATTTGAAAACATTTCTGGAGGAAGCAATTTCTCAGATTTAGTGGATGAATGATATGAGATGTCGCATGCTTGTGCGATTGAAGATTGTGTGTGTGTGTGTGTGTGTGTGTATGAAGATAGATAGATTGGCGGAAATGGCAAAGATTTCAGCGTATTTGAAAGACCAATCGCAACAGAGATATATTGTGGAGTGGAGAAGATGGATTGATTATATCCAGAATAAATATGGGACTAAAAAGTTTCACTTAGCATTTGAATAAGTAGTGGATATATATGATGTATAACTAGCTTGTAGTTATTTTACTGAGAGTTAAAGTGCAATAGAATTTAATATTTTATTGTTGTTTGCATATTTTAGATTATGTTTGTTTGTATTTTTATACCCTGTATTTAGCTCTGGGAAGTCAGGGGGGGGGGGAAGTCGGGGAGGGGGGGAAGGGAGGGGAGAGTTGGGGAGGTTTGGGGAGAGGGGAGGGGGGAGGGGAGGGGTTTTGTATTTAAAAATGTACTGTAAAACTTTTCAATAAAAAAAGAAGATAGATAGATAGATAGATAGATAGATAGATAGATAGATAGATAGATAGATAGATAGATAGATAGATAGATAGATGATAGATAGATAGATAGATAGATAGATAGATAGATAGATAGATAGATAGATAGATAGATAGATAGATTGGAACAGGGCTATTATGTCACTCCTAGTCTTTCTTTTGTCTTGACTAGCCATACCCAATTCCTGCAACCATTATTCATATGTTTTAGTCTCCAGGCTCTTAATCATCTTAGTTGCTCTTCTCTGCCCTCTTTCCAAAATCTCAACATCTTTTTTTTTATAATAAGATGACCAAAACTGGATGAAGTATTCCAGATGTGGTCTTACAAAATGAAACAAGTTTCACATCTGATAAAATAATTGCATTCTACTACTTGATCAGGACAAATATCTCACCTAAAGAACCTATTGGCTTCTGCAACTCCTACATTTGGAAATAGATTTGCAAAAACACAAAATTTATCCACACAAGGTAAAGGTAAAGGTTCCCCCCCACCGCACATGCGTGCTAGTCGTTTCCGACTCTAGGGGCCGGTGCTCATCTCCGTTTCAAAGCCGAAGAGCCAGCGCTTGTCCGAGGACGTCTCCGTGGTCATGTGGCCGGCATGACTAGACGCCAAAGGTGCACGGAACGTTGTTACCTTCCCACCGTAGTGGTCCCTATTTTTCTACTTGCACTTTTACGTGCTTTCGAACTGCTAGGTTGGCAGAAGCTGGGACGAGTAACAGGTGCTCAATCTGTTACGCAGCACTCGGGATTCGACCCGCCAAACTGCCGACCTTCTGATCGACAAGCTCAGCGTCCTAACCCACTGAGCCACCGCGTCCCTTTTATCCACACTAGAATCCCTATTATGAATTTGCCTCACTACTAGACATAACCTGCTGTTTTCCTTTTTGCATACAAATACCTTTAATTTATGGATTGTCCTTCCATCTGAAAGTGTGCTCACATGTTTAGAAGTAACAACGTAGGCTTGGCTTGGTAAGAACCAGTTTGGTCTAGTCTAGTGGTTAAGGCACCAGGCTAGAATGCAAGAGACTGTGAGTTCTAGTCCTGCCTTACCCTTAAAAACCAGCTGGGTGACCTTGGGCTAGTTACTTTCTCTCACCTCTATTTACCTCAAAGGGGTTGTTTTTTGCAGGGAAGATGGGGGGGGATATTGAGTTATTTCTAAAAATAATAAAGGAGGATATAAATAAAGACAGGTAATCCTTGACTTAAATTCGAATATTTAGTGACTCTTCGAAGTTAGAACAGCACTGAAAAGAGTGACTTATGACCGTTTACGACTGTTGCAGCATCTTCATGGTCACATGATCAAAATTCAGATGCTTGGCAACTGGCTCATATTTGTGATGGTTGCACAGTGTCCCGGGGTCACGTGACGCCGTTTGGTGACCTCCTGACAAACAAAGTCAATAGGGAATCCAGATTCACTTAACAACTGCATTACTAAGAGCTGCAATGATTCCCTTAAAAACTGTGATAACAAAGATTGTAAAATGGGACACTTAACAATGGTTTTGGTCAGGGGTAGGCAACCTTGGCTCTTTTATGACTCGTGGACTTCAACTTCCAGAATTCCTGAGCCAGCCACGCTGAGGGAAAGGGAGAGGTTTCCAAGCTGAGCCATGCTGGCTCAGGAATTCTGGGAGTTGAAGTGCACGAGTCATAAAAGAGCCAAGGTTGCCTACCCCTGGTCTTGGTTATGAACAGAAATTTCGGGTTCAATTGTGGTCATAAGTTGAGGACCACCTGTGAATGAATGAATGAATGAATGAATGAATGAATGAATGAATGAATGAATGAATGAATGATACCAGCTGACAGTTGTAGGGATTTTCTTTGGGAGAGGAAAATTAGTCCAACTTATTAGGACTGAGATCAGAAGCATGCTCCCTTAGAACATAGCAGTGTTGCAAAAATTGGAATTTTCTTCTAAGTAATCCTGCCCAATAGCCAAACAGAGGAAGTCTTCCTGCTTGGTCAGGGTCTCAGAGGCAGGCGTAATTTGCTTCAGCGGAGGCCACCTGCTGGAAGAGGCCCTACCAATTTCCTTGTGTGTCCCCAGCCGTATCTGCAGGTGGTAGCCACCGCTGGGTTTAGATGAATGAGAGCCTCTGTGAGTTCCTCAACATATGATCATCCATTCCTCTGGTGCAACAAGGGGGCATTTTCCCCTTTTCTTGGATTTGATATCCACACGCATCTGCCTTTCGCTGGTGCCGGGAGGTGCTTGCCGTAATTATTCTTTATCATTTGAGCAGGCAGCCTTCAGATTTCCAGCGCTTATAAATAGCACACTTAAAAACCTCCTCCCACTGCAGGATTTTGGGGACAGTGTGCTTCAAAACTTCAACAAATGATTATATTATGAATACACACACACACACACACACACACACAAGCACAGAGAGAGGGGGGAGGGAGAGGGAAAGGGAGAGAGAGAGAGAGGGAGGGAGGGAGAGAGACAGAGAGAAACAGAGACAGAGAGAGAGAGAGAGAGACAGAGAGAGAGAGACACGGAGAGAAAAAATTTCCTCTTTTTTAAAAGGCCTGCTTCCAGGCTACAATTGGCTGCACTGGGGGAACAGAAAAAAATAGGATTTATTCTGTTTCCTCAAAAAACATTTCAATATTTTCATTTGGGAATTCTGTATTTCACAGGTGAAGCATTCATTGTGTGTGTTTCTTTTTATGTTTGTCAAACAGAATAACAGAGTTGTTTTATTATTTTGAAGAGAGAAGAGGAGATAGAATCAAAATCCTGTGAAGTGGTAGTACCACTTTATAATGCCTTGGTAAAACCACAATATATTGGTTGCCACAATATAAAAAAGATCCGACACTCCAGTTTTAATTCCAGCTGGGTAGCGTATCACTGGGGCTGCCCATGTATTAATGGCTTTAATTATATTTCCACCATTCAGCTTTGATTTTAGTATTTTGCGGACTCTTCTGATGTATTCCTTTTGTATTGACTCTTTGAGTTTTCCATTCAAGATGTTATCTGCTTCCAATATGCCTAGGTATTTGTAACCGTCATCCTTTGATAGTGCTTTCATAATACTTCCGTTTCCCAGTTCTATTCCTTCTATTTTTCCCACTTTTCCTCGTTGCATGAATAATATAGCACATTTTCCAAGTCCAAAGTCCATTCTGATGTCGCTGCTAAACAGTTGAACTGCGTTGAGTATTGATTCAAGTTCAGTGTGGCTTTTCGCATACAGTTTTAAGTCATCCATGTATAGTAGATGGTTTATCTTGTCGTGCTGGCTTGAGATGTGGTATCCCAGTTTTGTGTTTCATAATATTATTGTCAATGGAATTAATGCAATGTTGAACAGTAGTGGTGAAAGTGAGTCCCCTTGGAAGATTGCTCGTCTGATGTTGATTTCACCAGTGTTCAAAAATGTACAGATGTTTTTGCTGATTCCAAAGTTTTCCAGACATGCATTAATCCAACTGTGGGGTAATGAGTCAAATGCTTTCTTGTAATCAATCCACGCCATATTTAAATTTGTTTTTCGTTGTTTTGCATTTTTAAGTAACATTTGGTCAATGAGCAGCTGATCTTTTGTTCCTCTTGATTTTTTATAATTTCCTTTTTGTTCTGCTGGATACAAATTGTTTTCTATCAGATGATTGAATACTGAATTTGCCGGTATTCTTGTAAAAAGTTTGAATGTTCTTGGCAGACAAGTAATTGGGCGGTAGTTGCTTGGTTCTGTGCTCTTTTCAGGGTCTTTCATTATCAAGTATGTTCGACCAGCTGTTAACCATTCTTCACTTGTGGCATTTTTTTTTATTTTATTTTTAAAATTCCATTTATATCCCGCCCTTCTCCGAAGACTCAGGGCGGCGTACAAGCTTAGCAGTAGCCTTCATCCTATGCATATGCCTGCTTATTAGGGCTTTCACACACACCCCCAAGCGGCATTATTACAAAGTCAGCTTAATTGCCCCCAACAATCTGGGTCCTCATTTTACCTACCTCGGAAGGATGGAAGGCTGAGTCAACCTTGAGCCTGGTGAAGCATTTCATCAAACTGAGTGGCCATGCAGTGATGGAGGCTAGTGAGGTGTTTCAACCAGTATCCATGCAGCTCGTCGAGGCCAGGTGCACTCCAGTTCTTGACCTTCTTTACTTGTTTTGCAACCATATCGGTGGTTATTACAATATTCTCCATTTTGTTTTGTGTTGCTTATTTTTGTATATCTTTGATCCAGGAGGCAGTTTTATTATGTTCCACTGGGTTTTCCCACAGTTCTTTCCAAAAGTTTAAGGTTTTTTTCTTTACATGGTAGAGCAGTAGTTTGGACTTTATTTTCATCAAGTGACCGATAGAAGAGGTGCCGGTTTCTTCTGAACTGGATGTTTTCACGATATTGTTTTATTTGTCCTTCATATCTTTCAATTTTCTTCGCTGTTGCTATTACATGCTGTTTTAGGTTTTCCATGTTTTCTGTTATTGTTGTTTCCTCCAGGTTATATTTTTTCTATAAACTATTTTTCAGCTTTTTGTTCTTTAGTTTTCCTTCTTTCAAGTATTTCAATTTGCTGACATCTCCTCATAGTTTTTTTGTGGTTGTTTTTTTTTGGTGTTCCAGTGCGTTTCTTTTTTGGCATTTTTTAACCCAATTCTGCAGTTATAATGGTGGCTGTACTGTACATTAGTTGGTTTGTTTCATACAGTGTGCTGGATGGGATGGAAGTTAAAATGTCGTTCACAGCATTTAGTAGATCTTTCACTCGTTTGCTATGCACTTCACAGATGGCAGGCAGTCTTTTTCTTTCTGTGTTTTCTTTGATGTGGTTTTCAATCTTTTCTTTCAGCATTTTTGCTAGATTACTTAGCTCTACACTTTCGAGTTGTTGCACAGGGGAATCTTCATCCTGTGTGGTGGCTTCTTCCACTGGTTGGTCAGTTTGTTGGTCAGTTTGTTCAGGTATTGGAACAATTTCTTCAGCCTGTTCTTCATCATTGCTTGTTGTTTTCTTCCACAGTTGCATTATTCTTTTTTGAAATCCCCTGGCTGTTGGTTCTGCCTGGTAGTAGCATTGGATGATTTCTTGATTTTCTTCGGTTGTCCAGGTTTTGTGCTTTTGTTCCAGTTGCCTTACAGTTGTATGCTCTGGTTCCCCAGCAGTAGCAACTGAGCCCTGTGGCCCATTTTTTGACAGATGTCCTGGAGCCATAGCATCTGACGCGGTCCTTGTTGACCCGGGCGACGACTGATCCAGTATGGATTTTTTTTAAATTTCTTCTCATCATTGGTGATGGGAGGTGCCTGGGTTGGTTCACGGTGGCTAAGCCACTACCAATCAGAAGACCGGTAATCCCATAACCATAGGGACCGCACCCGATAGCTGTCCAGGCCCAACCACGGGTTGTTGTTGTTGCTGTTGTTGTTGTTGTTGCTGTTGTTGTTGTTGTTATTATTATTATTATTATTTCTTTATTCATTAAACATGAACCTCAGTCAACTGAACATTCAAATTGATAGGCACTAATGGTTGACATGGGTTGCTGCCAGCATCCTAGGTATCAACCAGGTGTTATCATCATCATCATCATCATCACCATCATCATCACCATCATCCTGGGCTGGTGATGAAATGAAAACCATGTCATGGGAACCCTGCTAGGAAAATAGCAGGTGCACAGCTTCAATAAAGATGGTTTCTGGCTTAACAGTAGTAATTGGTTATGTTATCAGGCTGGAGCACCCAGGGAACTGGAGATTTGCATAAATGGCTCTTTTGCTAGGTGGCCATTTTAATCCTACCTTCACCTAAGAGGTTGTATATTTGTTTCTTATACTATTTATTTCTTAATGCAGATTTCTATATTTTTTTCATATCTGCTGATTTTGTATTCACGGTTTTTAATCTGATTATTGTGTACCACCCAGAGTTGCTTTTGGTGAGATTTGGTGAGTTTTGGTGACATTTCATGAGTTGGCTGATCAACTGCACTGAGCATGTGGTCCTCAATGGGACGACATCTACGTGGAGAGAAGCATTAGTTGAGTGTCTCAAGGTTCTGCCTTTGGCCCAGCAATTTCTTCCTAAATGGCCTAGATGAGGGAAAAGTAGGGATGCTCATCAAAGTTGCAAGTGACACCAAGCTGGGAGAAATTGCTAACACTTTGGAAGACAGAAGCTTGGCAACTGGCTCTTATTTAAGATGGTTGCAGTGACCCAGGGTCATGTGATCACCTTTGGCAACCTTCTGACAAACCAAGTCAATGGGGAAGTCGGATTCACTGAACAACCGTGTTACTAAGTTAACAGCTGAAGTGGTTCACGTAAGAACTGTGGCATGAAAGGTCGTAAAATGTGGCAAAACCTACTTAACAACTATCTTGTTTAGACACAGAAAGTTTGGGCTCAATTATGGTCATAAGTCAAGGAACACCTGTACTCCTATTTCCTATTATTAGTAGACTGACGTGTGTGCAAAACATGATGTCTAAGAGAAGAGATTTAACTCCTAAATCAGGGCTCTCCAACCTTGGCAAATTTAAGACTTTGTGGACTTCAACTCCCAGCATTCCTCATGACTTAAAGTTGCCAAGGTAAACTGCCTTGCCAGGATCTCAGCCCGAGGAGTGCTGTTTATTCTAGAAGGCTAGTTCTCATAGGCATGAATGAGAGATTATCATCCAAGACTATTGGCTTATGATGTGGGTGGAAGGGTTAATCCATGCCTGGGTAAAGAGCTGATGGGGAAAACCAACACAGTTGGCAGCTATGAACAATAAATAAAATGATGATAATGGCTCTTCAGGTGACAGGTTCAGCGTCAGGTCTAATGTGGTCATAAGGAAAAAAAATCAGCAGCTGAGTACACAAACTTTTGTGTAAACGGGGCAGCAAAGGAGGAAGAGCGGCCAAATTCAGGCATGGACATGCGTCAGCACTGCCTGGCAATTAATACAGGGTGCATTTGTCCTGGCCACAATAAGCTCACTTCCTTGTAAAACGTGGGCCAGCCACACACTAGAAATCATATCAAACTGTGTAGCAGCCACACAAAAGAAGTGGGACAGCAACCCTTCATGCATGTGAAGTGAGTCTGGAAACCAAGCCCTTATCCAGCACATTTAGAAGACCATTTTCCCTGTCTGGTGTCCTTGTGATGTATGTACAAAGGAGGTATGTACAACTAGTGGGAATGAGGGAAGCTATGATCCAACAAGGAGGGTTCCAACTAGGGAAGGATGCAGAAGATTTTGTAAAGTTTAGAAATGAACACATCAATTGCATATCTCTTATCTGAATTGGTCTTGTCTGGTTTTACAAGGCTCTTTTTCTTCAGTTTCCCAATAAAGTAAAGGTAAAGTTTCCCCCCACATGCATGCTAGTCGTTTCTGACTCTAGGGGCCGGTGCTCATCTCCGTTTCAAAGCCGAAGAGCCAGCGCTTGTCCGAGGATGTCTCCGTGGTCATGTGGCCGGCATGACTAGATGCCAGAGGCGCACGGAACGCTGTTACCTTCCCACCGTAGTGGTCCCTATTTTTCTACTTACATTTTTACATGCTTTCGAACTGCTAGGTTGGCAGAAGCTGGGACGAGTAACAGGCGCTCACTCTGGTATGCGGCACTCGGGATTCGACCCGCCAAACTGCTGATCTTCTGATCGACAAGCTCAGCGTCCTAACCCACTGAGCCACCGCGTCCCTTAGTTTCCCAATAGCCCTAAGCATATTAGAGTGGTGGTGGGGCGGGGGAGAAAACAAGGAAGGAAGGAAGGGAGGGAGGGAGGGAGGAAGGAAGGAAGGAAGGAAGGAAGGAAGGAAGGAAGGAAGGAGAGAAGGAAGGAAGGAGAGAAGGAAGGAAGGGGAAGGAGGGATGAAAAAGGGAAGGAAGGAAGGAAAGAAAGAAAGAGAGAGAGATTAATAAAGGAAGGTGGGAGAGAGGGAAGGAAGGGAGGAAGGAAAGAGAGAAGGAAGGGGAAGGAGGGATGAAAAAGGGAAGGAAGGAAGGAAAGAAAGAAAGAGAGAAAGAAAGAAAGAAAGAAAGAAAGAAAGAAAGAAAGAAAGAAAGAAAGAAAGAAAGAGAGATTAATAAAGGAAGGGAGGGAGGGAGGGAAGGAAGGAAGGGAGGAAAGAAGGAAAGAAAAAAGAAAGAGAGAGAGAGATTAATAAAGGAAGGGAGAGAGGGAAGGAAGGGAGGGAGGGAGGGAGGGAAGGAAGGAGAGAAGGAAGGAAGGAAGGAAAGAAAGAAAGAGAGAGATTAATGAAGGAAGGGGGGAGAGAGGGAAGGAAGGGAGGAAGGAAAGGAGGAAGGAAGGAAGGAGAGAAGGAAGGGGAAGGAGGGATGAAAAAGTGAAGGAAGGAAGGAAAGAAAGAAAGAAAGAAAGAGAGAGAGAGATTAATAAAGGAAGGGAGGGAGAGAGGGAAGGAAGGGAGGAAGGAAGGAAGGCCTTCTCATTAACAAGTAAAGGAGTAACTGAAATAAAATTCTGAATAATGGAAATCAGGATGGAGGAAATTCATGAAAAAAGAAAAGGAATTACTTTTTTCAATTCAAAACAGCAACAAATCATACAAGGAATCAAGAATGGCCCTCGAAGCACAACATGTAACCATCTAATCAGCTGGAACTAGTTTGTTCCCAAGTACAGAATTGTAGGCAGTTAACCATTGAGTAACATGAAATTAAATTAACATCTCTTTGTGAATGAGAACCCAGATACTTGAATTCCTGTCCACTTTGTTGGTAGCTGTGCCCTTGGCCAGCACAAAGGCTTTAAAAGCTAGAAATGGCCCTATTTAGCCTTCATTAATCATGCATACTATTCAAACACACAGTCCTGCAACTGAAGAGGGGTTAATGGTGGCTTAGCTTGAAGCTGTTGTCCAAAGTAGGTTTAACTTTCTATGAACTTATTGGACACAAAGAAAGCAGCCTACTTACTATTCCAAGTGTCACCAGCTAGCAGCAAACTGATGCTTACTAAGGGTAATTAAATACCTCTGAAGCCATTTGTACCAATAACAAAGAGTTACTGTCAGAACTTGAATGAAGTCCATCTGCCTATTTGGAAAGAACATTGACACCATGTAAGTGATAAAGCAGATGGGGGACCCCAAAGACATGGTTTGTTTGGTTACCAAAGATTGGTTATTAGCGCTTCCTTCCTTCGTGGGATGTATTTGATCCCCTTTCAGAGACACGGTGTTAACACTTTGGTTGTTTAATAGCTTGATTTAGCTTTGATTTCATCTCATCCAAGAAGGATTCCAAGAAAGATGATGAGCTTTCCTCTTCTTTGCAGGAAATCTGTGTTCCATGAATATATTAGAAAATAGGATATGAACTGAGCTCAAGGTTCATATCGAAGGAAAATCTGCATCAAATGTCCACCGGATAGGATGCAAAAAATGCAGACCCTTGGGAAAAAATATAGACAGATGTTAACACAAGGATAAATGGACGGAACCAAATTTGTATTTGGGAAAATGAAGAAGTGAACAAAAGCAGAAAGATGGGTTAGGATGCTGAGCTTGTCGATCAGAAGTTCGGCAGTTTGGCGGGTCGAATCCCGAGTGCCGCGTAAAAGAGTGAGCGCCTGTTACTCGTCCCAGCTTCTGCCAACCTAGCAGTTCGAAAGCACGTAAAAATGCAAGTAGAAAAATAGGGACCACTACGGTGGGAAGGTAACAGCGTTCCGTGCGCCTTTGGCGTCTAGTCATGCCGGCCACATGACCACAGAGACGTCTTCGGACAAGCGCTGGCTCTTCGGCTTTGAAACGGAGATGAGCACCGGCCCCTAGAGTTGGAAACAACTAGCACGCATGTGCGGGGGAAACTTTACCTTTACCTTACACTTCCTCCATAGTTATTGAACATCCTCCTTCTGGGCTTCAAATGCCATAAACATGGTTTTCAAATTCTTCATCTGATTTACATGAGAAAAACATCAGTCTTCCCCCACCTCTGATTAAAGTGGACTTGCCGGGGAAAGAGGAATTTCCAGATAAATAGAAACAGAATAGAAGGGTTTTTCCAAAGGTCTTTTACTTCTTTAGAACTAGGTGACTACCTATCTAGAAACTCTATTAGGATTCTTTGATCTTTGGTCTTCCTTCCCTCCCTCCCTCCTTCCATTCCCCCTTATTTGTTGCTAAGTCTATCTTTCTGAACAACTGAAGAAAGTTGGGTGCTTGATGTCAATTTTTGCTCATCCATGTATCAGGTTGGGCAAGGAGTTAATTGTTTAAGAGTCTTTTTGTAGTCTGCATGTTTACATTAAAACATCTCTTTTTTTCCCCAAGAGGTCATGCTATTTGTAACAAACCACCACATCCTGTGGTCTGCCTGAAAAAGTGCAGGGACTTTTGCAAATTTCTCACCAAGTGAGTATAGGCATACTTAATAAACAGATTCTCACTAAATTAATAAAGCCTTACACAGTAATATAGAATCTTTTGTTCTACTGCATGACGGGGGGAGCTCCCATTACTTGCCCCAGCTCCTGCACCCCTAGCAATTCAAAAGCATGCAAATGCAAGTAGATAAATAGGTACCACTTTTGTGGGAAGGTAACAGCATTCTGTGCACCTCGGCATATAGTCGTGATGGCCACATGACCACAGAAGCGTCTTCTGACAATGCTGGCTCCCTTGGCTAAGAAACAAAGATGAGCACTGCCCAGTACACAACTGGACAAGGAAACCTTTACCTTTTAGGCTAGAAGACAGGACTGCTGTCCATTTTAGGGGGTTAAAAAACAAGAACCAATAAGCAAACACAAGAAAAACATTACTATAAAAAGTTGTTGCCTGAAATGATTGAACCCTTAAAGATTTTGTTTAATGAAATTCAGACTGGAGGTGTAGTTCCTCCATCATGGAGGACAGCTTTTGTATCGTTGATTCCAAAGGAGGATCAAGACCTTACTCAACCTAAAAATTATAGACCTATATCGCTTTTAAATACAGATTATAAGATTTTTGCTAAAGTATTGGCTAATAGATTAATGCAAGTTTTGAAACAAATGATTCATAGTGATCAATCGGGATTTATATCTGGGAGGTATATGAAATATAATGTAAGACAAATTGTTAACTTGCTTGAATATTTGGATAAGAACAAACAAGTCCCTGCAGCATTGATATTCTTGGATGCAGAGAAAGCTTTTGACCAATTGAATTGGCAATTTTTATTAAGAGTTGTTGAGGAGATGAATTTTGGAGAAGGTTTTCTACATGCTATTAAAGCTGTATATCAACAACAAACGGCACAAATTATAGTTAATGGGGGATTAACAGAGATTTTCAAAATTGAAAAAGGTACAAGACAGGGTTGCCCCCTATCACCATTATTGTTTGTTTTAACACTAGAGATTTTATTAATTAAAATTCGAGAGTCCTCTATGATAAAGGGAATTAAAATAAAACAGAATGATTATAGACTGAGAGCTTTTGCTGATGACTTGGTTGTGACAGTATCCCAACCGTTACAGTCGGTTATAGACTTGATGGAAATTATAACTCAGTATGGTAAGGTTTCTGGGTTCAAGGTGAATAGTAAAAAACACAAATAAAAAGAAAAAATTAACAAAAATAAGAAAGACATTGTCGTTCATCATTCTATTATTTCTTGAACGATCTTGGGAAGGAAGAAAAAAATCCATCTAATGCTTTTCATCATTCCGTTTGTGAACTTGTATAAAAAATAACTCTGGAGGGACTTCCGGTGGCTCCGCGGCGACGGAGACAGCCTTCCCGGGCTGCCCGCGGCTCAGCTGTTGTTTTTTCGCCCGAAACAGCGCCGATCAGCTGTTCGGGCGAATTTGAAGCCCCCTCCTCGGGAGAAGAGGAGGAGGCGAGCTCCCAGGTAGGGGTAGAGTTCTCCAGGGCCGCCTGAGCTTATGGCTTGGGCGGCTGAAGGATTGAACTCCCCCGTAGCCTGGGCTGCTCCCAGCTGGCCGGCGCCTCTGCTCCTGACTTCTTGGAGCAGAGCCAGCCGTCTGCGACCACCCCTGCCTGAAGGAATGACTATGGATTAAAGGAGCAGGCAGAGCGATACAAGTGGAAAAGGTGAAGAAGATTATTATATTTTACTCTCCAGCTTGATGGACTTTTTTTGGACTATAAAACTGAAGTGAAACTGCGTCACAATTGGTAAAAGATGGCGGCTAAACCACCCCCTAAAACTCTTCGGAGTGCTGGAACTTCTCCGGTGCAACAATCATCATTGCAGGCGTTGCATCCTCCTGATGTATTGACATCAAAGGATCTGCAAGATGCTCTTGAAAAACACACCCAGGTAATTTTGGAATCAATTAATGATAGATTTGCACAGATGGAGGAGAAATTGGAGAAACTGGAGAAGAGAATGGAGGAGAGGATGGAACAGAAGCTCAGTGAGATGAAGGTAGACATCTTGTCTTCAGTGTGTAAAGTGGCTCGTTGTGTGGAAGAATTGGAGGAAAAGCTAGAGGACTTGACTCAAAAGAATGCTATATTAGAAGCAAAAGTATTGGAGAATGAAGATAAAATGGACAAGGAACTGAGTCTTGCTCAATATTACCAGATGCAGTTTGCCATTAGAATTAGAGGCTTAAAGGAGAATACTAAGGAAGATCTAAAGCAGCTTGTTTCTGAGGCTTTCGAAGTAGTGTTGAAACAGCCAGCATTGGAAATAAAAGGAGGCATGGATAAAGTGTTTCGTGTGAATTCATGGATTGCTAGACAGAGAAAGTTGCCTAGAGATGTGGTGGTATATTTTGCAAAAAGGGAAACTAGAGATGAAGTTATACAAGCTGCTTATGATACTAAAGTTGTGATTGCTAACCAAGAAGTTTTGGTCTTAAAAGAAATTCCTCCAAAGATTCTAAGGAGAAGGAAGGACTTTACATTTCTTGTGCAAGAGCTCAAGCAACGAGATATAAGGTTCAGATGGGAGATCCCAGTGGGGTTGATGGTGACGCACGAAGGTAAAAGGTACCGTTTGGTTACTGTGATGCAAGCGCGAGATTTCTACAATAATGTTTTAAATGCAACACCATTAACACTTTTGGAAGCTGAAAAGGGATCTGGAGAAGGAGTGCATCAAGAGGCCGAAGATGGTCAGATAGAAGACAACGGTGTTGGAAGAGATCAAGAGACAACCTCGTCGGATGAGTCTATAAAACAGAGGGTGACGCGTGCTGCTGCAAAACGATCTAAGAAGAGAAAATAGCAGGATTTGCAGAAGTCTATGGAACTTCTACGATGTAGTCAAGTAGTCAAGTATGGGAGGTCGTAAAAGGTTTAGGTATAGACGCAAGATATTTTCATACGTGGTGGTTTTGTGGAAAGGATGAGTTTTTTTTTTTTTGATTAAAGCTTGGTGGAATATACAAAAGTTTCTTAAATGGAGGTTAAAGTTTTGTTCGCAATCTATTTTTTTTTCTTTCTCTTTTTTTCTTTTTTGTTTGTTTGGAATAACTATAGATATGGTACTGGAAGAGGAACGGCCGATTATAGAAGAGTTGACTTTAAAGTTTTTTGATTTGGTTGAGGTGTTTTTTTTGTCTTTAATATATATTTAATACTATTAAGGCTTGTTTCATCCTATATAAGTTAGAGAGTGTGTCTTTTTTATTTTTTAGTTTTTTATATATATTTAATATTGCTAAGGTTTGTTTTATCCTACATAAGCTAGAGAGTGATGGATTTTAGAATTTATAGTTGTTAGTATATGGTTGCTTAGGTTTTTGTTTTATATATATACCTTGTATTTAGCTCTGGGAAGTAGGGGGGGGGAGGGGGGGAGGGGGGGAGGTAGGGGGGGGAAGGAGGTAGGGGGGTAGGGGGGGAGGTAGGGGGGGAGGAGGGAGTGGGAAGGGGGGTTTCTTAAAGGAAAATTGTATTTTAAAACTTTTCAATAAAAAAAAAAATAACTCTGGAGGGAACTTGCCAAAGAGTGGCACACATTTTAAGCCACTGAACACAGTTGTTTCTTTACAGTAAACTGAAGCATAGCAGGCCAGCTGGACAATGCCACTTGGACTGGTACAAGTTTATGTAGAAAAAGTGATCAATGGTTGCTAATAATGATGCTTGATTACAGTCTCCTAAATGCTAGGAAACATTTGATTCATTGATTTATTGATTTACGGATTTGATTTATTGATTTGTTTGTTTGCCGCCCATTTCATATCCAATGACTTTGGGCAGCTTACAACATAAAAACATTGAAAAACATTAAACTCGTGTAAAAAAAACCCACAGCAGATAAAATTTATTTAATTGGCTGCCCAACTATAATGGACTTTGGGTTATGTACACAACGAAACCATAAACATCTTTTTAGCACCTTTTGTATGAGTTCCCCAAATACATCCTGTGGGCCACGATATGACTCAGAAGAGGAGATAGTTTAACAGAATAACAGAGTAACAGAATTGGAAGGAACCTTGGAGGTCTTCTAGTCCAACCCTCTGCTCAGGCAAGAAACCCTATACCATTTCAGATGAATGGTTGTCCAATCTCTTCTTAAAAATCTCCAGTGATGGAGCACCCACAAGTTCTGGAGACAATCTGTTCCACTGATTAATTTTTGGGACAGGAAATTTCTCCTTAGTTCTAGGTGGCTTCTCTCCTTGACTAGTTTCCATCAGCTGCTTCTTGTCTTGCCTTCTGGTGCTTTGGAAAATAAGTTGATCCCCTCTTCTTTGTGGCAGCCCCTGAAATATTGGGACACTGCTATATCTAAGGGACTGCCACAAAGAAGAGAAGGGCAACCTATTCTTCAAAGTATCTGAAGGCAGGACAAGAAGCAATGGATAGAAACTAACCAAGGAGAGATGCAACCTAGAACTAAGGAGGAATTTTCTGACAGAACAATTAATCACAACTGGCCTCCAGAAGTTGTAGGTGGAACCATTTGTGATGGAGAAGATACCAAGTAGTACAAATCCAGCTTAACACTTCCACCATCCCCATAAATATTTCAGGTTGAGTAGTTTTAAAACTGGCATTTTCATGCTCTTACAAATTGTGATCCAAGTGAGGGTACCTTCTGCTGAAAGAATCATATTTTTTGGGGAAAATAAATCAGAATTACAGCAAGGCGGGTACTTAAAGGTCAGGTAATGGGCAACACAAATGTGAGCTGAAAACCAGGAGAAGAAGAAAAAATGAAGCTACAGAGGGAAAGCAACAAAGGATTATGTAAAGAATACAAGAGGCAGCCCAACCCAGTCTTCTTAACAATTACCTAAGATATACTTGCAGCTATGTAGGATGGGTCAACCCTTGTGAAAATTCTGAAGTAAGATGAAGTTATTTGAACAGACAAACAGTGAAGACAGTCCCACAATGGCCATTAATAATAGTAGAGAAGGATTAAAATTAGGGGACTGGAGGCTAACACATAGGATGAATAATTGCAGGCATTGGGTATGTCTAGTCTAGTGAAAAGAAGGACTAGAGATGACATGATAGCAGTCTGCCAGTATCTGAGGGGCTGTCACAAAGAAGAGAGGGTCAGCCTGTTCTCCAAAGCAGCAGAAGGCAAGACAAGAAACAATGGATGGAAACTTAACAAGGAGAGAAGCAACCTAGAACTAAGGAGAAATTTCCTGACAATGAGAACAATTAGCTAGTGGAATGGCCTTCATAAGTTGTGGGTGCTCCAACATTGGAGGTTTTTAAGAGATTGGACAGCCATTTGTCTGAAATTGTGTAAGGTCTGCTTGAGCAGGGGGCTGGACTAGAAGACCTCCAAGGTCCCTTCCAACTGATGATGATGATGATGAAGAAGAAGAAGAATTGTATCTTAATGACAAGAAGCAAATATAAAAGTTGGCATTGGTTTGAAAATAGTAATGGAAGGCATTATAAAATTCCTGCCAGATATATTTGAGATAATAACCAAGAACAGAGGTATGTTTCCACAGGATTAAACAATTAAATTAGACAGGGCCTTGATGCTGTTTGGTGACAAAAAGGTTCTGTTTGAGATAGAGCTAAGCCAGAACTGCTCACAACTTGTACTCAGCAATAACAAGTCATATATCAGTTGTCAGATAATCCTAACATTATTTTTACATGCGCTTCAAAAAACAAAATCTGTGGAATCCAACAAGTGTCATCTTAAATGACATTGATTAATAGTGGCTAAATTAAATACTGTTTCATATTCTAGGAAAAATAGACGAACTCAGGAAAAGCATTAGAAGTGTCAGCATTTCTGGATTTCTAAGCAAACGTGATAAATAGTTCAAAAAATTCGCCTTTTAAATTTGGGCCTTACAAAATCCAGGGTGTGCAAAATTGTAAAAATGTACACTGCTGTGTAGCTGGTTCTTTGCAGACATTGAGCAAGACGGAAGGTTCAAAACAGCAACAGGCTTTATTGATGGTCAAACATAACAGAAGCAACAAGGGAGCTGCTGTGCAGCTATTTATACAGTTGGCCGATAGGTGGCGACCAATAGGTTTGAAGCAGAGGTTTCCCACCCAAAGACCTACTTAGCCGGCTGGAGACAACCAGTCTGGGCTGGCTAGCAACCGTTAAAAGCATACACATGAACTAGCACTTAGCAGTTGAACTCAAGCAATTAGCAAGCAGTGCAACATAAGCAAACACTTACACAAAGGCCAATCTGTTTGGTTCTGATAGACGAGGACTCAGAGTGATTCACAATGAAAGAGTTTATTGAATACACATAAGTCAACTGTCAACTGTCAAATGTTGCAAGCTTTTATAGTGGAACTGTTTGAACTGTAACCAATCATCGAACACTCTTTTCCCGCTTCTTGTTACTTTAACCAATGATTGCACCTGAATCTCCCGCTCTAAACCCTGCTTTTGCAATCTGCTATTTCCCTTGTTTGCAAACTATTTACAGACACAACACCCCTTACCCCCCAGTTGTTGTTATTTATGTATAAAATCCTTTAAATATTTTGGTGGCCTATGGACTCTTGAAGGGTATCTATTGCTACGGATACAAGGGTCATTCCTATCTGGTTGTCTGCTTGGCTGGTTCCCTCTGTTGGACCTGGACTCTTGGCTTGCTGACTCTGACGCTTCCCTGTTACTACTTTGTGGATTTTGTTGTGTTTGAAGATCAGCTATAGCTGGCCTACTCCGAGGGGGTATTTCCCAGTCAATTTGACTAAATTGTTGTTGGTTCCCAGGGGATGAGTTATTTTGAGTTTCTGCTTCCCCACTATCAGGCGTGTTGTTATCAATGAACCTAGATGTAAAGTTCCCCCCGAATATACTTTGATCCCCATCAGTTGGCAAACAACCACTAGTTCTCTTTCTAAGCTGATCTATGTGTCTTTTGCTGATCCTATTCCCTTCCCCCTCAATAGTGTAAGTCAAGGGACCCAATATTTCCGTCACCACCCCTGGGATCCATTTGTCCCCTTGTGCATAGTTCCTGGCCCAGATTAAATCCCCCACTTTGAATGATCTGGTTGGAATGTCCAGTTCTGCACTTGGTAGAAGTCTGTCAGGGTGTAATCTGTCCAATTTGGTGGTTAGTCTCTTTCCCCACCTCATTTCAGCTGGGCTTTTGCCGGTAGCTGTACATGGGGTCGTATGTTGGGTCAGCAAAAATTCGGCCAGTCTTTGATGCCAGTCGCCACGGATGATTCTCTTTAAAGCGTCTTTAGTGGTCCTCACATTTCGTTCAGCCAAGCCGTTGGTGGACGGGTGGAAGGGTGCTGATGTCTTGTGTTTAATCGAGTTGGCCTTGAGGAAATCCTGGAATTCAACAGAGGTGAATTGGGGCCCATTATCAGACACAATTACATCAGGTAACCCATGAGTGGCAAAGAGGCCCCTTAATACCTGTATTGTTTTACCTGAGGTTAATGAACTGACTGGTACTACCTCTAGCCATCTAGAGAAGCTGTCCACTACTACCAGGAAGGTTAACCCTTGGAAAGGTCCAGCAAAGTCAATGTGAATCCTGGACCAAGGATTCCTGGCTAACTCCCACTTATGCGTACAGTTGTGTTGTTGCTCAGGCCTAGAACGTTGGCACAAATAGCAATTGGTAACGCATTCCTCAATGTCATTGTCAAGTCCTGGCCACCACAAGTGGCTCCTAGCCAATGCCTTCATACGTACTATTCCTGGGTGCCCCTCATGTAACTCTAATAATATAGCTGGTCTGTGGATTTCAGGAATGACCACACGGTTTCCCCACAGTATGCAACCCAAATGAACTGACAGTTCATCTTTCCTTCTAAAATAAGGAATGTACTTGGCATCTGGGTTAGTATTTGGCCACCCACTAAGGACCCAGGCCATAATTCTCTTTAGAATATGGTCATTATTTGTTGCCAGAGCTATGTCTTTGGCAGTTAAAGGCCAATCAGGAATGTCCAGGAGGGACATTATTTGTCCCACAGGGGCAGGGTCATCCTCAGTGATATTTAATGGCAGTCTGCTGAGGGCGTCAGCATGTCCCATGTCTTTGCCCGGTCTGTGTTGGAGAGAAAATGAATATGCTGAGAGGAAAATGGACCATCTCAGCATTCTGGGAGACATGATTTGGGGTGTCTGTTTGTCCGTGGTAAACAGTCCCAATAGGGGCTTATGGTCAGTGAGTATGGTAAAGTTCCTACCATAAAGGTAATCATGGAACTTTTTTACTCCTGCCACGATTGCTAATGCTTCCTTGTCTATCTGAGCATAATTCCGCTCTGCTTTGGTTAGCGTCCTGGAATAATATGCAATTGGTCTTTGTGTACCCTGGTTGTCTAAGTGGCTGATAACAGCCCCCACACCATACGGTGAAGCGTCGCATGCTAAATAAATTGGTTTATTTTCAATAAAATGGGTTACTGTGGATTGGCTGGAAAGAATGTCCTTTAAATTTTGGAAACTCACTCTATGTTTATTAAGCCACTGCCAAGGGGTCTTTTTATCTAAAAGTCTATGGAGGGGTTCTGCAATGGCAGCTTTGTGTGGCACAAATGTATGATAGAAGTTTACTAAACCAAGGAAGGCTTGTAGTTCAGCCTTGTTTTTTGGCTCAGGAGCCAATTTAATTGCTTTGATTTTATCAGGGGTAGGATGAATTCCATTTTTGTCAATCCTGAATCCAAGGAATTCAGTGGACTTGACCCCTATGCAACATTTTTCCTTTTTTAATTTCAATCCAGCCCTCCTAAATCTTTGCAATACCTGTTCAAGCCGCTCTGCTAATATTTCTTCATTTTTTCCAGCTATCAAGACATCATCAAAGTAAGGGCATACACCAGGTATGCCCTTTAAGGTCCTCTCCATCACTTCTTGAAAGATGCCTGGAGCTGCTGCAATACCAAATTGCAGTCTGTGGACTCGGAACGCCCCCTTGTGGGTAACTATCGTCTGAGCTTCTGCAGCCTCTTCAGAAACAGTTAATTGCAAGTACGCCTGCGCCAAGTCTAACTTGGCAAACATGGCGCCGTCCTGTATCGTGGCGAGGACCTGCTTCACCGTCGGGACCGGGTAAGGATGTTTTTTCATTCCCAGGTTCAGGGTGGCTTTGTAGTCAGCGCAGATCCTCACATCCCCATTAGGTTTGAGGGGTGTGACGATCGGCGTTTCCCACAAACCTCCCTCGACTGGTTCTAAGACGCCTTGGCCTACAAGCTTGTCGAGCTCGGCCTCGATTTTTTGCTTCAGGGCGAAAGGCACCCTACGGGCCTTAAGCCTGATAGGTTTTACTGACGGGTCTAAATTAAATTTTATTGGGGGCCCTTTGTATTTACCAAGAGATCCATCGAATACGTCTGCAAATTCATTGCAGACTGATTCGAGGGTCTTATTTTTAATAATTGAATTTATTCCCCCAATCCAAATGCCCAGGGCTGGGAACCAGTTAAGGCCAATTAGACTAGTCCTTTGTCCCTCAGTAACTATTAATTCTAAAAACCCCTTAAACCCCTTAAATTTAACGCTAATGGCAATTTTTCCCTTTATTTTAATTGGGGTTTTTTGGAAATCAGTTAATTGGATTTTTGTTGAACTAAGTGGAATTTTTCTTCCACTTATTTGTTCAATCCTTTCAAGGGTTTCACTTGATATTATTGACACTGAAGCCCCTGAGTCTATTTCCATTTTGCAAGGAACCCCTTGCAATTGGACTATGATTTTTAATTTTCCTTCTGGAAAATTGCTATTTTTTCCCTTCCTACTGCGATTGACACGCGCCACCTCCCCTCGGTTTGGAATTTTAACCCTCGGTCTAGGGGTCTCTTTGCCACTAAGGTAAGGGGTTACCTTACCTTCGGGCCACACATCCACTTCATGAAGGCGGTTGTCGCGTGCACGGCTCCTGCAGATGGCCTGGATGTGGCTGGTCTTCCCACACGCTCTACATCTTGCGGTACGGAATCGGCAAGTGGCGCGGGGATGGTTGCCTCCGCAGCTGCCGCACCGGTTGTCATTGTCGCGCGGTCTCGTTGTGGAGTCTCTCCAAGGTCGTTGGGCCCCTGTCGTTTGTCTTTGCGGTGTTGCGGGTTGTTGACGGCGGTTAGGTTCAGGCCCCTCACTTCGGGATGGTTTTGGCGCCAATTTTCCGAATCGTCTGGAGACTTCAGCGATGTCTTCTTCCCACTGCTGGTCCACCTCCCCGCAGTCCACATAGCCTTCTTGGTTGATTTCGGCAGACACTGCCATGCTACTGCGGGGGGGGTCGCGATACCCGGTGGATTCGTATGTTAAAAGTTCATCCAGCACTTCCTGCAGATCGCCGGTGGGTTTGGCGATTATTCTGTTTTGCAGCTGCTCGTCTCGTAAGCCCAGTACTACTCGGTCCCGAATTCTTATTTCTAAATTGTCGTATTTACATCGTACAGCGGCTTCCCTGACGGCAGCAATGAATTTTTGTATTGATTCGCCCGGTCTCTGGTTCCTTTTCTCAAAAATGCGCCGCCAGAAGAGTTCGGATCTCCTAGGTGTGAAGTGAACCTTTAGTTTGGCTAAGAGGTCAGCATATGGCACACTTGAGACCGGCTGTGGTTGACACAGTCCAACAGCGATCCGATAAACTGGTGTGCCGCAAATTGTTAGTAATGCTGCCGCCTTTTTCCGGTCGTCAGTAATTCCGTTCACAAGCAGGAATCCTTCGACTTGTCCAATGTATTCTTCCCAATCTTCTGGGAAGTTTGGGTCGAATTCTTTCAATGACCCTATTTGCGCCATTCGGAGAATTTTTCTTTATTCCTCCGCGGCCGCTCGGTTGACTGTGACACCTTTTCAAATTTGCCGCCTTTGCGCAGCTATTTCGCCAGTTCTCTGGTCTTCTGTCTATCCCACCTTCGTCGCCAATTGTTTGGTTCTGATAGACGAGGACTCAGAGTGATTCACAATGAAAGAGTTTATTGAATACACATAAGTCAACTGTCAACTGTCAAATGTTGCAAGCTTTTATAGTGGAACTGTTTGAACTGTAACCAATCATCGAACACTCTTTTCCCGCTTCTTGTTACTTTAACCAATGATTGCACCTGAATCTCCCGCTCTAAACCCTGCTTTTGCAATCTGCTATTTCCCTTGTTTGCAAACTATTTACAGACACAACACAATCCATTACATACACCTTGTGAAAAGGCAAATTTCAAGCAGGATCCATCTGAATTTCTGCACAGTAGCCATTTATGGCTTGTTTTCATATTTACTATTTTAGGTTTATTCTGATTCTTATTTAAAAAGAGTTTGTTAAAAAAGAAAGCTATCCCCAATTATTTTGTTGGTAGTCAAAGGAGTACCCTTCCTAGGTTCAGCGGGTATTTCTCTTAATACTTAATACAGATAGTCCTTGACGTATGATCACAACTGAGCCCAAAATTTCTGTTGCTAAGTGAGACTTTTGTTAACTGAGTTTTGCCCGACTTTACAATCTTTCTTGCCACAGTTGTTAAGTGAATCACTGCAGTTGTTAAGTTAGTAACATGGTTGTTAAGTGAATCTGGCTTCCCCCATTGATTTTGCTTGTAGGAATATCACAAAAGGTGATCACATGACCCCGGGACACAGCAACCGTCGTAAAAATGAGTCACCTTTTGCCAAGTGTCTGAAGATTGCCAAAGGTGATCACATGACCCACTGCAACCATCATAAATATGAACCAGTTGCCAAGCATCTGAATTTTGATCATGTGACCTTGGGGATGCTGCAATGGTTGTAAGTGTGAAAAATGGTCATAAGTCACATTTTTCAATGCCGTTGTAACTTTTAATGATCACTAAATGAACTGTTGTAAGTCGAGGACTATCTGCACTTACGAAAGTATTAACCTCCATTGACTTTATCTTGGCAATCTTATTAGACAGAGCCACATTCTTTGATTACATATTCACTAAGTGATGAACATTTCCATAAGATCAACCCAAAAGAGAGTAAAGTGAAATAATCAACAGAAAAGCTTTTTAAACATCTTAAAAATCATCATGGTAATAGCTTAAAAAAAGGGAGGGGCAGGTTGGGGAGAGAGAATTCACACTTTTTCCCCCTGAAACATTTCGATCTCATATAGAATTTGATCTGAAATTTTTGAATCCTTCAAGCAATATAAAAGTACTCCTTTTTTAAAAAGTTCCCAGTTTATTGATAAATAAATTTATCTCTCGAGGTTTCAAAATAAAAAAAAATGAAGCTTAACAACATTCTCAATTGTCTGCAGTGGTGCAATTCCATAGCTACAATCATATTTGCATAGAATGGAGTCTTAATAATATAAAGAAAACTGAAGGAGCAGAAACAGGAGGAGGAGGAGGAGGTGGTGGTGAAGAAGAAAGAGGAGGAAGGAGAAGGAAGAGGAGAGGAGGAGGAGGAGAAAAAGGAGAAGGAGGAGAAGGAGAAGATTCATTCTCATAAACATGACTGTATACTCTGGGGTTGATACCCAGACTTGAAAGAACAGGAGATCAAAATCCTGTGCCAATTTCATTTTTGGAAAGATCAGTTCTGTTCTGTTTAGGATCAACTCTGAGAATGTTGTTATGTTCTTATCAAAAAGCAAATCATGTCATGTCCTCACCCAACCCTGCTTTAGAGGCATCATCTTGGGCAATAACCTTCTTGAGGTGTACATCGGGATTCTCTCAAGCCTAATCATGAACAATGGATTCTCTTCATCTTTCCTGTCATCATCTCCACGAGTTTCAACCAGATCTGCTCTTTTTAATGGCTAAACATAACCACGGACAATATCTGAAAGACGTCAGGCTAGAACAACTGATTCATTATTGATATACCGTATATTATTTCAAGCTGGCTTGCCCATCAGTTCTGTGTTGTGGTCAGATCTAAGTTTTAATGAAGGAACCCATGGAAGTCAAAAAGGGTTGTCAACTCATGAACTCTGAATGATACTTTGAAGTTCTCATTATACAACCTATCCCTACATCTTCTTTCTTCTTTCTTTTTTTTGAGCTTTACCTCAACCTGACCTTGGCTTTTGATGGTAAAAGAAACAAATCCTGCTAGGCACAATGCGGTAACTCAGACAGGAAAGGTAGATTTTGGAAGATCACAGCTCTGAAAGAAGACTAAACAAACCAATCTGTTTCCCTATTGTAAGTAACTGCTGTACATTAGATTCTGATGAATGCCCAAGTCTGGTTTGGTTGGATACACCTCTTGATTTTTGAGATCCTGTTGAATCAAACAGTTTCTGTATAAAGACAAAAAAATCAAGAACAAAATAATATGGCACAGGAAACAGCATGCCCCATTGAAAAGGAGAGATGAGTGTAAGGAAACTGGATGGCTACTTGGGTGTGCTACCACAATAATGCGTAAGGATGGAAGAATCTGCTAGGTGCGTGAAGGAAGCAAAATGCAACTCTGGATAGTTTGCACTCTGAATCTTAAATACGGAATGTTTGATTCTCCGTTTTTCTGATTACTGTCCTCATATGGGAAGGCTCACTGTTTAACTTTGGGATGGTCACTCGCTTTCACCCCAAATATGCCCTATTGTTGGGAAATACATTCCTGATGAAAGGATCTTACATTGCAAGGTTGGGATACAATTATCTAAAGGTGATGTTCGCACAGACATATTTAACTTGGTTCCTGAATTAACTTATTTCCATGGCTGCCTGAAGAATTCTGGGAGTCGAAGTCCACAAGTCTTAAAGTTGCCAAATTCGGAGACCCCTGGTCTAACCCATCGGACTGGGGTTGCTCAAATACTAAATCACCCCAAAACTAACCAACACTAGAATACTTTATCCATACATTTGGTAAATCTTACCTGAATAAGCATTAAACATTAGGAGCCATGATGGCCTAGTGGATAGAATGCAGTATTGCAGGCAAACTCTGCCCACTGCCAGGAGTTCAATCCTCACCAGCTCAAGGTTGACTCACCCTTCCATCCTTCCGAGATTGGTAAAATGAGGACCCAGATTATTGGGGAAAATATGCTGATTCTGTAAACAGCTTAGAGAGTGTTATGAAGCAATATGTAAGTCTAAGTGCTATTGCTATTGCTATTTTGTGTGAATTCAATTATATATGTGAGCGCTGGGGCCTTTCAGTGATTTTAATTTAGAATTACAGTGGGATGAGACACATGCTGCTGTACTTGAAAACTTTGGCTTACAGGAAACAAAAGTGACACAGAAATGAATCCTATTGGGAGACAGTACACCCAAGTCAGTGATTCACACAGAGCCCTGAGCTCTGACAATGAACCTGTTGAAAGAAAAATCTTCGTCAGAGTCCAGTCCAAGCTGGGAATAATCAAAATGGGGACTGCTGTAGAAAGAAGGTTGTAGTTTATTGAAGAGGAGAGCCAGACAGAAAGATGGCTCTGGAAAAACTGACTACATGTAGCAGGGAGTGGTGGGCTTTTATACCTTCTTGAGCTTTTGTTTGGAGTTGTTCCTGTGGTATGAACTTTGACCTGAGTCTGAGTGTGCCTTTCTGGTATTCTGATGGGGGTGGCTTAATCCTATTGTGACCCAAAGGTCATATCCTGCTTCCCTGGGGCTGTGGCTGATGAGTGTTGGTTTTTTTTTGGTGTGAGGGATTGTTGATTCTAGGGATCTTTATTTTTCTAATCCAAGCTTCCTGGCTCCAATCTTTCTGACAAGATTATCACATCTGCATTTCTGCAGACCTGGTTTCTGTTTGGGGCAGAGACACTTGGTGTGTGTGTGTGTGTGTGTGTGTGTGTGTGTGTGTTGGTTTCTGCCTTTAAAATCCTCTGAGGAAATATATTCTGCCTTTTTAATATTTCCCAAAATATTTCTTTCTCTGGATTCTTCCCACAAACCATTTAAGTTTGGATTGTGCAGTTCCCTCCTTCCTAAAATGACCAGAGCTGAGCAACTTTATTTCATGCAAGGCTGATCTGAAGACTTCTGGGATCAATCCCAGGAGCCCATGGTTCGTGAACTCCCTTATTTCTCATGACCCATCTTGGTTCACCCACCAGTGTGGCCCCATCACACGGCTCGGGAATGACTGTCTCAGTGGGTGTGAGACCCGGCTTTGCCCTTATCCCCCCCTACCTCATTATTTCCCAAGGGCTGGCTTTCTATTGGGACAATATAGGATTTCAGACCCTGGTCCCACTTCACCCACCAGTCCAAGACAGAGAGAATGACTGCGATGTCCCCGATAATCTGTGTGTTTCTCATGCAGTTCTGTTTACTGTGTAGAATAGCTCAGATTCATGGGGGTGGCTCATCTTTTCTGTATCCCAGGACTGTCTTCATCTTCAGGTACAAATGGCTTGTTGTTCCCCGGTCCTGTCTGCCTCCTTGGTGACGGATAGATGAGAACTGTTCTTTTGGCTCTGGGAATCTAACGTGATCTGAGTTGCAGGCAGGCAGAGCAAAAGAGATTTAACACTGTGAGAACTTGAGCAGGCTGGGGTTGTGTTGAGAGAGACTTCTGTGTGTTTTCTGAGCAACAGGATAGTGAAGGTTTAACACCGTGATATCTAGAATTTCCGGGAGCATCTGCAAAAAAACACAAAAAACAATACTTAGTAAACGGGCTAGATTATACACGGTGCAAATCTGCAGTGTTTTCCCCCCCCCTTTGTCTGCAGATTAGACTACAAAGGGATAATCGGGAAGAGGAGCTAGGAAGTTGGATTTGTAAGATTGTTAGTTTGTCCCAATAACAATGCCTGTGTGCAAGCGGATGGGAAGCAAACAAGACCAGGCTTCTGTTTTCCAAGATATCCCTCTGAAGGGAACTGAGGCAGAAATCTCATTCCAATCAGTAGAACGTATTAAAAGAGGGGCTTATAGAAAAACACCCAGTTGGGTTACCGTGCAGTTTTAGTGGAATTTTAAAGGGATGTAAATTTGGCTATACTTTGTTCCTTCTTTCTTGTCCTTAAGGTATAGTCTTCTTTAATCACTGATAACATGCTAGTATTTGTAGAGTTTCAGAAATGCACCTGTTATCACTAGTTGTGCCACTTTTGGCCATTTGGTTCTTCTGTTTTCCATCTGACCGCACAGTTTACTGAAAATCTGTAATTATAGTCACCAGGCTAGAAACAGGAGACTGTGAGTTCTAGTCCTACCTTGGGCCTAAAAGCCAGATGGGTGACTTTGAGCCATTCACTCTCTCTTAGTCCAGCCCACCTCACAGGGTTGTGGTTGTGGAGAAAATAGGCAGAAGAAGGAGAAATAGATATGTTTGCTGCCTTATAGAGTTATAAAGGAGGGATAAAAATCAAATCAGTAAGTCAGTAAGTGAATATGTAGGTGAGAGAGAGTTCAGGCATCCATTTTCTTATCAGCTACATATTTATTCCATGGAAACTGAGGACTGGACACAGAAATGGATCCTCTGAGCTCTTTGTATTGCAAAGGATTAGTCTTCCACACTGGAAGGGAAAAAAAAAGGAAAGCCTCAGTTATTTAACGAAGACCTGATGTTATTCATGACTTATGGATGGGTTTCTTATAGATTATGTTTGGATACTTACAATGAAATAATCATCTGCTCAGAATATTAAGCAGAAGAGTCCAAGCAACCAAATAAAGCAATTGTTTGCTAAAATTATTATGTAAACTTTGTATTTATACACACATGTATAAAAAACCTCTGTCTATCATCTATCTAGCACACAAATCTAATAAATCTATCATCTACAGTATTTCAGTGGTGGGATTCAGCCGGTTCGCACCACTTCGGCAGAACCGGTGGCTAATTTTTGTTTGCCCAGGCCCAGAATGGATTTCCGGAAGCAGCATCCACACAGAGAACCAGTTGTTCACATATATATCTGTTTCTTTGTCTATCACTCTATCTCTCTTTCTATTTCTTTGTCTATCATCTATATCTATCTATCTATCTATCTATCTATCTATCTATCTATCTATCTATCTATCTATCTATCTATCTATCTATCTATCTATCTATCTATCATCTATTTATCTATCTATCTCTACTAATTTTGCCCTTGCTTTTTCTTTTTTCGTTTTCTATCATTTGCTTTTCCTGTTCTGTTTAATTAAATAAAAGGAAAGGGCCCTTTAAAATAAAATTAAATGGCAAACACAGTTGTTTTTTTATATATATAAAACTTCTTTTTAATACAGATGGTTTGAATTGTCTGAAGCCTATCACAAAATCAGGTTGGGGACCCAATGGTCCCATAATTGCTTTATAAATTCAAAAAATTGATCTTATATCTTAAAAGTTTTGAAGATTATTTTATTCCACATAGGCACCACCTGATTCCAAAGTTGTTCTGGGCAGGGTATAATAAAACCAACAGAACGAAAACAGAATACAAGAATTGTAGACATAAATAAAAAGAAAATAATCAACAAGAACCTACGGCAGATCTGGCTAACCACACCCAAACACCATCAGGCAGGGCTACCACTCAACTTTGTTCTGGGACAACAGCCAGGCCTTTAAGTGTTTTCAGAAAGCCACCAGGATGACAGCCACATGAATATAAGAGAGAATCTCATTCTATAGGACAGATGTTATAGTGGATCTGTTGTTGCTTTGGTCACTGTAGCCAGAATGGTCAATAAGCTTCACCTGTAAAGTGTAATATAAGTTGGTGAGACCTAACTGTGTATTTGGATGTTATGGTTTTTTTTTTAGTTGGGTGGTGTCAGGTATGAAGAATTGGGAGCACACATAGAGTTCCAGTTAAGATGTTTTTTTGCTTATGCCTATTCACAAGAAACTAGACAACTTATGGTCAGCACTAAATTGGTACCAGATGAGGATCAATGGAATTCAAGAGGAATTTGTCCTAGAGGGTTTGTGGGAACACAACGACTCTAGGCTTATTATTTGCTTGACTCCGCTCCTAGATTCTGCCTCCTCATTTCCTACAGGAGGTCTTTCAATCACTCAACAACCAACCAACCAACCAAATTACAATGCCCAGAAAGCAGATCTCATTCCCAAGGCCACTGTGCATCACACAATATTATAAGCTGAGATGCTGGCATGAGAAGAGAAATGTTTTCTGCATTGTTTGCCGAAATGAGGAAGTTAATTTCATCTTCCTATGCACAATACTTCTTTTTACAGTCATTGATCAGCACCACCAATAGAAAAACAAGCATAGTGCTGTAGCAAACCTGTAACCAAATAAAATTAAAAATCCCACAAGGCATCCAACCCAGAGTTGTTTGGTTTAGTATAAGTATTTTGCAACTTCAAATGTAAGTAAAGGGTTAAAGGTAAAGGTTCCCCCGCACATGCGTGCTAGTCATTTCCAACTCTAGGGGCCAGTGCTCATCTCCGTTTCAAAGCTGAAGAGCCAGCGTTTGTCCGAGGACATCTCCGTGGTCATGTGGCCGGCATGACTAGACGCCAAAGGCGCATGGAACACTGTTACCTTCCCACCATAGTGGTCCCTATTTTACTACTTGCATTTCTATGTGCTTTCGAACTGGTAGGTTGGCAGAAGCTGGGACGAGTAACAGGCGCTCACTCTGCTATGCGGCACTCGGGATTCGACCCGCCAAACTACCGATCTTCTGATCGACAAGCTCAGTGTCCTAACCCACTGAGCCACCGCGTCCCTTAGTAAAGGGTTAGCGCCTCTTAAAATATAATGTACCTAAACTATATCTGTATGTCCCTCAAATTTGGAAATAATTGAGCGGAGGAATATCATAAAACAGACGACTCAGTGGGAAGACCGGGTCAAGAGTTCCTACTTCCCTAGACCTAGAAGCATGAAAGATAAAATATCTCAGAATAAAGAACCTCTTAGAATTTCTCCATCAGCAGGACTTTCAAACAGCTCTGGAAAGGGCCCACTTATTCCTTTCCATTTCAGGGGCAAGATGCTTAGCTGTTAAAGATGCCAAGCTCGTGAGCTGAAAAGTTGACAGCCCATGTTTGAGACCTGAGCAACGCATGAGAGGATGAGCTCCCGTTACTTGCCCCAGCTCCTGCCCACCTAGCTGTCTGAAAGCAGGCAAGTGTGAGTAGATAAATAGGTACCACTTTGGTGGGAAGGTAACAGCATTCCATGCGCCTTGGCGTAGTGTAGTCATGCTGGAGACATGACTACAGAAGTGTCTTCAGCCAAAGCTCACTCCCTCAGCTAAGAAACAGAGATGAGCACCACCTACCCAGAGTCGGATAAGACTGGACAGGGGAAACCCTTCCTTTGACCATTCTAGTTACTCAATGTCCGTGGTTAGATCATATAGTTTGTGGCAGTCGAGCATTTTATGGTAGACTCCAGGAGCATTGCTGAGATCCTTCTGATTATGGGTGTCCTTAATTTGTCCTTTTAACATTGATTTGACTTCTGCAAAGGAGATTGACTGATTGACCAATTGTTTGATTCTGTGATAGAAAGAGTGTGCATGCTAGTAACCACACAGACAGATTTTCTTCAGGATCCCCAACCTGATCTTTCGGGTCTTCCAACAATGCATCCATTGCTGCTGCAAATGAGTCCATCCATCTTGCAACTTCTCTTTCCTTCCATCTTTCCCAACACCAGAGACATCTTCAGAGGTCATCTCAGAATGTGTCTGAAACAAGATATTTTGAGTCTGGGGGCATTTGGGCCTTGAGTGAGAACTCTGGGTTGTTTGTCCCGAAGGTGCTTTTCCAAGAGGCAACTGGACTCCCTTGTTTTTTCCCCCCTCAAAAACATTTTGCTTCTCATCCAAGAAGTTGAGAACTAAAGAACAGAAAAAGCTTCTTGGATGAGAAGCAAAATGTTTTCAAGGGGGGAAAAATAAGAAAATCCCAATTGCCTTTTGGAAAAGCACTTTTGGGACAACTATGACTTGGATGACAGAGAATCTCCATAGATATCTGGATTGTTTGATGACCCATTGTTTGTCTTTTTGACTACTACAAGGGATAATTTTTCTACAGGTAGTCCTCAATTTACAACAGTTGGTTTAGTGACCGCTTGAAGTTATTACGGTGCTGAAACAATGACTTAAGACCATTTTCCACACTTATGACCAGTGCAGGATCCCCGTGGTCACGTGAACAAAATTCAGACACTTGGCAACTGACTCATATTTATGACAGTTGCAGTGTCCCAAGATCACGTGATCCCCTTCTGAACCCTTCTGACAAGCAAACTCAATGGGGAATCCAGATTCACTTAACAACCCTGTTACTAACTTAACAAGTACAGTAATTCTCTTAACAACTGTGGCAAGAAAGGTCATAAAATGTGGCAAAACTCACTTAACAAATGTCTTACTTAGCAGCAGCAGAACTTTTGGACTCAACTGTGGTCATAGGTCGAGGACTACCTGTATATTCAGGAGGTAGGTTGAGGCTAAAGTCCTCCTTTGTATTAACTTTTAGGAACAGTCAACAATTCCTTAGGGTAGGTGTGTGGGGGAATGCCAGTGTGTTTCTGAAGCTCTTAGCAACTGTCTCTGAATAAGGGTGTGGAAAAATCCTGTTGACTTCTTTCTCTTCTTTTTCCCCCCCTACCCCGCTTCTCCGTTTGAAAATAGAATCTATGATTTCTATCATTCCCACTTAGATAGAAATGTGTTATGAAAGGTAATTTTATTGCAAAGAAATAATCTTCCTAATGTTAGCCATTATTTCACTCTCAGTGTGACAAGCTAGGTAAGTGTTGGAAATCGCTGTATATTTCAGTTAAAGTCTCTTGACAACACAAACAGAGGAAAGACGGAGGCATTTCTTTTTTTTTAAAAAAAAGAAAGAAAACCGTACTATTATTTTGGTGTATTATGGAGAAATGCATGTAAATGGTGGCTTGTCGTCGGCCTGAAAGAAAAAAAAAAAGAGCGGAAGGAAAGAGAGGAAAGGAGAAATAACATACTGCAGGAGAAACCATGGCTGTGTTTCTTTGTCAAACATCTCAACCTTATCTCTTTCTAAAATTTTTGTTATTATTTCTCCATCACTGCTTTTAAAAGGTGCTGACTTTGACATTGCATGCCTTTCTGTTGCTGTAGAATTGCTTGGCCACGTGCTTTGCAATCAACCCTGCAATTCCCACTCACAGAAGCCGAGTAAGATTTGAGAAATTCAAAGCATCTGGAAATTGAAAGCCCTTCAAATTCTTTGCTGGAGGCTGCTTTTTTTTTTTAAAAAAAAAAAACAAACATAGGTCCTGCTGCATAAAGAACAATACAGTTCCGCTTGGGAAATTCGGGGTATGGGTGAGAACAAAAAACTTGCAAGAAAGAAGACAACTTTGTGGGTGCTTTCAGCTAAAAATCACTGAAGATTAACACTGTTTTCCCAGAAATGCCCAATGGACAGTCAATGGTTGTGTTCATGCAACGAATAAAGGTAGTCCTTGACTTACGATCATTCTTTTAGTGACCATTCAAAGTTACAGCAGAAGAGAAAAAAGTCACTTACAACCTTGTCCTTAAAAGCATCACAGTATCTTTGCAGTCATGTGATCAAAATTTGGGCACTTGGCAACCAGCATGTATTAATGACATGGCAACATCCTGGGGTCATGTGACTGCATTGTGCTCATGTCAGAAGTACCCAGGCACTTCCGGGTTGAAAGGATTAGCTGGTGACATCACCGTTGCCTGGGGGATACCCAGTTGGGGGGTCCTTTTGTCAGTAGTCCAACTAGCGAACCCAACAAAAAGATTCCACAAGCCAACTGAGTCCCCAAAGGTAAACATTTATTGGATACACCATCTCGGAACTGAAGAAGCAAAACCAGCTCTGGGTTTTCCCATGCAAAAGCTTGCTTAGTTAAACAATAGGTTCCTTGCCGGGTGTTCACATTGTCCAATAGTAATACTCAGGGCTTTTTTTCTCATAGAACGCTCAGAACGGAGTTCTGGCACCTTTTTTGTATGGAACCTTGTAGAGTAGGCAAGGTGGCTTGTATGACATGTGTGAGTTCCAGCACCTTTTTCTTTTACACAAAAAGCACTGGTAATACTTCCTTTTGTTATGGGAACGGTTCACCTCTTCATCAAGCACCTGCCGTGGTGACCTTGGCATTTTGCAGACTGTCACAGTCCTTGAACAGCTTCTTGGCATTCCACTTCTTCCCTTCGTTTTCTACCCTCCCCCCTTTTCTATGGCAAGTTGATTAGCAATAGAAAGTAGCAGGCATCATAGCGATTTAATCTTGACAAATTTCATGTCCTTCAAGGAGGTGGGGTAAAGGACGAGAGCTCACCCTGGCCCACAGCAGCACATGGGTCTTGAACACGGGCTCGCTAACCTCCAATCCAGAGTCCTAACCACTTGAGCCACTGTGCTCTTGGTTCATATCTTAGTCATTTGCAACCTTCATAGCTGGCTTCCAATTATGGTGATGATCTTTTGAGACAGTGTGGACTCCTAGTAATTGCCTGGAGTTATATCCCTGCCATTTGGCAAGTTTCAAAAGTGATTTGTATTGCCTCCTTCCCAGGACTGAGAGAAAGTGACTGGCCCAAGGTCACCCAGCTGACTTTGTATCTAAGGTGGGACTAGAACTCATAGTCTCCTGGTTTCTCGACTGGTGCCTTAAGCAATACACCAACTGGTTCTTGTTTATAGAATAATCAGTTCCTGGTGGCATAGACAGCAGAGGTTAGTTTTTTTTAATAGCTAGCAATCTTAATTTTTCATCTTATTGAGGACTATGTCACACTGACTAAGGGCAAATAAGTTTTCACAGTGGGTACAAAGCTTGTGAATCTACTCCAGAGACAGCCTTCTATCTATGACAAGGTGATCTGGGCTATTCAGGGACTATAGGCTATTAACAGAAATCCCAATGGGATAATTCCAGCAAGAGAGAGTTAGTACAGTGGCTGTTGGTAGCTGTGATGTAGCTAAGATGGTTCTCAGCCCAGCAAGGCCAACTTGTTCAGAAAAATATCTCCACAAGATGACTAGGTGACTTTATTAAGAGAGATTGTTGTAACAAAATTTTGAGAACCTGTCTGTGTTGTTCTTTTTCCTCTTATACTTTCTTTTTATACTTAAGGAGAAACCAGTCTGAATCTCTTCCAAACACTTACCAATAATGTAGGTCACCCTTACCATCAAAAGTGGAAAAATAGTGAAAACTGATACAATCAAGATGTCCTAAGGAAATAATATCAAGTGTCTGGATGAAGATCACTACAAAAACTTGGGCATCCTTCAAGCTGATTACATCAAGCACACTGAAGTCAAGAAGATTAGAATTGAATACATCATGAGAGTGAATAAGATCTTAAAGTCCAAAGTCAGTGGAGGAAATACCAGTAAGGCAATTAACATCTGGGCAATTCCAGTCATTAGATACACAGCTGGAATAGTGGGCTGAATTCAAGCAGAACTAAAAGCCCTGGAGAGGAAGACCAGAAAACCAATGACAATGAATCATGCCCTTCATCCACTCAGCAATGTTGACAAGCTCTACTTAACAAGAAAAATAGGGGCACATAGAATATTGCAAGTACACTGGAAGATGAAGAAGAAAAAGGGCATTGGAAAAATATCTGAAGGACAGTGAAGAAGATGCATTGAAACTAGCATACCATGAAGCTTACTAAGCACCAGAGAGACCAAATGAAGAATAGAAAAAAGATAGGCAAGCAAAATCTTACATGGCCAGTATATAAAAAACAGACAAGTAGATAAAGCAGATAGCAAGACCTGACATAGATTCAAACAAAAGGTGCATTGATTATAATATCACTGTTATATGTATTTTTGTGTGCAGAAGTTGGAGAACCTTAAGGATGAGGATGATAATGATGATGAAGATAAAAATGGTTCATGACTCTCAACAACTCTGGGTGGTTAGGCATTGTACCATTGGAAGTGAACATGAAGTCAATTACATGCTGACTGTCAAAGCAAGAACATCTGATATTCTCAAGCAAAGGGATCTCCAACCTTGGAGCAATGGCTGAGGAATTCTGGGAGTTGAAGTCCACAAGTCTTAAAGTTGCCAAGGTTGGAGACCCCTACTCTAGCATCTCTAAAAGCAACCTGTGCCTTTCATTGCATCTCTTCTGAAAGCTCACCCTCTCTTGCCATTCCTAGCACCTTCTTTTTCTCATTGTACCTCTTCTGTAATTTTCCCAAAGGTGCTTTTTCAAGAGGCAACTGGAACTTCTTTGTTTTTCCTTGAAGATATTTTACTTCTCATCTGCAGTGTATGCCTCCCAGCATACACAAAGAACAGCACAGCAGGAGGCTGATGGTGCAGATCAGCAGGAGGGTTGGACAGCTCCGGGCGATAACTGATCACCAGGGATAAGCCTAACGACTTAAGCTGTTGACAGCCCCAGGCATGGTCAGCCTGGCAGGAAGCCCAGGTTTGAACTGATTGGATGCCATCCACCTGGGCAGGTACAAATAGATGCCAGGGTCCCCTGTTTCCCCAGTTCGTTCTGTTCAGAATAAACTCATCGTTACCCCAGCTCTGTGTCCGTCTCTATGTGAAGCACGCGACTTTACATCATCCAAGAAGCTTCTTCCTCAGAACTGAAGAAGCTTCTTGGATGAGAAGTGAAACATCTTCAAGAGAAAACAAAGGAGGTCCATTTGCCTCTTTAAAAAGCACTTTTGGGACAATCATGGATGGCCAAGAATCTCCACAGACACTCTTCCGTAATTGCTTTGGCAGGCCCTCTGCAACATAGCACAGAAAACAGGAACTAAATCCTTCTGTTGGGATCTCACTTGCATTGGGGAACAGAAGCAAAGGATGGTGATACATGCATTCCATTTCTAAAGCCATTCCATACATTTGATAAAAGCAGGTCTGTGTAAGCATAGCCTTAAATACCAATGTGCTGGTTGCCCCCCATTATTTTATTTTTCCTCCAGGTTATTCGTTCTTGTGTTGGGTTTCATCTCTTCCTTTGATCTAGTGCCATTTCGTCAGACATAACTCCATCTGGCCGTTGTTCCTTAAATTGCTCCATTTTATTTGGTGTTCTCATGATACTTATCAATGTAGTTTGTTACCAGGTGTGGGTAGCGCAAGTCAGATATGAAATCCTGCCTTCTAACAGGCTTCTCTTGTACTCTGAAAGCAGAGTCATATGTCCCTTTTGCTGAGTTTCTGCAGGTTTTTTCATGTCCTTATCTATCAATACTTCGGCATTTACTCCTTGACTTGCTACCTGCTTGTATTTTAAAGTGTGGGACACTAGATCTCCCAAGAGGATCCTTTTGGCTGTAGATTCTCTGGAAATTTTCTTTCAGGCTTGGAATCTAACCCTTTTATTTCTCATTGTATTAAATGTGCAGTTTACAAACTCTGTAAGATAAGGTTTTCGTGTGTAAGATTTGGAAGTCAGACATAAAGACAAAGTGGCGCCTGCAAGCTGATTCACACAACCATGTGGCTTTCTCTTGAAATAGAAAACCTCCACACCAACTTTCAATCAATTTCAGGGAAAATTCTCTTCTGATATTTAAGTTCAAGATATCTAAATCTTGCTGCCTTGTACCATATTAAAGTATGCTTCATTGCATCTTAAAGGGGGGGTGTCTCCCCAAATGTGACAAAATTGGTGCATGTTCCACACATGCCAGAGCTACAGATTCAGAAAACATTTTTTAACATACATTGCAAGAAAATGAAATAAATTTCCATTTGTGCTTTTCCCATAAGGTAAAGGTAAAGGTTCCCCCACACATGCGTGCTAGTCGTTTCCAACTCTAGGGGCCGGTGCTCATCTCCGTTTCAAAGCCGAAGAGCCAGCGCTTGTCCGAGGATGTCTCCATGGTCATGTGGCCAGCATGACTAGATGCCAAAGGCTCACGGAACGCTGTTACCTTCCCACCGTAGTGGTCCCTATTTTTCTACTTGCATTTTTACGTGCTTTTGAACTGCTAGGTTGGCAGAAGCTGGGACGAGTAACAGGCGCTCACTCTGTTACGCGGCACTCGGGATTTGACCCGCCAAACTGCCGACCTTTTGATCGACAAGCTCAGCGTCCTAACCCACTGAGCCACAGCATCCCTTCGCTTTTCCCATAAAAGAAAGTAAATAAATTATACTCCTTGCTTCTTAGAAAGAAATTCTCAATATTGATAAGCAAGATTTAATTGGTGCTTCCGAGTGTCCTTAAACTGATACAGAAGAAGATTGTTGATGGTTGTTTTTTTTTTGAAAAAAAAGTCTTTTAAGTCTTAGAGCAGGGGTGTCTAACCTTGGTAACTGGTGGACTTCAACTCTCACAATTCAAAATCAAAATTTGAATCAGATCAAGAATTTGGGTGCTTTGCAACTGACTCATGTTTGGGACAATCGCAGTGTCCTGGGGTCATGTGATCTCACCTGACAAGCAAAGACAATAGGGAGGCCATATTCATTTAACAACCCTGTTCTTAACGTGATGATTGCAGTGATTCACTTAACAACTGTAGCAAGAAAGGTCATAAAATGGGGCAAAACTCAAAACAACCGCCTCGTTTAGGAACAGAAATTTTGGGCTCAATTGTGGTCAAGGGTTAGTGTGCCACTTAGGTATTTATTGAGCATCTTATCAAATCATCTGGACCAGAGGTAGGCAACCTTAGCTCTTTTATGACTCGTGGACTTCAACTCCCAGAATTCCTCAGCCAGCCAGCCATGCTGGCTCAGGAATTCTGGGAGTTGAAGTCCACGAGTCATAAAAGAGCCAAGGTCTGGACAAAACTTCCAACTCCAAAAACATTGTCAGTATAAGGTTTCCAGTAACTGTCTTAGATCAAACTGAAATAAATTTTCTAATAGGGGTTTACATCGTTGATATTTATTAAATTGTCTGACATAATTATTTCTTGATTATGACTGGCATGTACTATTTGGAAAAAAAACAAACCCAACAGATAACAACGCCTTAGTTGCCCGGTGCTGAGCTTATTAAGTAAAAAAAACAACAACATGAGATTATTTGAATCCACTCAGAGGCAATGCAGATTTGCTATTTGCATGACCCAAGAAGCACATTAACAACTAACAGAAAATATCCTGGGTCTCTCCTCCCCCTCCACGGCCATCTGAAGTCTTTAAATTTGTAGACCTTGTGCCATTATATAAGTATTCTGATTTTGGAGTAAAGTGAAATCAAATATTTTGCCAATGGGCCACAAGGTTCCAAATATTGGATGAAACAAAAAACGGTTTTGTAACGTCCAGATTACTTATGTTTTTTTTGTTGCCAAGATATTTGTCGTTTGCTGAGATGTTTGTGCATCTGTTCTTTCTTTTCCATACCTTCAATACTTCAAAAAGAGAACAGTAAGGAGAAATATCGACTAGTTAACACCGATCACCAGGTAAGACATGCCAAAAGTCCTACTTCTAGAACATTCTGATTCAGGAGCATCGGTGGAAAAAGAGATAGCTACCTGATGCTGCTGTTGTTCTTTCTCTGTGGTTCTTCTTATGTAGCTCACATTTCATCTACCATGTCAGCAAAAATCCACAGGAAGCTTGATAAAGAGAGATCCAACCTAGAAGTAAGGAGAAATTTTCTGACAATGAAAACAATTAATCAAGAAATAATTGCCTCCAAGAGTTGTGGGTGCTCCATCACTGGAGATTTTCAAAAATAGAGTGGACAGGATGGTACAGAGTCTCCTACCTTCAGCAGTGGGTTCGACTAGAACAGGGGTAGCCAACCTTGGCTCTTTTATGACTCGTGGACTTCAACTCCTAGAATTCCTGAGCCAGCATGGCTCAGTATGGAAACCTCTCAATTTCTCCTCAGCATGGCTGGCTCAGGAATTCTGGGAGTTGAAGTCCATGAGTCATAAAAGAGCCCAGGTTACCTACCCCTGGACTAGAAGACCTGTGAGGTCCCTTCCATCGTTATAATTCTATGTTCTATGGATATTAGACACAGCAAGAAAGAGACCCATAAATTTCTTTTTTACTTCATCTCACCTACAACTCTGGATCTTTCAGCCTTATCCTGCAAGATCATGTTAGTGGACTTATGGGGCAGAGAGTGAATAACGAGGGACAAGTTGATGGGGACTCTGGACCTAAGGGCCCAAAGGCAGATACTTTCTGTGCTTCTATTATATTTATGACACTCTCCACAATAAAAAAAAAACAACAATCAGCCCAGATGATGTATAAACCAGCCTTTTCTAATCAGGCATCTGATCGTGTAACAACTTCCAGAATTATCCACCATGCTGAGAATTGCAACTTAAGATATTTGTAGAGCATTAACTTGGGGAAGACTAATTTATGTATATATTTTTTATTCCTCTTCCAGGGAAAAGCTCATGCAGTTTCTTCATATCCTGCATAAGTTCATTACCTAAGAATTAATTTTCCTAGTATGTGGTGGTATCCACCAACCTGATTGGCTTTAAAGAGAGCTTGGCAAATTTCTCACAGGTCAGCTCTATGAAGGATTAGTAATCTTGAGACTCAATATTACCAACATTGTGTTTTGAAATACTAATTGCAAGGTAATAATGATGGGGTAGAAGATTGGGCTACCATGGAATGCAAAGTTAGGGTTTTCTAATCCCTTTGCTGTCATCTAGAGGTCCCCTGGATTTCTACAGCCCATGAAAGCATACAGAATAAGAAAGATCACATTGATAGAGATGTGCAAAGGTAGTTGTCTAGGCAAAAGTAGCTGATTTTAAAAAAATCTAGACTATCCAGAGGACATTCCAAAGTGTAGTAGATGAGCAGGCAGAGGTTGGGGGTGGAGTCAAGCAAGTCATCAGCCTAGAGCAGGGATGTCAAACTCGTGATGTCATGCGATGTTGCGCGATGTATCACTACTTTTCCCCCATTGCCGGCAATGGGGTGGGTGCGGTTTCAGTATGATGCATCCGGCCCGTGGGCCGGCAGTTTAACACGCCTGGCCTAGAGTAATTACATTCCCACGAACGGTCCAAACTCAACCCTTCTTGAATTCTGTTGACTCTTATCTAGTGCCAATTTAGTGCTGACAATTACTTGACTATATTCTTGTGAATAGGCATGAACAAAAACTCTTCTTAGCTGGAACTTAATGTGTGGTACCAGTGCTTCGCACCTGACACAAAGTGATTCTGAAAGATCCCTCTTTAATTCACCAAACTATAAGAAGAAGAAGGAGCTACAGCACAATCAGACTTGTAAGCTTTTGTTATGACAGCCAATCTCAATAAAAGTTGTTTTGGTCTTCTTCCGGAGTTGGCCTCACGGTCTGGTGTACCTAGTGGTATTGACAGATAACTCTAAGAGAAGGATATGTCTTCACCTCCTAGTTTTAAACTTCTAAGGGATGTTTAGTTGGCTATCAAGGAACAAAATGGTGGGCCTTGCCTGATCCAGCAACCTATAATTATGTTTGTATGTTGTTAGAAAAGAAGGAAAAAAAACCTTAGCATGTTTTCAGGGAGATGTTTTTGTAAAGTATGCCAAACACACAAAAGCTATAGCCCAATGCACAAGTTAAGTGAGCACATGGGTGCATTCCTATATATATTTACTTTGGAATACATTAGTTGCATTTGTGTGTAAACCTCTATCACATTGCATTCTGCTTTACACCAAGAGCAGCAGGTGGCAACTATCTAACCTGTTTTACAGCAAACGTGCATATCTATACATTAATAAACTCTTCTAAAGTTTTAAAAATGGGACCAAATTTAGTGGGACCGAAGAAGCCAAAAAAGAAAGAAAGATGAAGGTTGAAGATGGAATAGATCCCACTCCTGGGGGAAAAAAACCTTTCCCATTGCATCCTTATGGGAAGGGCAGTTGAAGAATAATCTGGAAGGCTTCTGACTCCTCTATTTTACTATACACCTTTCATCTTCCCTTTTGGTCAAGTGTTCCAGAGCAAAACTATTATTACAGAAGCCACATTCTGCAAACTTTAGAAAAGAGGTCTTCAAAGTTGGCCACTTTAAGACTTGTGGACTTCAACTCCCAGGTAGTGAACATAACTAATATTCCTTCTGTAATGTATTGGGATTTTACTTGAACTGTTTCACGTGTCTGTTTGAATGCTGCTTAAGTTTGCTCAATTGTTGTGTCTGTGTAACGGTCACAGACTTGCCAGACTTGCTGTCTCCAAGAAGATCATTGGATGATTTGGGGCGGGAATGGGTTCCTTTAAACCTATTGCCTGCCGCCTAGTGGCCAACTGTATAAGTAGCTGCGCAGAAGCCTCTGATTCAGTTTCATTCCTGTTTGCAACCTCTCGTCTCGCTTACTGTCTCCAAAGAACTCACTACACAACACTGGTGATGAGGATGGGATCCTGCTTCTTCAGAAGAGCTGAAAGTCACTAGGGGGTGAGGCCAGCAAAGTGACTGGCAGGGACCCCCAGTCACCCCCAGTCAGCCTCACAAACCACGCTAGCGACCACACCGCCCTGCAGACCAGTCCCAGGGACTACAGAAGAAGCAGGATGAGGCAACAAGAGGCACGAGCCGTGAAGACATCCCTACAATGGCGAAAGTCGAAAAGCTTGAAGAATTTGATATTATTCACCCAGAGAAATGGTCATCCTACATCTCAAGAATAGAAAACTACCTCCGTGCCAACCAAGTCGCCGAAGATGGCCTGAAGACCACAACACTCCTCTGTGTCTGTGGGTCTGCAACATTTGGCATTGCAGAGAACTTAGTCACCCCGGCGCAGCTGGAGTCTGTTATGCGGACCTGAAGAAACGGTTCAGTGACCATTTCCAGCCCAAGCTGTCAGTGATTGCATGGAGGCACGCCTTCGAACAACGAGTTCAACAACCCAAAGAGATGGCCATGGAATTCATTTCAGTGTTGAGACAAGTTTCATGCCTGTGCCAATTTTTGGACTTTGAAGAAAGGCTTCGAGACCGATTTGTCTGTGGACTAAGGAGCAGAGAGCTGCAACAGAAACTCTGCAAAAGAGACTCTCTTGCTCCAGGAAGCCTTAAAAGAAGTCATGGTGGACGAAGCTGCCACTGGAGCTGTGAAGGCCTTGCGGCCCACCAAAAGCACTCCTCATGAGGAAGCTGTCCACCACAAGGATGCTGAACTTCCAGAAGGCACCGACTTCGACCACGAAGTTGACAAGGTCCAATGGCACCACGACAAGGAACTGAAGCCCCTTACAAGGCAGTTCCTTTTCCTCAGTGTTCAGGCTGTGGCGGCCGCCACCAACAAGCAGACAGCTGGTTCCGGACAGCCACATGTAGGGCCTGCGGGAAAACTGGCCACATCGCATCAGTCTGTAGAGGTCGCCAGAAGGACGATCTGATCAGGAGAGGTACTGGGGCCCCTGAGACGCATAGAGTAGGGTTTTGCTCCAGCCATCGGAGCGTTTGCAGTACGGGAGCTTGCTGTTCCCTTAAGCCCAAACTTCAGCTTCAAGTTGAGTTGCAAGGTGTTCCTTGCAGGATGGAACTGGACACTGGTTCAGCTGTATCCATTATTTCTCTGGATTTTCCAGTTCATGTGCAACTGCAGCAAGAGGTGGGCCAAGCTTAGGCCATCCGACATCATCCTGACTGACTTCCAGAATTCCCGAGTAGCCGTCAAAGGTGAGGCCACTTTGGCCATCAAGTTCAAGGGGTTTTTGGGGCCCCTAGATGTGATTGTGGTGGAGGGTCAGAGAACGAGCTTAATAGGGCTTGATTGGTTTGATGCTCTGGGCATTCAAGTAACCGGGATCCACCAGACACAAGCAGCGAACTTGGCGTCAGTATGCGAGGAGTTCTTGGATGTTTTTGACACAAGCCTTGGAGAGTACAAGGGCCCTTCAATAGCCTTTAAACTTGATCCTGCTGTAATGCCAATTAGGATCAAACCCTGTAGAGTGCCATTTGCACTAAAACACAAAATTGATGCAGAGCTGGACAAGCTAGTCAGTCAGGGGGTACTACAGCCTGTAGATGGGAGTGAATGGGAAACCCCAATTATCACACCACTTAAGGCCAATGGGGTGGTCAGAATTTGTGCTGACCACAAGTGCACCATAAATAGAGCACTTAAGCAGCACGCATACCTGGTGCCAGTCATTAGTCACATTTTGGCATCGCTGCAAGGGGGTACCGTGTTTGCTAAGTTAGTTTTGGCACAGGCCTATCAGCAGTTACCTGTGGATGAGGCCACAGCAGCTGCACAAACAATTGTGACACACAGGGGGGCTTTTAAAGTCAAACGCCTTCAATTCGGGGTTAGCGTAGCCCCAGGAATTTTCCAAGGAGTTATGGAGCGTATGCTCAAGGGCATTCCAAGGCTTTGCCCCTATTTTGACAATGTGCTCATTGCCAGTGAGTCCACTGAGGTGCTTGCAAGGAGGCTCAAAGCCATCCTTCAACGGTTCTGCGAAGCGGGACTTAAATTAAAAAGAAACAAATGTAACATTGGGGTCCCTTCCACTGAGTTCCTGGGATTCCATATTGATGCTGAAGGCATCCACCCTGCTGAGTCCAAGCTGAAGGCCATTCAGCTGGCACCAAGCCCAAGGTCCAAGGGAGAGCTTCAGGCATTCCTGGGTCTCCTTAATTTTTACCATGCGTTCCTTCATAACAAGGCCACAGTGGCAGAGCCGTTACATTGTCTCTTAGACAAAAATACCCCAAGGAAGTAGACCAAGGTTCACGAAAACAGCTTTAAGGCAGTAAAATCACTACTGTCCTCTAATTCAGTGCTTACGCACTTTAATGAAACATTGCTTGCATGCATTGCCTGTGATGCATCCCCTTATGGGGTGGGGGCTGTTCTAAGCCATTTGTCAAGTAATAGGACTCAAGTCCCCATTGCCTATTATTCAAGGACATTGTCCTCAGCTGAGCGCAATTATGCTCAGATTGACAAAGAGGCCTTGGCCATTGTGGCCGGGGTGAAGAAATTCCATGATTACTTGTATGGCAGGGAATTCATGGTCTACACTGACCACAAGCCACTGTTGGGGTTATTTACTACAGATAGGCAGATGCCTCAAATACTGTCCCCTAGAATGTTAAGATGGTCCATTTTTATGTCAGCCTACAGCTACAGGCTGGTTCACAAATCTGGCAAAGACATGAGCCACGCAGACAGCTTTAGCAGGTTGCCATTGCCACTGGTAGAGCCAGATCCGGCTCCAGCAGCTCGCATTTTGTCAATTTTAGGATTTGCCTGAATTTCCCCTCCATGCTGGGGATGTGGCTGCAGAAACTGCTGCAGACAAAGTTTTAAGTAAAGTCTTGTCATGGATTCATAAAGGGTGGCTTGAAAATAGCCCTGGACCAGAGTTCTAGAGCTACTTCACACGTAAACATGAGCTTTCAGCTCATAAAGGCTGCATCTTATGGGGGAGCAGGGTTATTGTCCCCAGTTCATTAAGGCACTGTGTGCTTCAGTCTCTGCATGAGGGCCATCCGGGCATAGCTGGATGAAGGCATTGGCACGGAGCTACCTATGGTGGCCAGGGTTAGATAAGGCTATCGAGGCCCAAGTACACGGGTGTTACACGTGTCAACAGTCCAGGCTAGAAATACCACATGCTCCTGTCCACAGATGGGAGGAAACTCATACACCATGGTCAAGAATTCACATTGAATTCACTGGGCCCTTTCAGGGAAAGCTATTTTTGATAGTGGTCGACAGCCACTCTAAATGGTTGGAAGTAATTCCTATTGCAACTATGACTACTGCTAGGACCATCCAGGAGCTTAGAAAGATTTTTGCCACAGACGGGCTACAGAACATCGTAGTCTCGGACAACGGAGCCCAGTTCACAGTGGCACTTTCAGGTCTTCTTCAGGACTAACCTCATAAGCCATGCAACATTGGCTCCCTTTCACCCCTCGACTAACGGGCAGGGCGAATGAATGGTGCGCATGACACAGGAGTCACTCAAGCACATTGTGACCAGAGATTGGCACCATAGGCTGGCTGGTTTTTTGCTTTGCCAGCACACTACGCCTTGTACAGCAACAGGCAAGAGCCCAGCAGAGCTTCACCAGGGAAGAAGGTTCATCACAAAACTGGACAGGTTGCATCCTGACCGGGTGGCAGCAGACACCTCACACCCAAAGGCTCCAAGGGGGTTGCAAGTGGGTGATGGGGTGTGGGCCTAGAACTAAGGGCTTGGGAACTTGTGGGTGCTGGGTAAAATTGTCAAAATTTTGGGACCTCTTTCCTACAAGGTGGCTTTGGAGGGGGGGGAGTCGTTCGCCACCATATTGATCAACTGCAGAAACATTTTGCAGAATGGCCACTAAGTGAGGACCTCATGGAAGGTCCATGAATATAGCCAGAAACCATCAGCCAAGCAGGGCTGTTCACACGCTCTGAAGACTCAACCAGTCAGTACAATGGGGAGATGGTTGTAGATGGATAAAGTCTGGGAGTGCAACATGGGTCTCCAGATGGGGAAAGTCAACCCGAACAAGGCAGCAACTGTGCTGACTCTGCTTCTTCTTTGGACTTTGGTTTTGGCCAACCTGGAATGGCCAGCCAAAGAGACTCGAGTAAATCCAACTCTCGTGAACATGTGAGCCCTGGTCTACCCAGCCCGGTGGGCAAGCTGGTAGACTGGGGGTTGCCTGGGTACCCCAAATGGTCTGCAAGTTTGCGCAGACCACCACATTTACAAGACTTTATTCTTAAATAATATTAATAATGTGTGTACATTCTAGGGGGGAGGGGTGTAATGTATTGGGATTTTACTTGAACTGTTTCACGTGTCTGTTTGAATGCTGCTTAAGGTTGCTCAATTGGTGTGTCTGTGTAACAGGCACTGACTTGGCAGACTTGCTGTCTCCAAGAAGATCATTGGATGATTTGGGGCAGGAATGGGTTCCTTTAAACCTATTGGCCACCGCCTAGTGGCCAACTGTATAAGTAGCTGTGCAGAAGCCTCTGTTTCAGTTCTGTTCCTGTTTGCCTCAATAAAGCAATGTTCCTGTTTGCAACCTCTCGTCTCGCTTACTGCCTCCAAAGAACTCACTACACAACACTTTCCTTTTCTTATTTTTCCCACAATAGCAACAACCCTGTGAGGTGAGCTGGGTGGGCTGAGAGAGTGTGACTGGTTCAAAGTCACCCAGGCAGCTTTCCATGCCTATGGTGGGACTAGAACTCGCAGTCTCCTGGTTTCTAGACTGGTGACGTAACCAGTAGAACAAACCTGCTCTTTCTCAACTGGATTAAGAATTCTCCTGAAGTTACAAAACTGTTCAGGAGAGTTTCAAGGACTGCAGCAGAAGCTTTCTTGACTGTGTGACCTTTGGAGCAACTCCTCCTCCTCCTCCTCTTTTAACAGTAGGTTTAGCAAGAATAAAAAGTTGGAATAAGCAAACTTAATAGCAGGAAATTTAGCTATTCAGTATGCCTGGTTGCAAGGAATACTCATGTTGAAAGCCTGCAACTGAGAAATTGTAGGACTTATCAATGCCACTTCCTCCTGGCCTCCTATTGATCCCGGAGAGTTTTTAAAGAGCATTTTAAAGAGCGAACTCAAGAGCTCTGTGGATCGTTACAATTTATTTCACTAGAGGGCGCTACGACTTCATTGCCAGTTTGTACAAAGGACAAAGGACAACACCGACTTGGCTGTTTAACTTACGTACACTTGTTTCAGAGGCAAATTTAATCGCTTTTGAGATAGTGGGACTTTGAGTAATGGTTGGTAATATTAACTAGGGAAGGAAAAGTCTTTGCTTGCAAACGACCATTCAAAAGCTCTTGAATCCTGATCACTTTGCATTCTAGACACTTTGTTCGATGACCCTTCTGCCATGGCACACTTCTGAAAGAATGAATGCTGGAAATTAATCGGTGCTATAGAAAAACAGAACCAATTTTGGAAACGAAGGCTTTCTTTGGGGATTGCATTGCACCAGGCTTCCCACTTCTTGAAAAGCAGGTCCTGGATGAGAACCATGGAAATCTGAATTCAAACCCATGCTAGGTTTTGAATCCCGGCGGAGAATTTAGAGCAAGAACAAATTCCATCATCTCAGTCGGTAGTTCATGCAAATACAATAAGAAAAACCCAGGTGCCTCATCCGGGGCTTCTTTCGGAGGGTACAAGTGGGGAGATGCTGAATTTTTGAAAGAGAATTTTACGCAACCGAAATCAAAATGCTCTCCGGAAAATGATGTGCATAATGCCTCATTATTTATTGAATAAACAGGTATTTATTTATTTCAATAAAGAAAGCCCATCTGCTTGGCATAAATGCATACATGAATGTTTTTCAAAGATTGACCAAATGGAAAATTGGGGGGTAGGAAGGCTACTGTCTCCATTGTTTCTTTTTCTCTTTTTTTTCTTTTAACTTGAATCTCCAGGGGTCTGTCTACATTTGCATCATCATCCTATCTGGCAGAGAAAACTGAAGGCATTTTCTAGTGCAAAAATTCCCAGGATAACCCATAATCATATGGACTCAAGGCATTTGGTATCCTCCTCCTCCTCCTCCTCCTCCTCCTCCTCCTCCTCCTCCTCCTCCTCCTCCTCCTCCTCCTCCTCCTCCTCCATAGGTTTAGTAAGAATAAATAGGGTCAACTCTATTAATTAATGGAAAACCATTATTCTCCTTTCATCTAGGCCAGGAATGTCCAAGCTTGGCAACTTTAAGGCCTGTGGACTACAACTCCCCGTGGAATTCTGGCTGGGGAATTCTGGGAGTTGAAGTCCACAGGTCTTAAAGTTGCCAGGGTCAGACAACGCTGATCTAGGCAATAAGCTTCATAATTTCTATGCCAGCAGATTAACCGTATATTTTATAATTTACTACTCCCATCTATCGTCTTTCTTTCAAATAAGGATTAGGATTAGGATTTATTAAATTTATATGCCACCCTTCTCCCTAAGGACTCAGGGCGGCTCACAACAATAAAAATTAAGAGACATAAAATACAAAAATTTAAAAAAAAGAATTAAACAATGAATATAAGAAATACGGGACAATTTAACACAATAAAAACCAAATTAAAAACCATGGTCAGTCCAGGCCCGCTTGTTGGAAAAACCATGTCTTCAGGTCACGGCGGAAGGATCGAAGATCAGGGGCCATCTGCAGGTCCGGAGGCAGTTCATTCCAGAGGGCTGGTGCGCCCACAGAGAAGGCTCTCCCCCTGGGGGTCGCCAGCCGGCATTGCCTGGCTGACGGAACCCTGAGGAGGCCGACTCTGTGGGAGGGAACTGGGTGTAAGGAAGGGTGGTTGGGTGGTTGGCAGAATTTGGAGCCAAAGGATTTCAGGATTTTGGTTTTTTAATTGAATGAACACATAAATTTGATTTGTTTGTGACATCTGTTGGAGATGTCTGCAAGCATCCAATTCAGTTCACCCTTCTTTCATCCCCTCCTTAGTTTCTTTCGATTGATGAATTTAGCAAAAAGAAAAAGAAATATACAGTCAATTTTATGGGTTCTCTTGATTTATATATTTGGCATACATTTTTTCTAATTTGGGGGGGGAGGGGGCAAGGAATTTCCTCTTATGATAATACTTTTTACGCCTGCTTTCCCTTGATATTGGCTTGCATTTTTTAAAGCTGCAAAATATGTTGTAAAATATTTCAACACGGCAAGTGCGTTTGGCTTCTTTTTATGAGTTTGGGAGCAAAGTGAGTTAATTGATTTTGAAAAAAAAAACCAGACTGAAGGAATTTCTCCCCTTATCTGGGGAGAGGGAACGTTAACCATTTTTTTTAAAAAAAATAGAAAGAAAATGAAGAAAAATGAAGAAAGCGGTTAACTTATTTTCCAAAGCACCAGAGGGTAGGACAAGAAAAAAAATATGGATGGAAAATAATCAAGGAGAGAAGCAACCTGGAATTAAGGAGAAACTTCCTAACAGTGAGGACAATTAACCAGTGGAACAGCTTACCCCCAGAAATCGTGGGCGGTCCATCACTGGAGGTTTTTAAGAAGAGACTGGGCAGTCACTTGTCTGAAAGGGTATGGTTCTCCTGCTTGAGCAGGGGGTTGGACTAGAAGACCTCCAAGGTCCCTTCCATCTCTATTCTGATTGATTGAGCTTGTTGCATTGTGAATGTACAAATTTGGATGCAAGGTAAGGTTTCAGCAGAATGAGTGAATGTTAGAGGCAGAAAACATTATTCTCAGTGGACAAGATCCTGAAAACAGCAAATCAACTGGAACTAGATGGCCCCTGAAACTGGTGGTGAATTGGGAAGGATTGATACTGTTTTCCTTTCCATTCCCCATCTGTTAGTTACAACTGAAGAAGCTTCTTGGGTGAGAAGTGAAACATCTTCAAGAAAAGTCAGGACAGCCCTGTTGCCCTTTGAAAAAGTAGCTTTGGGACAGTCGTGACCTGGATGACTCAGAGCTTCCATAGAATCAGCAGCTGCTTCAGCTGTCTACCCCTTTCTTTTCTCAGACTATCTTGGAATTGACATCCTTGGGTCTGTACCTGCACAGGAAAGGTGAACTTGTGTAGGGACAAAAGGCTGCACAGCTTATCTATCTTGCTGCGTCTTTTTCTTCAACAAACTGCACAGAGCGACAACTTCCGAAAAGAAAGTCTGCACCTGTCTAACAGAACCCACAAGTCAAGTTAAAAAACCAAACCAAATCGGGAAGCTTTGCTACTCCGAACATGTATGTCAACAACTAGGGAGTCTAGGGACAGGATTATTGGCGAGAGGACCATTGTATGGCCCTTACCTTGTTATGTGGATTTAGTTTTCCTATTTAGGCCTAATTACAGATCAGATCTAATTACAAACTTGGCCTTTGGACAATGGGAGGTGAGGGGAAGGATGTCAGTCACTGTTTCCTTTCAATGTTGGTTTGGAATATTATCCAATTGTGTTGGGCTTGGGGGAAGTGGGGGAGAGATTTCAAAGTATAGAAAGAAAGAAAGCCAGCATCAGATCTAAATATTGAAGGTTGCAGATATTTGATCTGTTCTCAGTTTGAATTAATGAAATTGATCATAGCCTAAAAAAAACTATATTCATCTTTAGGTTGTTGTGATTTTTTTTTTGCATGAAGGATTTGCGCTCATTTTTTCTGAAACTTTGGACAGGATTCTTTCTTTCTTTCTTTCTTTCTTTCTTTCTTTCTTTCTTTCTTTCTTTCTTTCTTTCTTTCTTTCTTTCTTTCTTTCTCTCTCTCTCTCTCTCTCTCTCTCTCTCTCTCTCTCTCTCTCTTTCTTTCTTTCTTTCTTTCTTTCTTTCTTTCTTTCTTTCTTTCTTTCTTTCTTTCTTTCTTTCTTTCTTGCCACCCATCTTACCACAGGGTAACTCTGGGTGACTTAGGCTGGTTTATGACAAAGAAGGTTTTCTTGCAAAAAGAGGAATCTGGCTTTGTTAATCATTGTTGATGATTATATGAAATGCCTTTTGAAAACCAGTAACTTTGAGATTGGTGGTATACAATCTGAGACCCTGGGCTGCAATCATCAGAGATCTCCAAAAGTAGTTATAACATTTTAATTTATAATGTGACAGAGGGGGAAAATGATTAAATACATGATTAGAGAGAGCAATTATATTATCTACATTTAATTCTATATTAAATGTAAATGATATTGGAGTGAAATCAATTTTTTGCAAATACTTTTATCCTGAAGTAGTGTGGGCTTCTCCTTTAGGACATTAATTAAGAGGGAATTAGGGTCTTTGGTCCAGAAAACCCATTCTAAGTCATGGTAAGAATTTCCTGAGGTTACCTTAAGCCCAACATAAGATTATAATCATAGGCTTTAGGAGGAAACCACAGTGGAGTCCCAGGATTATAGACAAGGCAGGGAAATCAAAGAAACATCCCAAACAATAACAATCGCAGACCCCTTTCAAATTTTTAGAGAAGTACCTTGTGCCTCTAGTTACCAGGAGCTGAGCTTGACTTGAAGGAGAATGTATAATCACAAGTGTGGAATGAAATGAAGTTCCACCATGTACACCTGATGTTATCTCTCTTCTTCCCCACTTTAACTAGGGGAGATCCTCATTCCCCCCCCCCCAAATTCTCAATTTCCCATCTAGGTGCAACTAGAAGCTCCCTCAGTTTGAACAGAACCTCTCATTATTGAGATACATAGTCTGCAATCCAGAATCACATGGGGCCTCCTTCAAAGCTTTGGGTACATTCAGAAGATATCAAGCTGTAATTCTTAAAATAACAGAAGAGAAACATTATTTCACACATGGGGAAGTAATTGTATTTACTCTATTTAATCTAGTTTTATCTGGCTCTGTCTGGATTTTTTTGTCTGTCCTCTGCTGTTTTTAGAGCCATTCCAATCAAAGAGTAAATCTAGTCCTTAACTTAAAAGAAAAAGATGGCTCGCTTTTCTTGGATCTATGCTCATTTAATCTTACCTTAAAGTTTATTGGTCAAATAATAGTCCCCATGGTAGTGCAAAAACATCAATCACATTGGAACATGGATACCACTACAGCTTTCATGTACTGAAGGCATCATTCATATTCAGATGACTTTGCTCGGAAGGTCAGCAAAATCTTCTCCATTCAACAAAATCTTCTCTACTTGAAAGCATGAAGGACAACAGTATTAGTTTATAGCCGTGGTGGCGAGCCTATGGCATGCGTGCCACAGGTGGGATGCAGAGCCCTCTCTGTGGGCACATGGACCTTCACCCCAGTCCTAGGCTTTCAGCTGGGTTTTATAAAACCTTTTCACTTTAGGCCTCCGCCACCGTGTACAAAAAAAAAAGGTTCAATCAATCATTTTCAACTTCTCGCGGGAAAAAAAAGATCTCGTGAAGTTGGAATTGATTGACTGAACTTTTTAGTCCCACCCAGTCTGCTGTTACCACCACAGCCACGCCCACCCAATGGGCCACGCCCACCCAATGGGCCACGCCCACCCAGCACCCGACAATACATAAGCGGGTTTTTGGTTGCAGTTTGGGCACTCGGTCTCCAAAAGGTTCACCATCACTGGTTTATTGTGTGCCAGATGGATTCTGCCTAGGAAAAACGGAACCACCTTTGTGCAAAGAAAGTAATGGAGACAAATTTGATATCAGACCTTAAGACTTAAAACAAGGTCAAAGTAGCTTTGGAACATTTCAACATCCTGGGATCTTCTACCACAGACCTCACGGTGATGGTTTTTAGGGAAACAGGGCTAACTGCAACGGTGAGCAAGCAGTTGCTGAACTGACATGCAGCAGAAGTTCTCAAAAAACTCCCAACAACATTTTTTTCATACATTGCAAATGTTAATGGATAAGATATTGGTAATCGGTTTCATATCTAAACTTCATCTGCTGAATCAGCCTGCCTTCTCTTCTACCCTTGCTTCATTCATCTCAGTTTAAATCCTATGCTAATCTGGCCACTCCATGCCTCTAATGAAGTGAGCTGTAACTCATTAAATCTTATGCCTTTTAATAAGGATGGTATTTGGCCGGTCTGATAAGAATGTCTTCCTAGTCCCTGAAACAATCAGAGCTGCTGAGAATGAATACTGAAAAAAACCCAATTTTAAAAAGAAGAAGAAAAGTTGAAAGAAATCAGATGCAGCAGTCAAGGGACAATAGATGGAATGCTAACATAATAGCAACATAAAATCACATTATTCGTCAACCCTGGAACATATATTAACTGAAGTGATAAGTCTTCAAAAATTGTTTGCAGATGGACAACGAGAGATTCTGTTGGATCCTTTCTTGGCTAGCAGTTGACCGTCTTGGTGCCACCAATGAAAAGGCCCTGCCTTGTTTAATGGCACAGGTTGATGAGACAGACATCAGGGCTTCCAAGATCTGTCTTTGAAAAATTCACGGCAATTATTCAAATTGAGTAATTTGAAAGAAGGAGACAGTCCAGGAACAGGGAACTTCAGATATACAGTAGGAGCTCTTGTAGACTAATAAGTAATGAGTACCAGTGAGAATTATGCTTTATATTTTACCCTGCAGTGTAGGACCTGTGTGAAGCAATGCATTAAATATAGGGATTACATTAATCCAGAGGTCCACTAGATGCCAGTGAAGATGTTCAAAACATTCTTGACTGCCAGATAGTGGTCACCCAAATGTTTGCAGTCCAGATATGTCAGCCCTAATTGTTCTCTTTGACCCATAAATATTTGGAATAATGAAATAACAACCCAGAATCACTGGAAGTTAGGCAGTATAAAAATTTAACAAATCAATAAATATCAAGGTCGCTTTCACAAAATGGTCGACACAGATCAGATTTTGGTATTCACAAAATGTCTGTTATCTGATAAACACCTATTTATTAAAACGTAAACTGGTGAGATTGACTCCAATTCCAGCTGCTCCCTTTATAGCTCATCCTTCACCCCCATAATGTTTTCTATCTGCCCAATTTACCTTTAAGGTACCATTTTGTGTATATATGTGTATATGTCAGTTAGAGAGAAAAGGGGCTGCCACTTCCAAACACACACACTGGGCTGAATCCATCCGTATTTTTATTTCACAAATAGCTGCAGGTCCCTTTTGGAAATAAGGGAAGAGGATTTTGACTATAGTATTGAATCAGTTCTCCAGTGGGTTTGTTTATTTGAATAAAAGAATAAAACACTCAACTCTGATAGGAAGCTGGAGAGCAACAAAGAGTAGTATTTAGGGTTAGCCCATTGGGCAGCCCTGATTTAATGAGTCAGTTTAACTGTTTCCCCCCCAAACTGTGAGGTCAGAGAAATGGGATTTTCCACTGAAGCTGGGTATATCTAGTTTAATGAAAAGAAGGAGTAGAAGTCATATGATAGCAGTCTTCCAACATCTAAGATGCTGCCGTGAAGAAGTGTGTGTGTGTGTGTGTGTGTGTGTGTGCGCGCGCGCGTGTGTGTGTGTGAACCTATTCTCTAAAGCACCTGAAGGTAGGACAAGAAACAATAGATGGAAGGTAATCAAGGAGAGTACCTAGAAATTAGGAGAAATTTCCAGACAGTTAAAACCATTAATCAGTAGAACTGCTTGCCTTCAGAAGTTGTAAGTACTCCAACACCAGAGTCTTTTAAGAAAAGATTGGCAAAGATTTGTCTGAAATGGTATAGGATCTCCCGGTTGAGCAGGGGCTTGGACTAGGACAGGGGTAGGAAACCTTAGCCCTTTTATGATTTGTGGACTTCAACTCCCAGAATTCCTGAGCCAGTCCACAAGTCATAAAAGAGCCAAGGTTGCTTACCCCTGGACTAGGACCTCCACGGAACTCTGTTATTCTGCTTTCATGGCTATCTATAGTAATCATACATTTTAAAACTCATATAATTTGACCGTAATATTGGCCTCTATCTTACTTCACAGAAGGGCTAAAACCCCTTTATTTTAATGGTTAGCTTCTTGATTTCTTGCTGGCTTTTTTATGTCTGACATGTAGATGGGAAATCTATACCGACTCTGAAGACACAGTAGATTTCAAAAGGGATCTTTCTTAAATAATCACTTTTATCCTACATTAATGAGTCTGAGATTGCTGCATTCCAGACTATAAGCAAATGCCCTAATTAGGTCAGGCTTTGATTGTGAAAATGAAATTTGTCTTTAAGCTCACATAGCAATTCTTTTTTCACCCAAGAGGGGGGGTGAAAAACATAAAGTTCATTATCAACAAAGATCTTTGTGTGGGTGTCCAAAGAAAAATCAGCATGGGGACTATGACCGTGTAATTAAAGCCCACTTTTTTTGTTTTAAATGCATCACATATATGACACAAAAAGGGTAGAGCTTCAATTGTACAGACACATAATGTCTTTATTTCTCTCTCTCTAACTGTCCCAACTGATTATAAGATGGGTGGGTTTATAAATTTTTAAACAAACAAATAAATAAGATAGATAAGATAACCTTTATTGCCATTTTTTACTGTCGGCACACATTAAAAATGAAAATCTGTTGCTTGCTCTCAAAAGTGTACACATACATAACACACCTATAAACATGCTATATACAACATATGTATATACTTACACCCTTACATATAATATTACATTTAATATAAGCTTGCTTAATGCCCTCCTGAGGATAACTTACATCAGGGGTGTCAAACTCAATTTCATTGAGGGCCGCATCAGCATTGCGGTTGCCCTCAGGGGGCTGGGTGGGCATGGCCTGGGTGGGCATGGCCTACTGGGTGGGCGTGGCTAGAGTGCGTATGGCCTACTGGGTGGGCGTGGCCAGCTATACATCGTTGGCATCAAGGGTGCCTATGGGGGCCTGGGCAGGAGTGGGACAGATCTGAGGGTCTCTGGCAGAAGGAGGGTCTCTGGGCCAGGGCCAAGGCAGCGGGGGCCGTTCCCTCACTGTTTCCAGGATGGCTTCGCGGGCCACATGAAACCAGTTCGCGGGCCGGATCCGGCCCCCGGGCCTTGTGTTTGACATGTCTGACTTACATCGAGGGGTTTCCACACGTAGTTTCCAAAAATAAGAGATGCCTTTCTTACAGAGTTCACATACCTGCTAGATGCATTCTAGATTGCAAAGCTTCCTCATTCCTTTTTATCATTTGCATCTTTCTATGTAAATTAGTATTATTTTCAGTAATAGAGAATGTAGTTAACTCAGGATTGAACTGTTGGGTTCTTTATGTTCTCTCCACTCGGTGGTTTTCCTGCAGACATTTATTTCATTACCAGGTTAGGTAACATATTACAATTGGTCACACAGACAGCCAGATGTTTAGACAGGATTTAGCATTTTTGTCCAACTATCTGTTGCCAAGGTCCTTGGATAGGCAGATATTATTGTTTAGTGGTGTTAAAGGTTTTGTTGCAGAATGTAAGCTGTTCCAAGCAAGCTGCCTTTTGCAATTGACTGATGTTGATTTTTGTCAATGCCGATGGTGTTCAAATGGTAATAATAATAATAATAATAATAATAACAATAATAATAATAATAATAATAATAATAATAATAATAATAATAATAATAATAATAATAATAATAATAATAATAATAATAATAATAATGGTTGGAAGGGACCTTGGAGGTCATCTAGTCCAACCCCCTGCTCAGGCAGGAAACCTTATACCATTTCTGGTGTTCTAGATGTTTTGGGATTGCACCCAAAGGACTTGTTACTATTGGTACTATACTTGCTTTCTCTTGCCATTGTCATTCTATTTCTCTTTATTATTATTATATAAAGAAAGATGTGAAATCACAGCTGCCAGTTCTCTAGCTGGTGTTGGCTTTCATATGTATCAAGTTCTTCCCAAGAACCTAGGATGACATAAAGTTTGCAATATGGCAAATATCTGTAACTCAGGTGTAGGATGAGGGTGAAGTATTGATGTAATATACTTGCAGATCCAAGCAGTGTCGCCTTTTGTAATTGAAAGACAGAAATTTTGCCAATGCACGGATTTTCTAAGTACTATCCAAGGTGTTTTGGTATGGCACCCAGTGTGCCCATAACCACAACCATAATCTTTCAGTTTCAGTTTTCAGATCTTGATCATTTGTGATCTTCTCCAGTTCTTTGTCTTCTATTCCACGGGTCCCCAACCCCTGGTCTGTAGACCAGCAACGGGCCGTGGCATGCCAGAAAATGGGCCATGCAAACAAGAGAAAACCCATCCATGGGATGCAGGCAGCATGCAAAACCAGCCCCCCTCCGTCCCACGGAAAAACGGAACCAGTTCCCGGGGCCCAAAAGGTTGGGGACGGCTGTTCTATTCTATAAACTCCTGGTATTGTCACAGCAGTTATCTACACTTTCTCATTTTTAACTACATTTAAATCTGGTGTATTATTACCGTAACTCTCTGTAAATTTAGAGGCTATAGTATATACATGTAAAAAGTCCTCTGCCCTGAAAAAAAGAAGACTGGATTTGTGAGCATTTTATATATCAATGTGAAAGAATGTATTCATCTTGCACTTAGTTATTAGATTTAGAATTCTTTTTGAGCATTATTGTAGATAGACTTTTCTATGACCAGTATCAATTAGGCCGATATAGAAGTTAATACAAAGTTTTCAAGAAGTTTATCTTAACTCTTGGGCATGGTTTCTGACAATCAATAGTAGTCTTCGTCTGATTTTTTTTTCCAACTTTTTTTCAACTGCAGTCTCATCTCTGAGAGACAGTCTAGTGTAGTGGTTAGGGGTATAGATTTAGAAACTGGGAGATGTTGAATTCTTGATCCAGCTGCATGATTTTGACACAGTTACTCTCTCTCAGGCTTAGTAAAAAAGCAATAATAGTAACAACAACAACAACAACAACAACAACAACAACAACAACAACAGAGTTGGAAAGAACCTTGGTGGTCTTCTAGTCCAACCCCCTGCTCAGGCAGGAAACCCTAGATCATTTCAGACAAATGGTTGTCCAGTCTCTTCTTAAAAACCTTCAGTGTTTGAGCACTCACAACTTCTGGAGGCAAGTTGTTCCACTAATTAATTGTTCTGCAGGCAATTTCTCCTTAGTTCTAGGTTGCTTCTCTCTTTGGTTAGTTTCCTTCTGTTACTTCTTGTCCTGCTTTCAGGTGCTTTGGAGAATAGCTTGACTCCCTCTTCTTTGTGGCAGCCCCTGAGATATTGGAATACTGCTATCAAGTCACCCCTCGTCCTTTTCTTCATTAAAGTTTACATATCCAATTCTAGCAACCGTTCTTTGTATGTTTTAGTCTCCAGGCCTCTGATCATCTTTGTTGCTCTTCTCTATACTCTTTCTAGAGTCTCAATATCTTTTTTTACATTGTGGTGACCAAAAATGGATGTAATATTTCAAGTGTGGCCTTACTAAGGCATTATAAAGTGGTATTAACACTTCACGTGGATCTTGATTTTATCCCTCTGTTAATGCAGCCTGTTATTGGCAAACCACTTCTGTAATAATGTTGCCAAGAAAACTGTATGGACCCATCCAGGCAATTTCCAGGAGTGAAGACTGATTTGAAAACATGTTTGTGCATATCACACCCATATACAAAGTCTAGTTTCTAGGCCTAGACATTCCTGTTGATCTCTCATCAAAATATTAAGCTACTTTTGGTCCTACTCAGCTCACAGACCAGCAAAGGTCTGCTACCGCTTGTAATGAATATAGTTTAAATTTTTGAGCTATCTTTTAAAACTTTATTGGAACCTTCATTCTGTTGGTATTGTAGCTTTGGAATAATTGTTCACTATTCTTCCATCAGCAAAATGAACTACTAATACTCCGTATTGCCTTTGTGTGGGCTACCAAACCTTTTTCAGAAGACTGGAGGAATCTATAGAACAGATTCAGAATATGCATGATGTGGTGGAAAATAAAAGCAAGAGGTCCTGTAGACTGAATGGAAGTGTGGTTATTCAAAACTGGATATTTAAGGTCCTAGAAGTTTCAGTTACACTGGAATGCTCTAATTAACATTAGCCAAGAGAGATAATTGTCTAAAGTCATCAACAGATCTTTAATAGTGTATTGATAAAGGGTGCATTTTAATGGATTAATCACAAGAGCTTCAGTTGTTTAATTGATTAATTTAGTTTTTCTCCAGCTGGTGCACTCCAGATAAGCACAAAAGCACATACACATCCATGAAAGTTCAAGTTAGATGAAAAGAACAAAAGAAGAGGCTTTTAATTTTGTCAATAGGCATGTGTGAAATTGTTTAAATTTATGCCAAGCTGTCCAGTTTTCACATTACATCCAACATTTCATGTGATATCTGGCCTATCTAGGATGAAATATTCATTTATGATTCATGAACAGTGATATATTTATAAAATTTTAGGATGACCACGAAGTAATATAGATTTGTCCTTTCCTGATCACGGCGGATGAAGTATCCTGTTCTTTACCTGAAGACATTAGTCCTCAACAGGTTCTCCAACATCTTGTTGATGCCTCATAGTATCTGCCACCTGTAGCAATTTCCTTATTCTGTCTTATGATTTGGCCAGCTTTGCTTGTATTACATGCTCAAGACATTACTCTTCTCACCTCAATTTCAGAAGATCACAGACCAACGTATAAGAAGATCCTTTTACACTTCTCCAAGTGCCACTTGAAATATTATGAACTTGTTTCTGTAGAGGAAAGAAGTTCTGCAGAGGAAGGAAGCCGGTGAATCACATTTCACTCGTCAATTTAGGAAGGCAGAGCAAAACTAGAAAGGTGGGCAATTTACAAGAGTGACAGTTTCCTTTCAGAAATGTAGTCCAGAAAGGGGAAGTCATAAGGTTTGAAGTGGGTCTACATCCTTAGAGCGACTAAAACCGCTCCTTAAACTGGCTTATTCTGAATTTTAAAAAGGAGCCAGGGAAAGAAAGTTAGATTTCTTCTATTGCGCTTAAAAAAAAAGAACTTCCTGGAAAATGCCTGGAAAATCCTGGCCCTGTATTATCTAGCTCCTGCAATCAAATTGTCTATCAACGTATACCTTGTCACACTGTGTATGAATGTTGCTATCAAACCTATCCATATGCCTGAGCAGTTTCAGTCAAGCGAGCTTCGTTTTCAAAGCTCCCCCTGCACTTCTCCAAGTCATTTCCCAGAGATGGATGTCAATACAGCCCTATCGATTACGTGAGTCAATTCCCCAAAGTCCAGGATAAAAATCTTACTCATCAGTATTCTTGTCGGACCGAAGGTCAATCTGTGACATTTTTTTCTACGAAGGTCAGTCTGAGACATTTCTTCTATCAAGAAGGGAAAGAAAAACGGCTCAGATCTCTGTCTCTCCTTGCCTGCAGTAGACTTTTGTGGGAGAGAGGGAGGGAGGGAGGGGAGGAAGGAAAAAAAAAACTTTTGAGTTTTGGGTTCACCGAAGGTTAGGCTCTGTTTTGGGTTGCTGGACAGCTTTCACGATGACCTCATTGTCCTTGCAGATGCTTACTACACTAGGAGAGCAAGACGCAGGGAACAGCAAGCTCAGCCAGCTTGCAAAGGCTGCTACCCACAATTCACAGGAGAGGGGGTGAAAAAAACAACGAGGGATAGTTCCCACTAGGTTGTGGTCGGCTAGGTAACGGCAAGTTATTAATCTTGTGTCAGAGAGCCAGCTGCAACTGTGGCAGCTACCATATCTCACCACCAACTCTGTGTCTGGACACCACCATTGTCCTTCTCTTGGCATGAAAAGTTCTACAAATCAGCTGTTTTTCCACCCACCCGCTCCTTCCCACCTTCTTTTCATGGCGAGTTGAAAATTTTGCTTTTATTATTATTATTATTTTGGCCTCTCCACCCCCTCCCCTTCCTCTTTTTTGGGGTGCTTTCCCCCCCACCCTTCTGGAGGAGTTTGAGCAGTGGTCCTCACTGTGGTCAGGTTTACTAATTCAGAGAGAGTCTGCCTAGTTTCCAACTTTAATGATATTCCCTCAACATATCATCCCCGTTGCTTGGCGACCGGATTTGAGCTAGGCTTTTCATTTGATTCCCACACATCAGGCTCTGAAAAGCAGGTCCCCCTCCCTCCCTTCCACCCCTTCTCCCTCTGCTTTTGATTGTGCTCCTCTGAAACCCTTCCCCCTGCGGTGTCAGTACGGGTGGGCAGAACGGTAGTAGAATAAGGCCAGGGCGGAGGGCGGCTTGAAGGCTACTGCTAGTCACACATCAAGGATTGCAAACAAAGCTGCTGAGGGCCCTTCCTGACAAACATAAATTTGCAGAAAGCAAATTTAGTCTTCCCTTCGTCGGGTGGGTGTCATTTTAAGACTTTTTCTCAGATACTTTATTAAATCTGACGCTCTCTCTTGTTTTTGTGGGCCGTTTCATACAAAAGACTTCCTATTATCAACAAGTTGCCCATTGGGGTATGCAAACAAGCTTGTGAAGTCCTAACATAATCTAATAAGCAGCGGGGCCTTTATGCCCTAAGTCTTTCCAGGTTCATTTGTTGGAGCTGAGCAGTTTTCCATTCGGATTTTGCAGAATTCCAAACAAATTTATTTCCCCCCCCCCCAGCATGCTCCAATTCTTCTCCCCCCCACAAAGTTCCCTAGACAGGAATGAGAATTCTTGTTCATCTTTCTAGACTTTTGTTTTCTCAAATTGTATGGGTGTAGTAAAAGCCCAAATTAGGCTAAAAAAAGAACCTCAACAACAGTCTCATCCTTGTTTTAGGAAAATGGAATTGATACAATCCATGTTCCGTGGCCCAGTATCCTTGTGATTTTTCTTCCAGAATACTTTTCTTCCAGAATATATAAGTACATTATTTATGTCTTTTGGCTTTTGTATAATTTTTAAAAATCTTTTTAAGATTGTAAGCTGCCTAGAGTTACCTTGTGGTAAGAAGGGCAGCCAATAAAGTTTACAAATAATAATAATAATTTTATTTATTTTTTATTTTATTAGATTTATATACCGCCCTTTCCCGGAGGACTCAGGGCGGTTTACAGGGCATTTTAAAATCATACCAATATAAAATACAAGTTAAAAGACAAATAAAAGATTAAATTATCCCTGAAAATAAAACCCCATATAAAATTCTCAGCCTAGTAATAGTAATAGTAGTTACTAGTAATAGTAACAACAACAAATACCGCAACCTGGCTATTGAAACTGCACGATTATGGATGAAACGTGTAACAGTGATACCCATTGTCATTGGGGCACTGGGAACTATGTCCAAAAACTTTGCAAAATACATCAAGAAATTGCAGCTTCCTGCAATAACTCCAGCAAAGTTACAAAAAACTGCACCACTCGGAACATCTTACATTTTAAGGAGATACCTGGTTGATACCTAGGATGCTGGCAGCAACCCGTGTCAACCCATTAGTGCCAGTCAATTTGAGTGTTCAGTTGACTGAGTTTCATGTTTTATGAATAAAAGTTTATAATAATAATAATAATAATAATAATAATAATAATAATAATAATAATAATAATAATAATAATAATAACTGAAAAAAATTGAGCTTTATTATGAAGAACAGTTTAATGGAATGAAAGAAAGTTGGCCTACCAGGAGGTGCGCAGGTACTACAAATCATAAGATTTAATTCAGGAAATAGTCCAGTTTAATGGAGATAGAACTAGACGTATCTAATTAGGTTGCAACCTTCCAACCTAAAGTTTCAGCCTCAGGTTTAATTTAGTTTAGATGCTAAGAGGTAGAAAATAATTCTTTCCATGTCCTTGGAAGAGTTTCCAGAAAAAAACCCCATATCAAAAACTAAGTTTCCTGATGTTCCAGGTGAAAACGATTGCTATGGTGCCAGAAGATAGCTAGAAGCATTGAAAGTGATTTCACTTTAAAAAATTCTTGAGTCTAATCTCTCTAAGCAAGGCTTCTCCCAAACCTTGGAAAATCAGTGGAGACAATTAGCAAAGGAGGCCATTTTTGCTGACCAGATACCTCTCTTCTCTTTCCCCTCCCCTCCAGATTTTGAGTGTTGCAGAGGGCATAACTGGTGGCTTTCGGTCTTTTTCTATTTGGGTGGATTCTGTATAAAACATGTATATGTAGATGACACATATACATGTATAGGATACATATACATGTTTTGGATATTTCCTACTATGGGAATTTGTCTTTATTGACTAGTGTCAGTAAGAGTGCTCTAGGGAGACTCGTGGGTTGGAAAAATGGTGCTGGGACCCATGAGACTCAAAATAAAATAAAATAAAATAAAATAAAATAAAATAAAATAAAATAAAATAATAAAATAAAATAAAATAAAATAAAATAAAATAAAATAAAATAAAATAAAATAAAATAATAAAATAAAATAAAATAAAATAAAATAAAATAAAATAAATAAAATAAAATAATAAAAGTAATAAAAGTAATAAAATAAATAAAATAAAATAAAATAAAATAAAATAATAAAATATAATATAATAAAATAAAATAAAATAAAATAGTTATCAGCCCTGAGATAGGCAATACAGGTTAAAAAAATGGAGATATGATCTAACATCTAAGGAAGCCTTGTACAACTTCCTTCCTTCCTTCCTTCCTTCCTTCCTTCCTTCCTTCCTTCCTTCCTTCCTTCCTTCCTTCCTTCCTTTCTTTCTTTCTTTCTTTCTTTCTTTCTTTCTTTCTTTCTTTCTTTCTTTCTTTTTCTTTCTCTTACTTTTATCCCAACTTTATTATTACTTTTATGAATAACTCAAGGTGGTGAACATACATAACGCTGCTTCCTCCTTCTATTTTTCCCACAATGACAACCCTGTGAGGTGGGTTGGGCCGAGCTGCCAATCCTATTGACCATGAAATACTGTAACACCTGTGCACTTCTGAATTGTTTTAAAATAAGCGTTCTTGAGCCCAAGGGCATCATTTTTACCCCTTGCTATTAGTTCTGCCCTCTGCTACAAAAGTTCTCCACATTTAAATGTTCTTTAAAAAGTTTACTCAGGAGGACATACGGAGGCGGGTCTGTTTTTGTGGTTGTCCTCTTCTTCAAGGGCAGAAGAAGGCGAGGGGGTGAGAAGAAAGAAAGAAAAGAAAAGAAAAGAAAAGAAAAGAAAGAAAGAAAGAAAGAAAGAAAGAAAGAAAGAAAGAAAGAAAGAAAGAAAGAAAGAAAGAAAGAAAGAAAGAAAGGCATTGTGTGACTTGAGGACCTCTTAAAATCCACTTTGGGAAGGCACCAGACAGACACTTGAAAAAGAGGGGCTGCTGTTTAGAAGTTAGCAAAACCAGGCCTTTGTTTCTTATTGTTTCCTTTAAAATTCTTTTTCGCTCCGTCTAATAAAGTTTTCCTGCCTATACTCAGGGAAATCTTACTCCGCTCATGAAAATGATGCAGCATGCTCACCTCCCCACACACCCCCAGCTCTAGAAGGTGCTTACAAAAAATATTCCTTTTTTCTTCTCACTCTTTCTTCTCTCCAATGTAGTCATTATTTCCCTCTCCAGTAAAGGGGCATAACACATAACCCAGTTTTTTTTTAAAAAAAATATCAATTTGACATTATTGATATTTATTTTATTTTATTATATTTATATATTTATATGATGGAATAGATTCTCGACAAGCATAATTCTGTATTATTTCCATTAACCTCTTCATGCTTTTCTTAACCATGATGGAGAGGTTTAAAAAAGCATTTGCTTTAGCCTCGTAAAATAAAAGAAGCAGAACCCAAGTTAAGAATTCTAAACCTTTACAGTCACAACGAACATTGTTTTCCACGGATTTCCCGAACAGAAACAACATGCCTATAAGTGAATAATCACAAAAAGATAAAATCAAAAGCTGCCTACATTTCTGTCGAAAGTCAATTCAAGTTCCTTAAAAGGAGACAGCAGCTTCATGTAATGTGTAAGACGGTCTTACAAAATGTGAATTTCCTGTGCTTGTGAGGGCTGAAATCATGAGCAGTAAGTCCCTGATAATTTACTTCAAGTCTCTTTCCTTTACCTAAATATCACGGGTGCCCCACAAGTGCTTAGTTAAGCAAAAAGGTGGGGTTGGGGTTAAAACAAACAAATATTATAAATACTCTTTGGCTGGTTGCCACCATAGGGTAAACTCAAAACCAAAATTGTCTAAAGACAATTGCTATGTTCACATCACCGGCTGTGCTGAGCAAACCATAATATAGTTTAATGGGATGGTGTGGTTGCCTCAAAATGCTGAAACAATTGCTTCTATTCCCACAACAAACTACAAACGATCAATCCACATTTTACCGGGTCTAGCATGTTGCATAAAAAAACAGCTAGCTAGTTGCGTGAGAAAAAAAAAGGCATATTTAATCTCTCTCTCCTGAAGTTGAGACTGCCTAGTAAGTACATAAAATTATTCAACAGGTAACATTTCTACAGTAAAATAACTTGAATCCCATTTAAAAATCCAATTACATTAACCACATAAACTACTGATTCCTGGAAGACTGCCATGCAAGCAAGGAGCAGTTTCTGAAGAGGGCAATGCAAAGGGGAAGAGTCGGAAAGTAAATTTAAATCTTAAAAGTAAAGACCGCTGGGTTTCTAAGTTGATAGCTTTTTTGTCTCTGCCACTTAAGGCTCATTCCAGACAGTATCGTGACTCAACCCTGACACATTCCTTAGGTGAAGCTCTTGATTTCTTGGTGACTTCATTGGTGGCTTTTCCATAGGGGGCACCCAAAAGGTGGAATAACCTTAGCAGCAAATATTGAAAGTTTTAACCCTAAGAACTAAGGAGAAATTTCCCATCAGTGAGAAGAATTAATCAGTGGAATGGCTTGCCTAAGAAATTGTGGGTGCTCCAACAATGGCAGTTTTTAAGAAGAGATTGGACAACCGTTTGTCTGGGATGGTATAGGCAGTGGTGGGATTCAGCCAGTTTGCACCTGTTTGGCAGAACTGGTAGCTAATTTTTTGTTTCCCAGGCCCAGAATGGACTTCCAGAAGCGGCATCCACACAGAGAACCAGTTGAATCCCACCACTGGGTATAGGGTCTTCTGCTTCTGCAGGGGTTGGGACTAGAAGACCTCCAAATGTCTCTTCCAGCTCTGTCGTTCTGTTAATATTGACTTTCTGCACTTAATTTGTCAATAAGGACCATAGATATAGGACTTGAGAGGCACCTTTACTCTTCATGTCTGTATCTAGTGTCCACCTTATTGATTGCATGGGTCTTCTCAGAGCTATCTTCACGCCCACTTTCTCCTTCCTATGTCCTGGGCTCATCCATAGGGCCTCCTTGCACTAAGTGGGAGCTGGCCTACTTTCTATTTGTTGAGCTAATTTCCATACGGAAGCGACTTCGTCTTGGTGCCAGTTCCTTATGGTGGCAAGCTGAAGGGCTGTGCTTCATCTGTGTCTTGGGAAGGAGTGCTTGTATGGTTGGTGACAAGCTGTCTTTCAAATGGCTTAGTATAAAAATGCCTCCTCCTCCTATCTGGAGGTGGAGCACTATGCCTCCATGGCCAATGTGTGGTCTGCCAAAAAGAACAGAGCCTTGTGGGTGCAGCTGGTTCCTTTTCAAACTTTTGTGGTTTGGTAATGAGAAAGTTGACCTTCTTGAATTTCTTTTTCTTCCTTCCTTCCTTCCTTCCTTCCTTCCTTCCTTCCTTCCTTCTTTCCATCATTCCCATTTTTTACTTCCTTCCTTCCTTCGTTCCTTCCTTCCTTCCCATTTCCTATCCTTCCTTTCCACTCATTTTCCTTCCTTCCTTCCTTCCTTCCTTCCTTCCTTCCTTCCTTCCTCCCTCCCTCCCTTCCTTCCCATTTCCTATCCTTCCTTTCCACTCATTTTCCTTCCTTCCTTCCTTCCTTCCTTCCTTCCTTCCTTCCTTCCTTCCTTCCTTCCTCCCTCCCTCCCTCCCTCCCTCCCTCCCTTCCTCCCTCCCTGCCTTCCTTCCCATTTCCTATCCTTCCTTTCCACTCAATTTCCTTCCTTCCTTCCTTCCTTCCTTCCTTCCTTCCTTCCTTCCTTCCTTCCTTCCTTCCTCCTCCCTCCCTCCCTCCCTCCCTTCTTTCCAATATTTTTATATTTTCACAAAATGGGCCATCATTCACAATACCATAGTGGTACTGCATCTTGCATGAAAACAATGCAACTAGGAATAAGGCATAAAATACTTAATGCATTAAATGTTGGCCAAGCAGGAGCAATGTGCATCAACAGGAATGTATCGATGACCCCTCTCTCTTTCTCTACCTCCAATAATGGAAGTTGAACAATGCCAACTCTAAACCAGGTAACTTAGACTTTTCTAACAGAATGTCATTTCTAAATATGGATTGCATTTTGTTATTTTTTTCCTTTTGTGCAAGCAGATTTCAGAGTTTCTTCAATAAATATAATTCCAATAACTGTATTGCTTCTCCCAGCGTGCATTCTTTCTGCTATGCAAAGCTGCCTATTCTAACATCATTCCTAGTAACAATGGCACCAGGGAAGTGCCATTTTATTGCCTAAGTTTGTCACTCAGCTTGTTGAGGGACCACAATACAGTAACGGAAGGCAAAGAGGCAGCCTTTGACATCTCTGAGTGGATGGTGTAGGAACTTTTAATAAATAACCAGCTAAACAGATGTCCAGCTAATCAGTCTAGAACAGGACTCCCCAACCTCTGGTCTGTGGACCAGTACTGGGATGCGGCATGCCAGCAACCAGTCCACACAAACAAGCAAAGCCCCATCCACGAGATGCAGGCACCACACAAAACCACGCACCCTCTGGTCCATGGAAAAACCTCTCTCCACAGAACTGGTCCCTGGTGCCCAAAAAGTTGGAGACCTCTGGTCTAGAAGGTCTGCACATATTCAGAGCTAAACTCATTGTGCTAACAAGTATTTTTGATCTATCAGACTATATCGTGCATATAGGAATTCTAATTTTGAACCTAGCACAGTCTGGAAGAAAATTCTCAAATGCCAGGGAAATCAGGAGTCCAGGCAGTTCAAAGGGGTGTAAGTAAAGATTTATTGCAAGCTTAAAGGTCTCTACAAGAATCTGAATTACTAATGGCCAAAGCAAACTGAAGATAGATAAGAGTCAATGGAATTCAAGGTGGGCTGGGCTTAGATCTCTTGTGAGCATGAAGGGACTCATGACTGATGAAGCATTTGACTCCTGCTCATCTTCTACAAAAACCCGATCTTATAAAGGAAACAGCAATGCCAGGGTGCTCTAAATCATTTCCAGAATGAAACTGGCTGCTTTGATAAATCTCTAATTAAGCTTTGAATAAAGCTGAACATTTATATATAGATCAGCTTTTCATAATACTTTCTCATAATAATAATGCTAGCTCTAAAAGCAGGAGAATGTGAATTCTAGCCCCCCACCACCTGTAGGCATGAAGGCCAGTTGGGTGACTTTGGGCCAATCATCAGGAGACTGTGAGTTCTAGTCCTGCCTTAAGTACAAAAGCCAGCAGGGATGATTTTAAGCCAGTCACACTTTTTCAGTCCAACCCACCTCACAGGGTTGTGGTTATGAGGAAAATAAAGCAAGGAAGGAGAATTAGGTAAGTTCACTGCTTTGAGTTATTAAAGCAATAAAGGCAGGATTAAAATCTAATATGTAAATTAATTACATAAATAATTAGGAACTTTCTAGATATGATAGGACTATCACTCTCAGAATAGCAGAGTTGGAAGGGACCTTGGAGGTCATCTAGTCCGACCTCCTGCTCAGGCAGGAAACCCTATACCATTTCAGACAAATGGCTGTCCAGTCTCTTCTTAAAAACTTCCAGTGTTGGAGCATTCACCACTTCTGAAGGCAGGTTGTTCCACTGGTTAATTGTTCTAACTGTCAGGAAGTTTCTCCTTTGTTCTAGGTTGCTTCTCTCCTTGATTAGTTTCCATCCATTGCTTCTTGTCCTGCCTTCAGGCGCTTTGGAGAATAGCTTGACTGCCTCTTCTTTGTGGCAGCCCCTCAGATATTGGAAGACTGCTATCATGTCCCCCCTCATCCTTCTCTTCATTAAACTAGACATACCCAATTCCAGCAACTGTTCTTTAGATGTTTTAGCCTCCAGTCCCCTGATCATCTTTGTTGCTCTTCTCTGCATTAAACATCTTTTTTTACATTGTGGTGACCAAAACTGGATATAGCATTCCAAATATGGTCTTACCAAGGCATTTTAAAACTGTGGTTGAGAAAGGCCTGAGTATGATATTTTGCTATTCTTATATACAGTAAAAAAAAGAAAAGCATTTTGCACACAGCATTTAACATTTATCCCCCCTCTTCATTCTCTGAAGGTTTTAATTAACATCTTAAATACACTGCGACAGAGCATTTAAGCAAAAGCCAAATCTATTTATGTTGTCACTTGATATTAGTGGATGGCAATCCAGCTCTATTCAAATATAATGGGAATTTGTATCCTTACTTCTGTTTGCTTAATCTTTTGCTTGGTAATATTTCACCCAGGTTATCAAGCCTGAACAAAAATGCAAAACATAGGAAAATAGGAAACAATAAAGATAATGTTGGGAGTACAGGTAGTCCTCAGCGTATGACCACAATTGAGCCCAAAGTTTCCGTTGCTAAGTTAGACATTGGTTAAATGAGTTTTGCCTCATTTTAAGACCTGTCTTGCCACAGTTGTTAGATCAATCACTGCAGTTGTTAAGTTAGTAACCTGGTGGTTAAATAAATGTGGCTTCCCTATTGACTTTGCTTGTCAGAAGGCTCCAAAAGGTGGGACATCACAAAACCCTGGGACATCACAATCATCATAAATGCATGACAATTGCCAAGCATCCACATTTTGATCAAGAGATTCTGGGCATGTCACAATGGTCATAAGTGTGAAAAATGGGGTCATAAATAACTTTTTTTCCATTCCATGGCAGCTTCAAGTGGTCACTAAAGGAATGGTTGTAAGTTAAAATCTACCTGTGGTAACAGCAATAATTGATTCTTCCTTTCACCTAGAGGGCCCTCAAGCTAGCTAACAATTCAAAAGTTTAATTCCTGCTTAGCATTCTCTAGTGTACTATTAAGAATATATATAGTCAATTCACATGTTCTTTTGCTTGCTTGCATGTTTGGAGATCTCACAAATGTTTTTCAGGCCATTAGAAAGCAAAGCATGAATGGTGAAAAGAGCTGTCCTTCAACTATGGATGTTGATTTGATAGTTTGGAGGATTTTTACTGAGTTTGTTACAATTAGAAATTTATTAGCTTAAATATGAAATAGCAAATGTTAAGGGAAACAGAGAAGAAATATTTGATGATGTAACCTGAGATACCTACTAAAGATTTTGTTATTCAACTATTGTTTAACCGAATCACCATATTGCTTTCCAAATACTCAAATGTAAAACTGGAAAACTAATAAAAAATTTTTTTAAAAAGGAAGCAAAAAAAAATGCAGCCAAATTTGAGGAATTCTGGACACTGAAATTCTAACATGGCTTGCAGGTACCCAACTGTGGAAAGCATATTTTCATGCTTTCAAATTGTCATGAATGCAGATGAAGAGTAATAATGTTAGTCAAGTCCAGCAGCCTTCCCAAGTTTGAATCAAACTCTTGGTTCTCCTATCAACTTCCCGTTAACCTGGAGAACAGGTGACTGACCAATGCAGTATGAAGAGTTGGGTAGTATGGTTAGACAGGTTAATTCAGCTTCAACATTTCAGGGAATAGAAGCTTATTGACTTAAAACTTTATGTATAAAAGAATTACTACAATCCTCTTTTTTTTTAAAAAAATAATAATCTTCAGTCAGAATAGAGCTGGAAGGGACGTTGGAGGTTTTCTAGTCCAGCGCCCTGCTCAAGCAGGAGACCCTACCATTTCAGACAAGTGACTGCCCAGTCTCTTCTAAATAACCTCCAGTGATGAAGCACCCACAACTTCTGAAGGCGAGCTATTCTACTGGTTAATTGTCCTCACTGTTAGGAAGTTTCTCCTTAATTCCAGGTTGCTTCTCTCTCCTTGATTGATTTTCATCCATTGTTTCTTGTCTTGCCTTCTGGTGCTTTGGAAAATAAGTTGAACCCTTATTGTCCCAACAGAGCTTTTCAAAGAGGCAACTGAACTTTCTTGTTTTTTCTTTGAAGACATTTCGCTTCTCATCCAAGAAGCTTCTTCAGCTCTTCTTCTTCAAAGAAAAGAGAAGAAAGTTCAGTTGCCTCTTGAAAAAGCACTTTGGGGACAACCTTGACCTGGATGACCAAGAATCTCCATAGACATTGAACCCTTCTTTGTTTTTGTTTTTATTTATTATTTGTGTCCTGCCTTTATTATTTTTACAAATAACCCAAGGTGACAAACATATGCAAAAACACCTCCCTCTTTCTAATGTCCCTACAACAACAATCCTGTGAGGAGAATTGGATTGAGAGAGAGAGTAACTAGCCCAAAGTCACCCAGCTTTTATGCCTAAAATGGAACCAGAACTCACAGTCTTCCAGCTTTCTAGCCTGTTGTCTTAGCCACTAGACCAGGGGTCGGCAACCTTGGCTCTTTTATGACTCGTGGACTTCAACTCCCAGAATTCCTGAGCCAGCATAGACCAAACTAGGAACTGTCAACTGCCTTCATAAAGTAATTGGGAAACAATATGAGGGCTGAAGGATTAATGTTCTGGAAATATGCTGGACAGGCTGGTAGCAAAAGAACAGGGAAGGTCAGAACATGGTTTCTGATTGGTAGAAAAATTGTGAAGTTCTCTCAGGGAAGCTGAAAAAGCCAACATAGTGCTAGGCTGCATTAACAGAGGGATAAAATCAAGATCACATGAAGTGTTAATATCACTTTACAATGCCTTGTTAAGGCCACACTTGGAATACTTCATCCAGTTTTGGTCACCACGATGTAAAAAAAGAGTAGAAAGAGTGCAGAGAAGAGCAACAAAGATGATTAGGGGACTGGAGGCTAAAGCATATAAGGAACGGTTGCTGGAATTGGATATGTCTAGTTTAACGAAGAGAAAGACGAGGGGGGACATGATAGCAGTCTTCCAATATCTCAGGGGCTGCCACAAAGAAGAGGGAGTCAAGCTATTCGCCAAAGCGCCTGAAGGCAAGACAAGAAGCAACAGGTGGAAACTAACCAAAGAGAGAAGCAACCTAGAACCAAGGAGAAACTTCCTGACAGTTAGAACAATTAACCAGTGGAACAACCTGCCTCCAGAAGCTGTGAATGCTGTGAATGCTTGGCTGATGCCTGCTATGAGGTCTTCCCATCCCCTTTGGCTCCTACTTTCCCCCTAAACTCTTGGCAACTCCACCCCTGCGTTCCAATGCTCTGATGTCAGCCTCTGAAATGAGTTTGCCCAGATTAGAGAGAGTGCTATCCACCCCATTTTCCACTTCAACGAGCTGAGCTTTGGACATGCTGAAAAGCACCATTTAGAATTAATTAAAGTGGAGCTGTTCTCATTGGTCTTGCCACTGCTGACCACTGCGTATTTTTTTAATGAGGTGAGCTGGAGCAAAGGGTCTTTGTTGATGTTTTTTAACACCGGAGCAATGCATATTATGTCATATTAATGAAACAGGAAACCTAAGGGGAATTTGATGGGGGGGGGGGGGAAATGGAGAATTCAGATGAATATGAATCATGCTTCAAAGATGCCTTTTGGCATCTTTTACAAGGCAATACCTGCATACTCCAGTCTTGGCTACCTTACATCAAATGATTAACATCTATTCATATCTTTTGATGTGTGGGTTTTTAAAATTGCAATAATCGTAAGGTTTTTGGTCAACCTGTCACTTGTCGTATGACTTAAAAAATTGTCCTGTGTAAAAGCTTTAAAACAGTTCGATGTAGTTTTAATTGAAAAACCTGTCCGTATCTAGTTTATGAATAATTCTCTGTTCACAGTTATAGGCAGAGCAAGTATGAAACAGTGATTTAACCAAATATTTGGGAAGTTGATTGCACAACACGAGGAAGAAAAAGGTTTCAGAATATCAGGTGAGCAATAGACAGCACTGAATCTGTCATTTTCAGTTTCATTCACTTTCTTATTTTCCAAGTTGTAAATTTGTCTCCTTCTGTTCCGTGCTATTCTGAGCATTTTTTGTGTGTGAAAAAAAATAAAATCTATCTATGCTTATGTACATTTCCTTCAAGCATGCACAATTTTCTTTCTATTCTTGCTAATGTATATAGCTTTTTTGGTGGGTGGGGGAAAATCCTTTTATATCATGCATATGATATATTATTTTCTTAAATGTATACATTTCGTACATTTTCCTATTTTTATTTTTGATCGGCAATCTGCATTGGAAAATTGAGAAAACTGTTCTGGTTCGTGTCCTGTTTCAGAATTTTAATTAAGTTGGCATTCAGATTAAAACTATATAAGTTTCCCCTGGAACTCTTTTGAGTGAAGTGATTTTAAAATGGTCACAGTCCAGTTCAAAGTTCTTAGTCAGACCTAACTGAAAGAATTGTTATTCCACGGCTTTTGTTGCTTCTTCTAATATTTTAATAAATGTTAGAAAGCATTGTCCCCTCTTCCCCTTGTGATTTAAACTCTGGTAGAGAAAAGAAATTATCGGTAGTCTTCAACCCACAACTAAAATTGAGCCCAAAATTTCCACTGCTAAGCGAGAAAGTTGTTAAGTGAGTTTTGCCCCATTTTATGACCTCCCTTGCCACAGTTGTTAACTGAATCACTGCAGTTGTTAAGTGAGTAACATGGTTGTTAAGTGAATCTAGTTTCACTTAAGTAGTCTGATAATAAGCAGTCTGGTGGCACTAGTGGCGAAGATGCTCATCTCCTACTCACAAAGTTGAGAGTTCAATCCTAGGTAGTGGCAGATATTTTTTTCCTATGCTGCAAAGAAAAAATATCTGCTGCGAACACTGTGTGGTGTCAGGAAGGGCATCCAGCCAGTAAATGCTCAGCTCTATCCAGTCACCCTGACTCTAGGGTTGTAAAAAAGGTGAGGGTAATCTGATGATCATGAATGCAGTTGCAAACATTTCAATTTTGATATAATTAAATGTGTAATATCCTCCCATGGCATCTTACATTGCCTTTCTACACTTAAATATTCCCTCCCTCCCTCCCTCCCTCCCTTCCTTCCTTCCTTCCTTCCTTCCTTCCTTCCTTCCTTCCTTCCTTCCTTCCTTCCTTCCTTCCTTCCTTTTTCTCTTTTCTCTATCACATCATTGATTCTCAAGCACCCATCTACTTCATTGCAGGTCATGGCAAAAGAAATTCCAGGTAACCACACAAGGTGATAAGTCTCTCTCTCTCTCTCTCTCTCTCTCTCCCTCTCTCTCTCTCTCTCTCTCTCTCTCTCTCTCTCTCTCTCTCTCTCTCTCTCTCTCTCTCTCTGTGTGTGTGTGTGTGTGTGTGTGTGCAAGCTATAGAAATAAATAATAAAGATTTTTATCACAAATGAAGATGGTTCTTGAGGGCTACAATGTTGCAATGACATAAAAACTTTTTAAAAAAAAACAACAGGGAAAATATTGCTTATTCCAACTTCATATTTCGGAGGTTATATTTTTGCCTATGGATTGTTAGTAAGTCACATCACTTAGAGTCTGATATTACAGTTTTTCATTATTATAAAATGTAGCTAAAAGTCAATAGGCTTGACCATCTAATGACATTCTAAATATGCTAGAAAATGTAAATCCCCACAATACTTATTGAGATTTATTCAAACAAACAAAGGTAACAAAAGTCTTTTGTACGTTTGTCACTCATTTCCAGTGCTCTGTTGTTGCAGTGTCAAATAATGCCAGTGATTTCAGGACAATTACTGTAATTTTAAACTCTCAACAAATTAAGTGATAAAGACTAATCGTCCAAAGGGGACACTATCCCATTTCCCCCTCCCTACTTTACAAGTAAATTTTAATTGGTGGAGGATGAATTTCAAATCCTGACTGATTAGAAAATTGACCCATTTCACCACTAACAAATTTGATTTCTTACAAATAAAAGCTGTTCCTTGTAAGTATTTTTAATTAGGTTTGCTGCCACCTCAGATGCGACGAAGATGTAAAGATACATAAGGATTGCTTTTCCTGCTTGTTTGTTTGTTTGTTCTATATCACCTGCAAATGACTTTAGCAACAAAGTTAATTCCTAATGGTAAATTAATGATAAGGGAATTTTTCCCAATCTGGTACCTTTCACCCATCTTGTACAAGGAATGAAAATAAACATGGGTGGAGAGATGGCCCCAGGCCATCTTGTGGAGAGATGGCCCCTTGTAAATAAAACAAGTCCTGGTTGTTGAGATCCCTTTATTTCGATGATCCTCAACTTAGTAGCAAGTAAGTTACACCAAACTCTAACTTCTCAACGTTCAGCCAGCTCATGTTCACACTGACTGCGGAATGGGATAACTCGCCGTGGCCAAATCGACACAGCCAACTTGTTACGGCCAACTTGCCATGGCCAGCTCACCATGGCCAATTTGCCGCAGCCAACTTACTACAGGACTACTCACTATGGCCAATTTGCCACAGCCCAAGAGTTACACTAATATCGAAGGAATGGTGGAATAGAATCATTAGAGAAAGGATGCCAAAGGAGGGACAACATGAAATGTGAATGTAAAAAAATTAAAATGTTAAATTGAATTGTTGCATTGTCCTGCAACGAGTTGGCCAGTGATGAATTGGCCATGCTGAGTTGTCCTATGGCAAGTTGGCCATGGCAAGTTGGCTGTGCCAAGTTGTCCCATTTTGCAGTTAGCATTGTTCCCTTGCTGAGAATAGCACTTACCACTAGCACTTAGACTTATATACTGCCCCATAGTGCTTTACAGCACTTTCTGAGCAATTTACAAATGTCAGCATATGCCCCCCCAACAATATGGGTCCTCATTTTACCGACCTTGGAAGGAGGGAAGGCTGAATCAACCTGAGCTGGTCAGGATCAAACTGCTGCCTGTGGGCAAAGTTAGCCTGCAATATTGCATTCTAAGCAAGAATGCTGAGAGCTTTGATTAAGAATGCTGGTAGATGTAGTTTAAAAATGTGTTTGGAGAATGCTTAAAGTAGCTGGAGGTTAGCAAACTCATAATTTAATTTGTTAACCAGCAGCAATCTCAAAATGTAGAATAAAAGACAGAATCTATTCCAAGGGATGATGAACTATCAACTACAGATACAGATAGACTTATGATCACAATTGGTCCCAAAATTTCTGTTGCTAAGTAAGATATTAGTTAAGTGAGATTTGCCACATTTTATGACCTTTCTTACCACAGTTGTTAAGTGAATCACTGCGGCTGTTAAGTTAGTAACACGGTTGTTAAGTGAATCTGGCTTCCCCCTTGACTTTGCTTGTCAGAAGGTTGCAACCGTCATAAATATGAGTAAGTTGCCAAGCATCTGAATTTTGATCATGTGACCATGGGGATGCTACAATGGTCACAACTGTGGAAAATGGTCATAAATCACTTTTTTCAGTGCCATTATAACTTCGAACGGTCACTAAACAAACTGTTGTAAATTGAGGACTAGTTTCCCTGACTTTCTGAGCTTAAAAGACCTTATTGAATTCTCTCCTGGGAGAAACACAGGTGCCCCCTTTAATGACTCATTTGCAGCCCTGGTTTAAGACAAATGTGTTGATTCAGGAATTTGCAAGATAAATATTAGCTCAGAATCAATATCTTAACCAAACCAAACTCTACTGTGTCCATCAATGTTGGTGGTGTTGATAGAATGCTTTCAGTCACTGGATATAAAATGTTATACTGTAATGATTCCATTGTACAAATTTTTATCATTTCTATTCTGTTCACTGTAATTCCTTTCAAGTAGAACGACGGTGACGTGGGACCACCATCATCCTCATCGCGATCCCTATCACCTATACCAAGCTAGTTTAGAAATGGCTATTGTAGACTAGGAAATGGGAGATGGATTTGTTTAATTTTCATTGGTTGGCAAATGTATTTAACTGCTCACTTTAGTTATTCACATTTTTCCAAATTTTGCAATCGAGTGTACCAGTATTACTATTATTATTTCCCACACAAACATACATGCACTCACGAAAACAGTAGGTAAAATGTATTCTGTACAGGGACGTTACTTGTAAAATCTACATTAGACAACATTGCAAAAAACAAAAAAACAAAAATGCAATTGTTTGGGAAAATAAGCATTAAAATGTGGGCAAAACTCACTTAACAAATGTCTCACTTGACAGCAGATAGTTTGGGCTCAATTGCGGCTGTATAGTTAAGAACTACCTGTATCAAACAAGATATCTAGCAAAACCAAACAAGACAGACGCAGGCTTCAATGGATAGTTAGAACTGCAGAAAAAACAATTGCAGCCAGCCTCCCTTCCATTGAGGACCTGTATACTGCACAAGCCAAAAAGAGGGCTGTGAAAATATTTACAGACCCCTCACATGTTGAACATAAACTGTTTCAACTTCTTCCCTCAAGATGATGCTATAGGCATTGCACACCAGAATATATACACCCACCCACCCACCCACACACACACACATATCCCTAATAACTATAAAAATACGAATCCCGGGCATACTGTATGGCAGTATGAAATTCTCGAACTCCGGGAAGAATATAAAAGAATATAAAACAGCTGTTTATTGCTAAAATAGTAAAAACAATAAAAACAACTATTTACAAACCTAAAACAACCTTAGCTTTCGCTGGTCCACTGCCAGTGTCATCAGAGTATTTATTTTATTTTTTTATTTTAATTCCATTTATATCCCGCCCTTCTCCGAAGACTCAGGGCGGCTTACAAGCTTAGCAGTAGCCTTCATTCTATGTATATGCCTGCTTATTAGGGCTTTCACACACACACACCCCAAGCGGCATTATTACAAAGTCAGCTTAATTGCCCCCAACAATCTGGGTCCTCATTTTACCTACCTCGGAAGGATGGAAGGCTGAGTCAACCTTGAGCCTGGTGGGACTCGAACCTGCACTAATTGCAGGCAGCTGGTGTTACTTACGGAGGCATTAGCCCACTGCTCCACCAAGGCTCTTAAAATATATATATATAGTACCCTAGTATGATTTATGTTGTTTGCTTATCTAGAACTCTATGACTGTCATTAAGTGTTGCATCTTATGAGTTATGATGAAGTGTTGTATTCCACGATTATGATGAATGTATTTTCATGTTGCATATGATCATGATTACCACTATTACTTGTATGTACACTGAGAGCTTATGCACCGGAAATAAATTCCTTGTGCATACAACCACACTTGGCCAATAAAGAATTCTAGATTGTAGATCTGTTTTCTATTTTAACACTGAGGATTATTTTATTAAAATAATCGCACCACAGCAATATTCCCAATGTAGCCATGGGCCATTTGTGACCGAATAGATCTCCAACATGTTTTCTGTTAGACTTTCTTGAAAAGTCCTAACATGCTGTTATTTTTCCCCCCTGAAAAATTCTCTGATGGTCCTAATATGCTGGGCTCTAGATAGTTCAAAAGAAAATGGGGGAACAGCCAGCACCAATGCTGTTGCTGGTGAGAGGAGTGGAATCAAGGTGAAGTTTATAACTTCATTTGCTTAGGCTCCAAGTATTGACTCTAAAGTAGGTTTGCCATTTTGCCATGAAATTTCATTATGTCACAACTGAGTCCTGTTTAATGGAATTAAATTTCACCCTTTCTAATTATCTTTTAGAGCAGACAATCTTTACAGAATCATTAGTAACAGAAGTACACAATGGATTATTGTCTTTACAATGACAAAAGAAATCCTAGAAGACGCTCTAAATCTTAAGAAAAGATCACAGAAAATGCAGCCTATCTCTGCTTGCTCCCTCTGTATGATGTAGGATTTGACAGAGTCAGTGTAATTTAAACACAATGGCTGTAATTTAACTGCTCTAAATGGCCAACTTTTAAGTTTATTTTAGAGAACAATATCTACAGTTCTCTTCTAATTAATCAAGTCTATAGATAAACAGTCGTTTTGTCTTCAGTTTAACTCCTCACATTTCAAAATTTATAGCAAAATGGACTGGTATAAAAGATTGTTTTTATCTAACTCTCCCTGCTTGTATAGTACTATTTTATTACAGCTTATTTTACCTCAAGAAGACAAAGGCATATAACTGAATAATGCTTCCTCCCCTTCTCCCCCATGAGCTATTAAAACTGGATTAATAAATTCAATGCTCTTTGCACTATTGAAGCTTAATTAAGGTATGTGAGGTGATGATTTCACTCATATAATCTATTTCAGTTATATGGTGGTGCTATGGTTATCAATTATGGCAGAAGGACATTTCTACATGATGCTAAAATGTGGAACTGTTTCTGTTCATATGAAATTTGAAACTTGTTCCCCATATGAGGAACAAAAGAAACAAACCTTTGCACATAAACTTTTTACTTAATTCTTTTCCTTGTTGTTTTTGTTAGTTGCGAAGTCATGTACCACCCATTGCGATCCCATGGACAACGTTCCTCCAGGCCTTCCTGTCCTCTACCATCTTCTGAGGTCCATTTAGGCTCACGCCTACTGCTTCAGTGACTCCATCCAGCCACCTCATTCTCTGTCATCCCTTTCTTCTATTGCCCTCAATCTTTCCCAGCATTAGGCTCTTCTCCAGTGAGTCCTTCCTTCTCATTAGGTGGCCAAAGTATTTGAGTTTCAACTTCAGGATCTGGCCTTCTAAAGAGCAGTCAGGGTTGATCTCCTCTAGGACTGACCGGTTTGATCACCTTGCAGTCCCAGGGACTCACAGGAGTCTTCTCCAGCACCATAGTTGTAAGGCCTCAATTCTTTGGCACTCAGCCTTTCTTATGGTCCAACTTTCACAGCCATACATTGCAACTGGGAAAACCATGGCCTTGACTATACACACTTTTGTTGGCAGGGTGATGTCTAATTCTTTCCCTTACCCTGACAAATATGATTTTTTTTAAATAATTCCTAGCAGGTGGATGTTACATGAAGAATGAATCAAAATACAATCTTATTCCCAATGCTTAATTCTAGCACCACAGTCTGAAGGTGTGTACATATTTTACTTTGCTGGGGAAAACTCCAAATCTCAGTTCTAACTGGATCTTCACTTTTTTGGTGATAAATGATTTTTTTTTTCCAAATGAGAACTACTCTGTCATGAGTGCAATACACATGTAAATAAAAACTGGATGGGTCTCTCAAAATAACTGAATAAAGGGACCTTGGAGGTTTTCAAGTCCAAACCGCTGCTCAAGCAGGAGACCGTATACCATAAGTGTCCAATCTGTTCTTAAAAACCTCCTGTGTTGGAACACCCACAATTTCTGGTGGCAAGCTGTTCCACTGATTAATCATTCTCTCAGCAAATTTCTCCTTAGTTCTACAATAATAATAAAATTGGAAGGTACCTTGGAGGTCATCTAGTCCAACCTACTGCTCAGGCAGGAAACCCTATACCACTTCAGACAAATGGCTGACCAGTCTCTTCTTAAAAACCTCCAGTGTTGGAGCATTCACAGCTACTGGAGGAAGGTTGTTCCACTGATTACTTATTCTAACTGTCAGGAAATTTCTCCTTAGTTCTAGGTTGCTTGTCTCCTTGATTAGTTTCCATCTGTTGCTTCTTGTCCTGCCTTCGGGTGCTTTGGAGAATAGCTTGACTCCCTCTTCCTTGTGGCAGCCCCTGAGATATTGGAACATTGCTGTCATGTCACCCCTTCTCCTCCTCTTCATTAGACTAGACATACCCAATTCCAGCAACCATTCCTTATATGTTTTAGCCTCCAGTCCCCTGATCATCCTTGTTGCTCTTCTCTGTGCTCTTTCCAGAGTCTCAACATCTTTTTTACATTGTGGTGACCAAAACTGGATGCAGTATTCCAGGTGTGGCCTTACTAAGGCATTGTAAAGTGGTATTAACACTTCACTTCACCTAGAACCAACACTTCTAGGTTGGTTCTCTCCTTTATTAGTTTTCATCCATTGCTTTTTGTCCTGCCTTCAGGTGCTTTGCAGAATAGGTTGTGACAGCCCCTTAGATATTGGAAGATTGCTATCCCAAAGATGCTTTTTCTTCCATTCCCCCACTTTCCAGTCAGAGCTGAAGAAGCTTCTTGGATGAGAAGCAAAATGTCTTGAAAGAAAAACAAGAAAGTCCAGTTGCCTCCTGGAAAAGCATCTTTGGGTTAACTGTGACCTAGATGACTGGGAATCTCCATAGACGTTGAAGATTGCTATTATGTCATCCTTAATCCTTCTTTTCATTAGGCTAGACATACCCAATTCCTGCAATTGTTCTTCATATGTTTTAGCCTCCAGTCACCTGATCCTCCTTGCTGCTCTTCTCTGTACTCTTTCTAGAGTCTCAACATCTTTCTTACACTGTGGTGACCAAAACTGGATGTGATGTTCCAAGTATGGTCTTACCAACTCCATTTTCTCATTGATTTGCGAAACTAGTGAATACCATGTGAAGTTGTTTAGTCAGACATAACAGCATTCCTTATTTGTGTGTGCTTATATAGTATAAAACATGTGCCTGCATGTAATCATATAAGAATATATACCTATATGTTTATGTTATCTTTAAGGCATGCCCTTACACATTATCTGTTGCTAAGTCTATTAAAGACTAGAGGGAGGATATGCCCTATTAATAACAGGGTAAGCCAAATAATAATTTTATTAGAAATTGCAATAGAAAAAAATAAAAAACTGATAGAAACTACAAGAAATATAAGAATAAAAAATAGAAAGTGTACAAAAGAAACAATAAGAAAAAACTTTGGTAACAAGTATAAACAATTTTAGTGATTCTCTCAAAATATAATAAATGTTCTCTTCTTCCTACATCTAACTCTTAACTCAAAACAAAATCCAAAAACCTCATCATTCATTCCTTATCAGCAATCCATTAAGGGTTACCATAAATAATTGATATCTACCTAAACCTTGATCAAATAAGCCAACTCTATGTTCCTTCCCTTACTATAGGCAATCTTGGTTTTTAATCCATTCAAATAATGTCTTAGAACTTGGTTCCTTTTCATTTTTTTTTTGTTCCTTATCTGAAAATTCTTGAAAACTTTAACAGATCTCTTTTGTATATCTAGTTAAAAAAGATTATCCAAACCAGTCTTCTAGTTTGGTATTTTTATGACCCCTTTAGGTGTTAGGACATCATCTGATTTCATTGGTATGTCCAATATATCATCTTTTTCCATATCATTATTGTAACTTCTCATATTTAAATCCCCACTCAAATAATTTTTAATCTTTTCTGGCATCGTTTTTCTTCTTCTGTGATATTGTTAACACGTCCATCTATCTATGTTATCAAGTATTCTTAAAATTGATTTTTGAGTCCATTGTTCAAAAATATCCTTTGAAACAGCCACTGTTAAAGTACTATGCTCTATTCTTTGTTAACAAGTTGAATTTAAGTCTTCTTCTTTAATTGTAATCTTTAATTTATTTTAGTTCCCTTTAGGGACCAATTTTCAAAGTTCCATCCTATCAAGTTGCTTTTTTCCCCCCCAAAGAACCCAAACAAGAATAGTTTCCCATGGGAAGGATATATTTAATTAATTCCAAATTTTCATTTTAAATCCATCTGGATTCTTAATCTCTTTTACCTGTCTAAAATCATCCTTTAAACATACTTTTGCTACTTATTCCCCCAAAATTAGCATTTTTCCCCTGAGTGCTTAAAATTGTATTTAAAATGACTTTAGGAAAAGGTTTCACTAAAAAGATGACCAGGCTGAGCCCAAAGGAGGGGTCAAGCACATCATCAGTCATGAGTCTGCATGCCTACAAGAGATCTAAGTCCTGCCCCCTTGAATTCCACCAATTCTTATCTACTGTCAATCTGCTTTTACCGTTAGTAATTCAGATTCTTGTAACATGCAACATGTAACATTCTTGTAACATGCAATAAACCTGTATTCAGCTGAACCACTTTGGCTCCTGATTTTTTGAGCCTGACACTTACCCAATGAATATGAGAAAAGCTTGCCAATCCGAAGGGCTTTAATATTTCAAAAGCAGTAAAAAAATAATTTTAATTATGATTAGGAAATGAGGTTCAGTTGGGCTATTTGTCCACAAAGGCTGCATTGTGACTGTGAGTTTAGATGGAACCCCTTATCAACTTGTACACGGAATATAACTTCAATATGGGTGAAGGGTACAAAGCAAGTTACATTGCCCATGGTAATCTCCATAACGTATTGCTTTGTTTATTTCCTATGTATATTATTTTTACAAATAACTCAATGCAGCAAATTTATCCAACACACCTTTTTCCCCCTATTTTCCTCACAACAACAATCCTGTGAGCTTAGTTGGGCTGAGAGAGAGTGACTGGCCCAAAGTCACCCGGCTGGCTTTTATGCCTAAGGTGGGTCTAGAACTCACCGTCTCCTGGTGGTTGGCCCAAAGCCACCCAGCTAGCATTATTGGCTAAGGCAGGGCTAGAACTCATGGTCTCTTGGTGACCGACCCAAAGTCACACAGCTGGTTTTCATGCCTAAGGTGGGAGTAGAACTCACCATCTCCTCGTCAAATTCACCCAGCTGGCTTTCATGGATAAAATGGGAGTTGAACTCACAGTTTCCCAGTCTTGTAGCCTAACCACTAGACCAAACTGGCTGTTATGAATGAAACCAAGAATATATTGGGGGGGGGAAATATTTTACTGTGTGACATATGGATGCGATCAACCTGAACTCATGTCTCTAATGCCACATTTGAACATCTGGTTCCCGAAATAGCTGCCCCACTTTAAGAACAGAAACAACCCCACTTCTTGACCACTTCTCATGTTACAAGAATATTTCCTTGACCCAACAGAAGTCTTAATCACATTTGCTTTACATTCTGCAAGAAGAAGAAGAAGAAGAAGAAGAAGAAGAAGAAGAAGAAGAAGAAGAAGAAGAAGAAGAAGAAGAAGAAGAAGAAGAAGAAGAAGAAGAAGAAGAAGAAGAAGTTGGAAGAGACCTTGGAGGTCATCTAGTCCAACCCCCTGCTCAGGCAGGAAACCCTATGCCATTTCAGGCAAATGGCTGTCCAGTCTCTTCTTAAAAACTTCCAGTGTTGGAGCATTCACCACTTCTGGAGGCAGGTTGTTCCACTGATTAATTGTTCTAACTGTCAGGAAGTTTCTCTTTAGTTCTAGGTTGCTTCTCTCCTTGACTAGTTTCCATCCGTTGCTTCTTGTCCTGCTTTCAGGTGCTTTGGAGAATAGCTTGACTCCCTCTTGTCTGTGGCAGCCCCTGAGATATTGGAATACTGCTATCATGTCACCCCTCACTCTTCTCTTCGTTAAACTACACATACACAATTCCAGCAACCGTTCCCTATATGTTTTGGCCTCCAGCCCCCCAATCATCTTTGTTGCTCTTCTCTGTACCCTTTCTAGAGTCTCAACATCTTTTTTACATTGTGGTGACCAAAACTGGATGCAGTATTCCAGGTGTGGCCTTACAAAAGCATTGTAAAGTGGTATTAGTACTTCACTTGATCTTGATTCTATCTCTCTGTTAATGCAGCCTAGCACTGTGTTGGCTTTTTTGGCAGCTGCAGCACATTGCTGGCTCATACTGAAGTGATTGTCTACTAGGACTCTGAGATCCCTCTCACAGTTACTACTATTGAGCAAGTTACCACCTATACTATACCTGTGCATTTGATTTTTCCTGCCTAAATGTAGAACCTTACTTCTTTCACCACTGATTTTCATTTTGTTAGATAGCGCCCAGTATTCGAGTCTGTCCAGATCCTCCTGTATTTTAAGCCTATCTTCTGGAGTATTGGCTATTCCTGCCAGCTTGGTGTCGTCTGCAAATTTGATGAGTTCCCCATCTATCCCCTCATCCAAATCGTTAATGAAGATGTTGAAGAGCACTGGGGCCAGAACAGAGCCCTGGGGCACCACTACACACTTCCTTCCATGTAGATGCAGTTCCATTGAGGACCACACACTGAGTATGGCCTGTCAGCCAGCTATGAATCCATCTGGTGGTGATGCTATCTAACCCACATTTTTCTATCTTCTCAAGTAGTAGGTTGTGATCTACTTTATCAAATGCCTTACTGAAGTCCAAGTAAATTATATCTACAGCATTCCCCTAGTCCACTAATTTTGTCACTTGGTCAAAGAATGCAATAAGATTTGTCTGGCATGATCTGTTTTTGACAAATCCATGTTGACGTTTAGTGATGACTTTGTTTGCATCAAGGTGTTTGCTGATTTGTTGTTTGATTATCTTTTCCAGAATCTTCCCAGGTATTGAGGTCAGGCTGATAGGTCTGTAGTTTCCTTGATCTATTTTTTCCCCTTTTTTTTGAAGATGGGAACTACATCAGCTCTCTTCCAGTCCTCTGGTAGTTCCCCAGTGCTCCAGGATCTTTGAAAAATATAGTTCAGTGGTTCTGAGATCACGTCTACCAGTTCCTTGAGAACTTTAGGGTGTAATCCATCTGGTCCTGGTGATTTGAACTCGTCTAGGCTGGACAGGTGCTCACTTACCATTTTCTTGCCTATCTTAACTTGAGTTTCTATTCTGTTTTTTATGGCACTGATTTTGGTAGGGTGGACTGTTTTTTCCCTTTGTGTAAAGACAGATGCAAAAAACGAGTTAAATAGTTCTGCTTTCTCCCTTTTGCTTGTCACCTTCTTGCCACTTTCACCCACTAATGGACCAATCATTTCCTTCACTTTTTCCTTGTTTTTTATATGTTGAAAGAAGCTTTTTTCATTATTTTTGACTGATGATGGGAGATAACTTTGCAAAGACTTCTGGGTCCGGCTCCATCCCATTTGCTGATTCCTTGCTGATTACCTTATTTTGTTTTGTTTTATTTGGGTACTGTGGTGGTTTTTTTTGTCCTTTTTTAATTTATGCTGTTATATTTAACGCTAGTGAATCATTTTGGCTGGAGGGAGAAGCACTTATTCCTTCGGTTAGCCTGAATTGTTTTATTTATCTCATCATCCTCTTCCTATCAAGCTTTGATCTTTAAAAAAAATAAAAATCCCCGACCAATTTACCTACATATTTTCATTGTCTAATCAGACTTAAGCCTGTAAAAGATGCGTTGCCTCACTTAATGCATTTCGTTAGCAAGTCAGACAGCATCACATGGATTCCTGCATGCCCCCACCGTCCATCCTCCCCCCCAAGAGCTGTTTGGAAGCCTCGTTCGTGTCATTGCTCCAAAAGGAGAAAGACGTTGTTGGCAGCACAGCCAGTTCCCAACACCGCTCTTGGCTTTACCTGGCAAAGGTTTGTCAAATGACTCAGAGGTGAATCACAGGTTTCTGCAGGTGTACGCTGGGGAGGGCTGGCCTGTTTCCATGTCTCCGGGATGGCAAATGTTTACTTCATTAGTTCATGGGGTTACCCAGCACTTCTAGCCAGCTCTATTTCTCAACATGAAAGGATGCTTAGGAAAACAGAATAAGACCAGGGCACCTAGGGAACCGTTGCCATTCAAGGCGATACCACCGCGTTGAAAATGTCATTTTGAGAGGAGAATTTTATCGGCACTTCAGCAAGGGAATTAGAAGAGTTTCAAGTCTCCCTCTCACCCTTTTGCCTTTCTGAGCTCCTAGCTTTCTGTTTCTTCGGCAAGATCATATGAAGTCCCATTACACCAGGGTGGAACCCACCAGTTTATCTATCTCAACATTGCCTACAGTGGGGAAAGACTTGTCATGGATTCCCCCCGCAATTTTCCTATACAAAATTCCCTAATAAGAACAATAGGGACAGGCTCAGTGGTATAACGTGGCCACTCTTAGACGCACAGAATCAGGACTACATGATAAGCTCTAGTTAAGCTGATTTATTGCTCAAGTTTATACACAAGTATCTAGTCCACTAATAGTACTAAACTGGTGTTAGATAGTAGTCCATGAAATTCGAGAAGGATTGGACTTGGATCGCTTGTAGGAATGTAATGACTCCAGGCTGATTCCTCTCTTGACTCCAACCACCAGATCTGCCTTGTCCTACTACTACTGTCACTGGATCAGTACAAAGAATTGTTGTTGTTGTTAGCTGCGAAGTCATGTCCAACCCATCACGACCCCATGGACAATGTTCCTCCCAGCCTTCCTGTCCTCTACCATCTTCTGGAGTCCATTTAGGCTCACGCCTACTGCTTCAGTGACTCCATCCAGCCACCTCATTCTCTGTCGTCCCCTTCTTCTCTTGCCCTCAACCTTTCCCAGCATTAGGCTCTTCTCCAGTGAGTCCTTCCTTCTCATTAGGTGGCCAAAGTATTTGAGTTTCAACTTCAGGATCTGGCCTTCTAAAGAGCAGTCAGGGTTGATCTCCTCTAGGACTGACCGGTTTGATCGCCTTGCAGACCAAGGGACTCGCAGGAGTCTTCTCCAGCACCAGAGTTCTAAGGCCTCAATTATTTGGCGCTCAGCCTTTATTATGGTCCAACTTTCACAGCCATACATTGCAACTGGGAAGACCATAGCCTTGACTATATGCACTTTTGTTGGCAGAGTGATGTCTCTGCTGTCTAGATTTGCCATAGCTTTCATCTCTAGGACCAAGCGTCTTTTAATTTCTTGGCTGCAGTCCCCATCTGCAGTGATCTTGAAGCCCAGGAAAATAAAATCTGTCACTACCTCCATTTCTTCCCCATGTATTTGCCAAGAATTGAGAGGGCCGGATGCCATGATCTTGGTTTTCTTAATTGTAGGTTTCAAGCCAACTTTTGCACTCTCCTTGTTCACTCGCAACAAGAGGCTCTTTAGTTCCTCTTCACTTTCTGCCATTAGTACAAAGAATAGACAGGTGAAAAAAATGATTGTTTTAATCATATGTCATGCAATTCATTGAGATGACATCTTAAAGTTGCCAAGGTTAAGAAACACTGCTGCACAGTATTCCACTATGTTGTTTTTTTAAAAAGTGTATTGCTCTGAACAAATACCTGGAACATCTCAATTTTGCTTGTATAGAAATGCAAGGCCAAAGTTACTGTTAATTCTTTGGAAAGTTGCCATATGTTAAAGACTCATGCCTTTTTATCTCAGAGTGAGCCCTTTTCATTTGAGTGGATGGCATCCATATGATATATAATAAAATACCCCAACAAATGTCCTTCAAACGTAGACTTTGTTTCATTCATAAGAGCCAATTTGGTCTAGGGGTTAAGGCAGGGGTCTTCAAACTTGGCCCTTTTATGCCTTGTGGACTTCAACTCCCAGAATTCCTCAGCCAGGCACTGGCTGAGGAATTCTGGGAGTTGAAGTCCACAAGGCATAAAAGGGCCATGTTTGAAGACCCCTGGGTAAGGCATCAGACTAGAAAGTGGGAGATCATGAGTTGAAATCCTGCCTTAGGCATGAAAGACACCTTAGGCCAGTCACTTTCACTCAGCCCAACCCACCTCACAGGGCTGTTGTTGTGGGGAAAATAGGAGGAGGAAGGTGTATTAAATATGTTTGCTACCTTGAGTTATTTTTAAAAATAATAAAGGTAGGATATCAATAAATAAATCTTGGATATTTCTTTTTTCCCAGCCAGCTATTGAACTACAATGATCAGCATCCCTTAGCATTAGAAATGCTGCATGTGAATACTGCAAGCTGTAGTTTAGCAACATCTGAAGGGCCATAGATTACCTATGCTGGTTTAACCTGCTACAACAACTGCATTGGTTCTAAGAGAATGGATCCACCCAGCATTTCCTGGGGCTTCATTATACCAATATGAAATTTCAGAAACAAGTTTCAAAATGCTTTAAAAAATTACTAGCTGGAATTGTTGGATGCTGTCAATGCAATTGGAGACGATCGGGATAGAGAAAATGTTTTAACTATGATAGTTAAGGATAGGAGCACTACAACTATGACTAAAGTTCTAGTTCAACCCCCTGCTCAAGCAGGCGACCCTATATCATTTCAGACAAATGGTTGTCCAATCTCTTCTTAAAAACCTCCAGTGTTGGAGCATTCACAACTTCTGGAGGCAAATCGTTCTGTTTAATTGTTCTCACTGTCAGGAAATTCCTCCTTAGTTCTAGCTTGGATTTCTCCTTCTTGTCATGTCTTCTGGTGCTTGGGAGAATAGGTTGACCCTCTCTTCTTTGTGACAACTCCTTCTATATTGGAAGACTGCTTCCAATAGCACTCTTGGTCTTCATTTGACTACACATATCCAGATGTTGCAACTGTTCTTTTTATGTTTTAGACCCCAGCCCCCTAATCATCTTTGTTGCTCTTCTCTGCACCCTTTCTAGAGTCTGAACACCTTTTTTGTATTGTGGTGACCAAAACAGAATGCAGTATTCCAAGTGTGGTCATACTAAGGCATTATAAAGTGGCAGTGACACTTCACTTAACAATCGCCACAAAATAAGACATAACATTGGGCTGGTCAGATGACGCACCCATTTAATGACCATCACGAATTATGACTGAAATAGGCAGGCTCCATTATGGTCATACTTCAAGGGCTACCTGTATGGGCAATGAAAAAGGCTTCAGTGGAATGGAAAGATTGGTAACAGAAAATACCATCACCAATAATATCCTCCACATTTGTACAGCTTGCTTGATCTTAGCAGGACTCTTTGTTATCAGCACTTTCTTGCAAAGGAAAAAGGTGTCTTTCTGGAAAAGCCTTCACTACTACAGATGTTGCCTATAGATGGGCTTCAGCTTAAATATTAATATTTTCAGTAAAAGAAGGCTCACCTGGATAGAAGGATAGTCATCCAGTGTGTGTATATGTATATGTATAAGTGTATGTGTATATGTATGTGGGTTAGGTCGCTGAGCTTGTTGATCAGAAGGTCGGCAGTTTGGCGGGTCGAATCCCAAGTGCCGCGTAACAGAGTGAGCTGCTGTTACTCATCCCAGCTTCTGCCAACCTAGCAGTTCGAAAGCACGTAAAAATGCAAGTAGAAAAATAGGGACCACTCCGGTGGGAAGGCAACAGCATTCCGTGCGCCTTTGGCATCTAGTCATGCCGGCCACATGACCACGGAGACGTCCTCGGACAAGCGCTGGCTCTTCGGCTTTGAAACGGAGATGAGCACCAGCCCCTAGAGTCGGAAACGACTAGCACGCATGTGCGGGGGAACCTTTACCTTTACCTTTATATGTATGTATGTTCCTGCCCCAATGTAATACAGGGAATCCTCGACTTATGACCCCCCAATGAGCCCAAAATTTCATTTGCTAACAGAGACATTTATTAAGTGAATCTTGCCCCATTTTACGACCTTTCTTGCCACAGTTGTGAAGTGAATCACTGCAATTGTTAAGTTAGTCACACAGTTGTAAAGTGAATCTGGCTTCCCCATTGACTTTGCTTGTTGGAAGGTCCCAAAAGTGGATCACATGACCCCGGGACACTGCAATCGTCATAAATATGAGTCAGTTGCCAAATGTCTGAATTTTGATCACGTGACCATGGGGAGACCACAACAGTCATGTGAAAAATAATCGTAAGTCACTTTTTAAAAAGCCGTTGTAACTTTGAATGGTCACTAAACGAAGTGTTTTAAGTTGAGGACTACCTGTACTTTCTTTAGTATATTCACTGGTTTTCTTCTCTGTATTTTCATTAAAAGAAGATGCTTCACCTCACAAAGAGAAAAAAAACCACACTTGTTGTTCAAGGTATTGTACTGGAGAAACTTTATGAAATCTTTTTTTTTAGTAGATCTATGTGCCGTCCAGGGTGTAGACTTTGTTGAGGTCCACACATTGGAGGCTAGCTAGGTTAGAAGGAAAACAATAATGACAAGAGAGGTTTCCCAGCAGTGTAAAATACCTAAATTGGGCTGAACAATCGTTTGTTGGGACTTTACGAATCACTTATGGTTGCTTCTGACACTGTGTGTTTGAATTCTGAAGTCCAAAGGATTATAGTCTCCAAATCTAACAGAGATCATAGATTTCACCTAATGCCCCACCCCATCCCATTCCGGAGTAGGAAAATTCATAGAAAATACCTTTTGTTTCCATACAAGAAGCAATTTAGAAAAATGGTTCTCTATAGAAAAATCCAGGCTGTCATTAGTAGTATTATACTTGTTAATATGCTACAATTAAGAGCTTTAGTGGTCTACGATGTGTCGATAATTTACACACACACACACACACACACACATATGTATATACCTACCTCTATACATATATACATTGTTTTTTCAGATGCTCAGTTTTTAAAGATGTTATATTTTTCACTTATTACTGTAGTTGTGATTTTTTTTTTTTTAAAAAAAGAATGGTTAATTTTTTTAAAAACTGGATAAAGTTCTAAAATGCTGTTAATTTCAGGCTCATGTACAACCTACAAACTAGACAATAGACTTATTCAAGCTGAAAACATTCTCTTTTTATCTTGGATTTCCTCCCTATTGTTCAGAGCTTGAACTTTTGTATCAGCAATTGTTCGGCTAGCTTATTATTCTTGTATAAGCATGTGCAGGATAACCCAGTAAGCAAAACCCCATTGAACTCAATGGAAGCTACTTCTGAATAGGCATTTTCAGTTCTGTGCTCTCAGCTAAGCAGAAGATCAGGTCTTTGACCCAGAAGACCCACAATTCCAAAACTTAGTTTCTGTCCCAAGAACTTTGTCCCTCACTAGCCCTTGGTGAAGTAGTTTGAATTACACTTGGTGTCACTGATGCTAGGGGACAGATATTTCTATGGTGTTGTTAATGGAACACTGTTTTTATGTTTGCCTTCATTATTTTTTATAAACAATTCAAGGTGGCGAATATACCCAATACACCTTCCTCCTCCTGTGAGGAGGGTTGGGTTGAGAGAGAGTGACTGGCCCAAAGTCACCCAGCAGGCTTTCATACCTATGGTGGGACTAGAACTCACAATCTCCTAGTCACTCGGCTGACTTTTGTGCCTAAGGTGGGACTAGAACTCACAGTCTCCTAGTCACTCGGCTGACTTTTGTGCCTAAGGTGGGACTAGAATTCATCATCTCCTGGTGATTGGCCCAAAGTCACTCAGCTGGCTTTCATGGCTAAAATGGAGCTAGAACTCACAAGTCTCCTGGTTTCTAGCCTGGTGCCATAACCACAATGCCAAACTGGCAAACCTTCCCCTTAAGCTACAGAATTGTTTGTCACCTATCTACCCTTTCCATCTACATAGATATAAAAAGATTGTCTAGGAAATTACAGCAAATATCTTTGCCTTCGTGAAATAAATTATCTGCCTGGGAAAGGAAGAAGGCTCACTTGTTTTGGATAGGTAGTTCTCTCTCAAAAGTTGCTTAATCAAAATTTCTTTAAAATCCCCAAATCCGTGCTAAGCAGGCTGTCAGCTCTTAAAACACAACCAAGGCAACACCTTAGAGGCACGTCATAACATGAGGATGCTATTTCAGGCTGATGTCAATGCATGTCCTTGTCCTGAAATCCTGACAGTGTGCAAACAAATGTTTAAAACTGCTTTACCTTGGAAATGAAAAAAGAAAAAAGAAAAAAAAAAGAAAGAGAGCCTTCTTCATTTACATAGCTGACGTTTATTAAAATAAAATAGCTGGACAGCAATGGAAATCAATATCAGCTGAATTCAGCAACAGGTAGGTCTTCCTTTAGGCTAAAAGAGCAATGAATCTTAATTTGATAAATATCCTGGTTTAATATTCTGCAGTATGACCCAGGTAGGCGTTATCACCTGGCAGTTAATAAGGGAAAGGTATGTCAGTTTTTACAACCCACACACCTCCTACTGCTTGGCGGCTGTGGGCCAACAAACTCAACCACAGCTTTTTGCCAAAACTTGACTCTGCTCCCGTCAGATTAGCTGTCTCTATTAAACAAACTGGCATTTCTTCTGAGGATTCTGATTGAGAAGATAATCTTGAATGACACTTGTCTTAAACAGATGAGCCTTCTCCGAGGGCTGTGATTAGGCAATCAGAGCTGCAGTCAATTGCAGAAGTTTCTGCTGAATGCTGACTGACCTCTCAACTCTCTCTGGAGAAAGTCTTGAATTTCTCACGGCTTGTTGAATTTGTTACAAGAGCTGGATTTATACCACATGTTCAACGAAAATCGAACCTAGATCAGTGATTCATAAGCTACTCAGTTCAGCAGGGATGATGTAGCAGGGATGATCACCAAAGAGTTCTTATTTCTCCAGAATGAATTTGAAACAGAGTTCTCACACAATAATCACCTTCTTGGATCATCCATAACTACAGAATGGATGATGATGATGATGATGATGATGATGATGATGATCATGACGATGATCATGTTCACGATGATCACGATGATGTTATCCATTCAGTTGTGTCCAACTCTTGGTGATTCTATGGGCCAGATCTCTCCACGTCTTCTAATTCTGCAGTACTTTTTTGAGTCTTTCTATGCTCTGGCTAGTGATGGTGTCCAGCCATTGTGTTCTTTGGTGGCCAGGCTTCCTTTTATCGCTAAGTCTTCCAAATGTAGTTGCTTTCTCCAGTGAATTCCCCCGCATGAAGTGGCCAAAATAAGTGAGACGCAGTTATGTGATTTTTCCTTCTAGTGACATGTCTGGTCTTATGCACTCTGGTACTTGCTTATTGGTCATCGTTAATGTCCAAGGAACATGCAGGAAACATCTCCAGCATCACAGCTCAAACAAGTTGATTTTCTTCCTGTCTTGCTTATTTAAGGTCCAACTTTCAGAACCAATAGCATGGATAGGCAAGTCTTTGGGTCTGGAGAGCTTCTTTGGACTTTGGGAAAGAGATACTTGTAGTTCTTTCTGGCGGTGGCTGTCCTAAGCACAAAATTGCTCTCTGCTGGTATGTCCAAGCATCCATTTATCAGAAGGCAAATGGCTAAGGTTGCTTCTTGCTTCTCCTTCTACACAACTACAATAGAATATTCTCAACTATCCTCTACCTTGTCTTCTTTTGGATTTATCATATACAGTTTACTTCTGAACAAAACACTGAGGCTCATTCAAGGGTGCAAAGGGTCTGATGACACCAAGGAACGGGCTTATGGCTTACCATTGTGTGAGAACCAGGCCACTAAGTTCTTCATGGTGAAACAGGCTATACATTTAGGGTATATTTATTTAAATGATTTATAGGGCAACCCAACTGGCAAAAATGTCATTCCAGGTGGTGTGCAAAAATAAAATTTAGAGTTGCAGTAGAATAATAATAATAATAATAATAATAATAATAATAATAATAATAATAATAATAATTAATAATAATAATAATAATAATTAATAATAATAATAATAATAATAATAATAATAATAATAATAATAATAATAATAATAATAATAATAATAATAATAATAATAATAAATCAACTCTAAGCCCAACCCACCCAGCACACACTCTGGCATGCCAATATCACAGGGGACAAACTTTTCTAATATTGTAGCTGTTCACAACAGTGACGGGAACAGCCCTATCTCCATATTTGTAAACAGATACAAAACATTTCAGACTTGAAGCCAGCAGGACTTCTTTCCAGAGGCTGTTGCTGTTGGTCAGAATGTTCAACCAGTCATAGCCAATTACAAAACAAGGACTCAAGGACTAAAGTCACCTACAAACTGCATCCTCTGCGCCATATTCTAGGACCACCTATATAATTTGAACATAAGGAATTCTACACCCAATTGATTGCATCCTTCTGTATTATAGCTTTATTTCAGAAGGAAAAGAGGCCAGATTGCAACTCCTTCCTGATCTATCATTTATGGACCTGGGCATTTTACACCCCGTGGGCCATATCCAGTCCTTCAGCTGTCTCTGTCCTTCCCATGGCATTGGCAGTATCACCGGGGTGGGGGTGGGGGAGGAATGAGGTGTTGATGAGCGAGTATCATCAGGGGGAGGGGATCGGTAGGGATGGGGCATCAGTGAAAGGTGGGGCATTAGTTGGATGGGTGGGGCACTGGTGGGTGGTGGTGAATTGGCATCAGCAAAGGGCAGGAGGTCAGCGAGGGGACGGGGCAGGGCAGAATTGGTGGCCCTCCACAAAGGTCCCAGTTTCTCATATGGCTCCTTGGGAAAATTAATTGCCCACCCCTGACGTATCACCTAACGATCTGTCCATATCATCGTCCACACACTGTACTGGTTTAAAGCTCTTTGAGTGGGTTCATTCAATAGGCAAAATTTTAAAGCCCAATTAGCAAAACCCTGAACTTCAGTTTCTTGAGTGGACCCAGTGGGATGCTACTTAGTTTGTGACAGAATGTCTTGTGGGCACTCGGCCATTATCTCAGCACGTTCTGTAACCAGAACATCATATTAAGAAGTCTCTTTTCTTTGACCGTAGGACGTTACATGCAAGCAGTCCTCAGCTTACAATAAGCGAGTCATTCCCAATCTTTGACCTCTTTTGCTACATTTGTTAAGTGAATCATGCAGTCGTTAAACAAATCCAGCTCTCTCTCCCCCCTCTCCCCCAATTGACTTTGCTTCCTGAAGCGAGCTGGGAATCACGCAACCATTGTAAATACGCACCGGTTGCCAAGCATCTGAATTTTGATCACTTAACTGTAGTGTGGTTTTAAGTACAAGAACCGGTCATAAATCGTGATTTTCAGTGCTTCAAACAGTTGCTAAAGAAATGGTTGTAACTCAAGGACTACTTGAATAGACCACAGTTGTGTTATGCTAAACCTTACATCCAATTCTGTAAATTCAGTGTAAGGTTTAGCATGTTATATGACCCAGCCTAATAGCATCCTAGCTTGAATGGCTTATCCTATTTCTTGTAAATTATTAGCTGGAGTTGGGATGGGCTTTTAATTTTCACCCTGTTTTTGTTGTTGTCATTGCCCATTTCAAAGAGTAATCTTACCAATTGCTTGTCCTAAAAATTCATTTGTAGGATTTAGTGGTAAGCATTCCAAGGTGTTCTACTAACTTTCATCATCGTCCTCCTCCTCCTCCTCTTTCTCCTCCTCCTCCTCGTTTGCATAGCTCTTCCTTCAATTCTCCTTCTACCTTAAATTAGTACAGATAGTCCTCCACGTACGACCACAATTGAGCCCAAAATTTATGTAGCTCACTGAGAAATTTGTTAAGTGAGTTTTGCTCCATTTTACAACTGTTCTTGCCACATTTGTCAAGTGAATCACTGCCGTTGTTAAATTAGTAACGTGGTTGTTAAGTGAATCTGGCTTCCCCATTGACTTTCCCTTTCAGAAGGTCGCAAAAGGTGATCTCATGACTCCGGGACACTGCATTCGTCATAAATGTGAATCAGTTGTCAAGCATCCAAATGTAAATCATGTGACCATGGGGATGTTGCAGTGGTCATAAATGCGGTTGTAACTTCAAACTGTTACTAAATGAACTTCTGTAAATCAAGAATTGGACAAAAGAATTATAGAAAAGAAGATTGACTTTATAATTGATTCCACAGGGCAGAAACTTTATATTGTTGAAGAGACTTTGGTACAATTTCAAATTATTTCCCTTGTGAAACTTAAGGTGGATTATTTTTTTGGGGGGGAAAAGCTCTTCGGTTGAATGAATCATTACTTGCAGTAATAACAAATGGACGAGGTTTCCATAAGGAATGCTGTGCAAACATAGCCCTAATTGGTCTGTTGTTACCTTTTGTTCACCCTTCAAAAAGGGATACTGAAGCAGCCAAAAAAAGTCCAAATCCTTTTCTTTTCTAAATTGGATTAATTAAAATTATCTCAGAAGCAGAGAAACAAAGCTAGTAGCATTAATCATACCATGAGTAATTAGTGCCAGAAAATAGAAGATAGATATATACATATACAATATACAATATATCTATACCTATATATATGCATATACCATTTGGAATAGAATAACAGAGTTGGAAGGAACCTTGGAGGTCATCTAGTCCAACCCCCTACTCAGGCATTTTAGACAAATGGTTGTCCAATGTCTTCTTAAAAACTACCAGTGTTGGAGGATTCACAACTTCTGGAGGCAAGCCGTTCCACTGATTAATTGTCCTCACTGTTAGGAAGTTTCTCCTTAATTCCTCCTTGATGCGTTTCCATCTGTTGCTTCTTGTCCTGCCTTCAGATGCTTTGGACAATAACTTGACTCCCTCTTTGTGGCAACCCCTGAGATATTGGAACACTGCTATCATGTCACCCCAGTCCTTTTTTTCACACACACACACACACACACACACACACACACACACACACACACACACACACCACATGCACACACATATCCGAAGCTTGGCAATTGGCATGTATTTATGACAGTTGCAGTGTCCTGGGATCACGGGGTTATTTTTTGTGATTTTCTGACAAGCCAAGTTAATGGGGAAGCCAGATTCTCTTAACAACTGTGTTACTAATTTAACAATTACAGTGATTCACTTAACAACTGTGGCAATTCAAATTCTGAGTAAAATTACCAATGATAAAGTTTTACCTTGCCTATCTTTGTCATGGTTCAGACAGATGAAACTCTTCAAAAGAACTTCGAGGCATTGTTTCCCTTAAAGAATCTTTTATTCGAGAAATAAAGTATCGGCACTACATAGTCAAAACCAAAAACTAAATTCTCCTCCCCTGGATACAAAGTATCAAAGCACAATTCCCCCCTCCAATAAACAGTCATAAATCACATACCCCAAAAACTCTGGGCCCAATGACCTTGAGTTCCCACGGCTGAGTTATTATTGTTATGACTAGCTGGACTCTCATCCACATTCCCCCCTCCCAACAGCAACTAACTCTAAAAGCAATAGAGAGAAATGGCTGCATTTCCATCTGTTGTCAAAGCAAGAACATCCGATGTTAGCAGCATTGACAATCTTCTTTTCATATTTAACTCTTGACACCTTTATTGACTCAGGAGGGTGTTAATAATATGAGACAGTCTGAGTGGGAATTTCTTGCTCTGGGCAAAAGACTATAGAATTAAAAAAAAACCTACAATTTTTTTTTATAAAATTGGGAAACTAAAAACAGTCAGGCCTGTTTGTAATTAGATGTAGAACTGGTTAGAATATTATAGGGTGCAGATTAGTTTGGGAAGTTGAAAAAAATTGCAAAAACTACAATGAATAGGTGCTCTCTGAGCTTCATGGTTTGCTTTCCGATGTTCCATTACTCGACTTTATAGCATCAGAACGTCCTTCTTCCCTTTCCTTCCCTCTAAATTGGAAACCATCCTGGAAGAAGGCAGTGGCAAACCAATTTGGCATTTTTACCATAACTCAACCTCAATCATGTCCACACAATATCCAGATTATGTGCTCAACTCAAGGAAGATTTAATGTTTATAGTCTCCTTGTTTTTCCCACTTACAGTATAAACAACAGAAGACTGTTATTATTTTATGGGGTTAGGAAAGACTCTGAGGGAATAGAAAAGAGATTCTGGAACTATGTGGTTGCCTGCTCCTGCTACGAAAGATATTTGCCAAACTGGGTTTTCTTTGGTTGGTTTGTTCATTCATGCATGGAATAAAAAAGCTGCAAAGACATGCCAATGTTACTATTAGCTGATGACTGGTATTTTATGGAATACAGTTGTTATACATAACCCCATGGGTTGAAAACGCCAGTTTGAAATTCAACAGCCATAGCAAACAGCTTTGAGGAGGAAGCAGCTAGACAAGCTGTTCAGTGTCTTAATATCAATTATGGAGTTTAATTAACTAGATCAAGTGAAGAAACATTGGCTCCATTTAGAGTAAATATGCTGTTCAAGCACATTGGGTGGGAGAAATCCAGGGAAAGTAGCCAACTGATATTTTCAGATGTCACTTCCAAACTCAACAATTTTTCCTGACAAAGATGCCAATCAATAGATTTGTCACATGAGCCTTCGAAAGCGCAATGATCACTGTCCAAAACCCTCGGCCAATTGAGCTGACAGTCAACACAATAGAAAAATCAATGTGGGAGACAATTGCTCCTCTCCAAATTTTTGTTTCTACAAGTCTGTCAAGTATTAGGAAGAGAAAATGGTGTTCTTCTAACAGGTTTTCCCCAAACCTCTGTTGCCTTACATTCTCCCATCTCTGTTCACCAGATGTTGCTATGAAGCCTTCAGGTCTGCAATACCATCTTACTCTTAGAAAAGTTCATCCCAGTTATAAACCAATTTACCTGCTACTGGAGGAAAAATAGGAGGCAGAGATGACATAGGGGATGGAGATAAAGACAAATCTTTTAAAAAAAAATATTGTAGGATGCTTTGGGATTATCCCAAAGATATTTAGGAGTCATTGAGGCGCTACAGCCCCACACCTTCCTCAAAACACCAGGCTCAGTCAGGCCATTGCTAAAACATGGTGGTTGAGCTCAAATAACTTGTTTAATCAGGACAATTGAAGACTTAATTGATGTATTCACCTAACAGGTTTGGTTTGCTTAAAAATAACCATGCACATCTATGTACGTGCTTAGTGTGTGTTGTGCTGATTCCATTTAGCTGTTTTATGGTTCAGCGTACCATGTGAATTCAGAAAATGAATGAGGTCCGTCAGCAGACTAGACACATTGTGTAAGAAACGTCTGCTTTCTAGTTAGTGTGGAACTATGTTTGAGTAGGATGAATGCAAATTACTTAGAAGTTACTCAGGGAAAACCATTCAAACAATAACGATTGATTGAGCAAGACCTGCTTTTAAAAATAATAATAATAATAAAGCCAATGTGTAATCTCTTTCTCATTTTGCTCCTCCACTGATGTGGCAAATAACATTTGTGTCTTATTGTATATGTGTTTTCTAGAAAATTGAAATCAGGGAATATAGGATGAGTTGTCTCTAGTCTGCATAACAAGAGATAGGGGATACTTGAATTGTGATGCTATGTAATAGCATAGTGCCATTTTTATACATTTGTCTGAGTGATTTTTTTTTAATTTAGACTAAATATTTATAAATATTTATAAAATCATTTTATAAATAATACGTTTCCCTGAAAGTAAGGCCTACACCAACAATAAGCCCTAGCTTGATTTTGGGGGTGGCCTAATATAAGCCCTAGTTTGGAGGCAAGGCACACTCCTAAAAATCAAGCTAGGGTGGGGGTATGGAGCTGCCCCACCCACCCTGCACCCACTTACCTTGTAGCCAGGCCTCTCCTTGCTGGCCCACTTCTTCTTCTGAGGCCTCTTCTGCAGCCAGGCCTGCATTTCTCAGTCACAGGGCTTTCAGGAAGGCCTGTGCAGCCAAGAACTGAGCTATGGATTCAATCCATAGCTTCTTCAAGACCTCAGCAGCCAAGCACCAAGCTATGGATTGAATCAATAGCTCGGTACTTGGTTGCTTAGGCCTTCTGGAAAGGCCTGACTGCAAAATGCAGTTCCAAATGCAGCTGCAGAACTTTGGCCCCAGGAGAAGTGGACTGGCTGGGTGGGGCTGTCGGTGCGGAGGTGAGGTAAGGCCTACCCGGAAATAAGACCTGGTGCCTCTTTTGGAGGCAAAAATAAAATAGGACCTGGTCTTATTTTGGGGGAAACACAGTACATGTTGAGGTGTGAAGAAAGTGGCGACACACACTCTGCTAGAGAGAAGTTCCCTGAGGATAGGCTCCATCATGAGTCTGAAAGCTCAGAAGACAAAACCTCTCTGGTCTGGTGATGGACCCAGATTGGATCCTGCAGTCATCCCTATTTTTGTCTTGCCCTTGCAACTCAACTCAACAGACACTAGGAAAGTACATGGCTACTTTATTGTAACCACCAGTACATTGAAGTGAGCCAGGGTCCAACATGGAATAAATCTGAATTACTTTATTCAACAGATGCTGAGTATATTTGTCACTGCAAGTTAACTTCTGAATAACACATGGTTTACAGTTCTCCCTTTCTTGCTAATAAGTTTCTGAATTCAGTTCAAAGTTCTGTAACCAACAAACCCCTTTCTTCTTTTTTTATAAATATTTTATTAATTTTCTAACTTTGCAATCATAAATACTTAACAAACAATGTGTTGTCTGGGTCCATTAGTAATTCGGTGGTACGTATTAACTTTCTCAATCTAAATCCAATATTAGACCATCCAGTGCTTCCTCTCTTCTTCTGGTGGTATATATACATTTTCCCATATTAGGCAAATATAATTCTTATCACTGTTAATACATATACAATTAAACATCAATATCTTTATCACATTTTTCTAATATTATACATAATATCAATAGTGTCAGTTTAAAATATATTTTCTAACCAAAACATATCTCAATTTCATTTGCACTTAAAATCCATTTGTTCAATCAATATCCTGTTTTTCCCACTTTTAAAATTTTTTGATTTCCCATCAATATGCAAAGTGTCTCTAACACTTCTGGTCTTCTCATAATAAATTATATTTGGGTAATCAAAAGCTTCCCTTACTCTTAGCATTTTCACATACCAAAATATAATATTTTAGTTGCAGATCCTATCTTTCTAGTTATAATAATACTTTTATTTCTAACTATTATCTATTGTCCTAGCCATGTTCAAACATCTTTTTAATAATATAATATCCCATCTAATGGGTCAAAATCTCTATTTTCTTCAGTCTTACTCTAGCTTTCTTCCTTTGCCAACTAACTTTCCAAGTCAATGCATTTAAATCATCAAATAGTTCTTCCTCTATTTTTGTGTATATTGTTTGGAATAAGAAAGACAATTTAAAGTATTTTTTAAAGAACGCTTAGCCCATTTATATTCATTAAACAACCTCCCTCCTTCTCCAATTTTCCACAATTCTCCTAACAGCTTTATCTTCTGTTTGATCAGCTCTTCTTCCTTATCCTCAAATGTGTTCTGAGATCTTGACAAGTAAGATATCTTTTCCATTTCCAGTATTATTGCTACATCTTCTAATTATTCATTTTTCTGAGTCTGTCTGTTGATTCCTTCATGTGGGTCCTCCATCTTTGGATCCGCTTCTTCTAATTTTCCTTCGGTTTTCTGGTTACCAGTTCCTTCTTTGTAGTCATTTTCTGAATTTGTAGGTTTAGATTAGAAAATTGTTCTTTTATCTCCTTTGTGTTATTTTTAGTCTCATCATGAGCTAAGGCCATTGTCTCTTGTATTGATTTCAACATAGAAATAATTTCTTTCTGAGATTCATCAACATCTTCTTGTTGGTATGTCAAGCTGGGGACTAACAAAGCCCTTCTTAATTGAGCTTGTTTTTACCTTTAGAACTTTATTTTATTTTTTTTAATTCCATTTATATCCCGCCCTTCTCCGAAGACTCAGGGCGGCTTACAAGCTTAGCAGTAGCCTTCATTCTATGTATATGCCTGCTTATTAGGGCTTTCACACACACCCCAAGCGGCATTATTACAAAGTCAGCTTAATTGCCCCCAACAATCTTGGTCCTCATTTTACCTACCTCGGAAGGATGGAAGGCTGAGTCAACCTTGAGCCTGGTGGGATGCGAACCTGCACTAATTGCAGGCAGCTGGTGTTACTTAAGGAGGCATTAGCCCACTGCTCCACCAAGGCTCTTGTAGTTTCCCTTAGCAACTACTTCATTTGACAATCAAGTTGCCAGTCCCAATAGTGGTCACTAAATGAAAACTACCCGTAGAAACATAAAAAATATTAAAAAACTAACAGCAGAAAAGGACCTGGGGGGGGTATTTATTTATTTATTTATTTATTTATTTATTTATTATAAATCACACACAAATTCACATATAAAGCATAAGCAATTATTGTTTGATCCAATGAGGTCAGAAGCAGTCATTATTCCATGCTGCACTTCTTGTCTTCAAGTCTATTTGGGAATCCAAAGTATTCTGGTGGAGGTGGTTAAGGAGCACCCCAAAATGGCAAGGGAAATGCAATTCTGTGCAGATTAAGCTGGAACTCAGCCCCAGTTTCCTATCAACAGCATCTTTCCTGGATTTCATTTCAATGTCTTCCACCCTCATCCAGGAAAGACCACTATCTCTAATGCCATCAGATGTTTCAGAACAACCCCATGCCAAAATACAATGCTGAAATGGATACAAACAACACTAATGCAATAGCCAACATCCCAGAACACATCAGAGATCTCATAAGATTTTGGAATTTTTGATTTATGAGCTAATAGGGTTTTGTTGATTTTTGTGAGATCTCGAGGATTTTAAAAATTCATAAATGAAGGAGAATAAGTTTTAAAAATGTATTTTGTTGGACAGGCTTTGGGATTCTGCTTAGATGCCCAGGTTGCTTCGAAGATGTTATTCCTTGCAACAGCAGCCACCAAAACAGAAGTATAAGGGTTTTTGTAATTTATTGAAAGTAAATTAAAAGATGGTTTTGCCTTCATCTGCCAGACTCTTTAACTAAAGAGATTTCTCACTGGCGTGTCATGTCCTTTTGATAACTGATCCATCTCTTTGATAACAGGCCAATCTGCCAAAAGGGGCTCACCTATTATCTCCAATTGCTGGCAATTCTTTATCAACCACTGTTTTAACAGCTGATTAATTATGGACTGTAGGGAATCCAGTGAAGAGTTTTATCTGAAGAGCAGTTCAACCATTAGCAGAAGAAACTTCCTTGTACACTCCTAGCTCAGATAACCAAGCGAGATAATAGTCCGCAATCCCTTTCTAGCTAATTCAAACAAAGGCACTCCCTCTTAAGCCAACATGGAGGAAGTTAAATAAACCCCCAGCATAATATATCATTACAGTCTGGCATTCTATGATGCAAGTAAATATAAGTGGAAAAGACACCTGAATGTTTTCAAATCATGGGAGCTGCACAGAAGTGAAGTTTACTGCCTGGCATTGAATAATAGTAAAGTACCCTGACCAACACATACGCACCTGCTCGTACATTGATTGGGGACATTAAACAGGAGTCTTGCATGTGCTATCGCATGACCAGTTATTGACTGTAGCATGTTGGGTTTCAATATTTTCAGAACAGAGTTCTTTTTTTCCCCTCCTCAACAACAAATACAGGGTAGGTGAGTCTAGGATAGTAATGGCGGACAGTGGAGCTCACCTTATTAAAAATTCAGCAATAGCCTACTTTGACTCTGAGGACACCCCACTCCACGGACAAAAGAGAAACAAAGAGTAATAAATTAAATGCATTTATTTATTTATTTTTATTTAATACAGGTAGTCCTCGACTTACAGTCACGATTGAGCCCAAACTTTCTGTGGCTAAGGGAGACATTGGTTAAATGAATTTTGCCCCATTTTATGACCTTTCTTGCCACACTTATTAAGTGAACCACTGCAATGATTAACTTAATAACACAGTTGTTCAGTAAATCTGGCTTTTCCCCCATTGACTTTGCTTGTCAGAAGGTTGCAAAAGGTGATCACATGGCTCTGGAACACTGTGACCGTCATACATACAAACCAGTTGCCAAGCATCTAAATTTTATTTGGGGATGCTACAAAGTGTGAAGTGTGAAAAATGGTCACAAGTCATTTTTTTCAGTATTGTAACTTCAAACGATTATGAACTGTTGTAAGTCAAGGACTATACCTGTAAATAAATTCTTACTTAATTTTAAATATTTTCAGAAGGCCTATCTGAGGCAGCTACGAGGCTTAGAAACTTTGGAGGATGTCTTGTGTAGATTTGCAACCTCTGGAAAGAGTGGAAAGCACACCAGGTTCTTGCACACTTTTTGGAGCCTTCAGAGGCTGCGTGAGAAACAGGGTTATTTTGTACAACTTTCAGAGAATTCAAAGGCTGGGCCTGTCATCAAAAATGACATGGCATGTCACCTGTGATACATGTGTCATAGGTTTGCTATCACCCATCTGGGAAGTACTGGCCCACTCAATGACCTTTCTTCCATGATGGAGGGTGGAGTTAGAACATAGAATATTAGGGATGGAAGGGACCTTGGCAGTCTTCTGCTCCAACCCTCTGCTCAAGCTGGACAAATGGCTGTCCAGTTTCTTCTTGAAAACCTCCAGTGGTGGAGCACACCTTCTGGAGACAATTGTTTAATTGTTCTCATGGTCAAGAAATTTCTCCTTAGTTCTAGCTTGGATCTCTTTTTAATGATTTTCCATGCATTAATTCTTGTCCTGCCCTGTGGTGCTTTGGAGAATAGTCAGCCCCTTTCTCTCTGTGTTAGCCACTCAAGTACTGGAAGACTGCTATCATATCATCCTTAGTCCTTCTCTTCGTTAGACTGGATGTACCCAGTTCACTCCATTGTTTATTATATGACTTAGCCTCCTGACCCCTTATTATCATTGTTGTTCTTCTCTGTGCTCTTTCTAGGTTCTGAACATCTTTTTTTGTATCTTGGTGACCAGAATTGGACAGGATTCCAAGTGTGGCCTCACCAGTCAGTGTAAAGTGGTATTAACACTTCACATGATCTTGATACTATCCTTCTGTTGGTGCAAACTTGGACTGCATTAGTTTTTTTTGGCAACTGCAGCACACCGCTGGCTCACACTTAAGGGTGAACTTTTCAACTGGGTCCTACTGCAAGATGTTATCCTTTGACACTTCACCTAATACAGAGCATTCCCCCTACTCCTTTTCAAATAAATCTTTCTGGTTGACCTTTTCCTAATGCTCCTATACATTTTTTAATTAGGAGCTCCATCAACTCAAGGAAAGCGCAAATTTTCGGATGCTCAGTTTCCCGGCAGTGTTTGGGAAGGGCACACCTAGTTCACTTCAAACCACCCACTTCAACTAATTTTTCACTTGCCCCTGTTGTTGTTGTTGTTGTTGTTGTTGTTGTTGTTATTGTTGTTGTTATTATTATTATTATTATTATTATTATTATTATTATTATTATTATTATTATTTATTAAATTTTTATACCGCCCTTCTCCCGAAGGACTCAGGGCGGTGTACAGGGCAATAAGTATCAAAATATAAATACAAAAGTTAAAAGAAGTTAAAAGAATTAAATAATCATGCCCAATATAATACAATGCTTAAAAACTATGTTAAAATTAGATCCAACCCTAAACCCATCAAACCAGGCCAGATTGTTCAAATAAATAAGTTTTTAAATCGCGCCGGAAGGAGCGAAGGTCGGGGGCCATCCGTAGCTCAACCGGTAAGCGGTTCCATAGGTCTGGAGCGCCGACAGAGAACGCCCTCTCCCTGGGGGCCACCAATCGACATTCTCTGATCGGAGGCACCCTGAGGAGGCCCACTCTGTGGGAGCGCACTGGATGGAGGGAAGTTGATGCCGGCAGCAGGTGCTGCCGTAGGTAATCCGGACCCATGCCATGTAGGGCTTTATAGGTCATTACCAGCACCTTGAATCTCACCCAGAGGGCAACTGGCAGCCAATGCAGCTCGTGGAGCAGAGGTGTAACATGGGAGTATCGGGAGGCCCCCAACACCACTCGCGCGGCTGCATTCTGCACCAGTTGAAGCCTTTGAGTGGTCCTCAAGGGCAGCCCCATGTAAAGAGCGTTGCAGTAGTCCAAATGAGAGGTCACGAGCGCATGAGTGACTGTACGCAAGGCATCCCGGTCTAGATAGGGCCGCAACTGGCGCACCAGGCGAACCTGGGCGAAAGCCCCCCTAGTCACAGCTCCTATATGATCTTCTAAGGAGAAGATCATATAGGAGCACAAGTAAATAAATAAATAAAAAGAGCTATTCTCCAAAGCACCTGAAAGCAGGACAAGAAGCAACGGATGGAAACTAGTCAAGGAGAGAAGCAACCTAGAACTAAGGAGAAACTTTCTGACAGTTAGAACAATTAACCAGTGGAACAACCCGCCTCCAGAAGTGGTGAATGCTCCAACACTGGAAGTTTTTAAGAAGAGACTGGACATCCATTTGCCTGAAATGGTATAAGGTTTCCTGCCTGAGCAGGGGGTTGGACTAGATGACCTCCAAGGTCCCTTCCAACTTATTATTATTATGTGTACACAATATTTTTTTCTTCTATACCGCTGATAGTATTCTACATTAATGCAAGGAAGTTCTTTAAAGGAGCAAAGATCTTGTAATGAAAATTATATTTTGAATTAATATTACCCATGAAAGCCTTTCGTGTGGGGCTCATTGATATTAAATGGGCTTTTTCTTCTACATTTCAAGGAAAGGAGAAGGAGGGGTAGCTATCTGTGTGCTCTATAATTAAGCATTTCTCAGGCTCCCGTTCCCCAGATATTTCCCGTGAAATGACTGACATATGGTATCACTCTTAGATCTGCAAATCACAAAGAGAGGGAAAAGGGCCCCTTTTATTCTACCATAATAACACGCTTGGAATATTCCAACAGCTATAATGAAATGTGATAAGTATGACAGCCACAATCTGCTCCCAGAAATGTCTTGAGCCGTTGGTTGAATTGCCACACTTCAGAAAATATGTCATGTCAGAACCAAATGCAAAATTCACAGAGGTTTCGAAAGGAGGGGGAAGGAGGGAGCCTTAATTTTCCACATTTTGCTGTGTAGCGCAATTTTCAAATGATGGGTTGTCTAGAAACGATACTAATTTTTAGGTGTTGTCAATGGAGATTGCTACCTCCTGATCATTTTGGGATAGGGACACTGGAAAACGTTTTCAATGGGCTAACTTCCCCAAATGTACAAATGCCCAAACTGGTTATCAGCAGACTCTGAAAAAAAAATCATTTTAAACCTGGGCTTTCAAGAGCAGGCATGTCAAACTTGTGACATCACGTGACGTCACGCGATGTATCAGGACTTTTTCCCCATTGCTGGCAATGGGGTGGGCGCGGTTTTGCTGTGACACATCCGGCCCGTGGGCAGGCAGTTTGACATGCCTGTTCTAGAGGTAAGATCCTAATCAGAGCACTTGAAAGGGCACAGAAGGTTTTCAAGCACGCTCAGAGGATAAAAATGCATTATTGGCAAGTCAATAAAGAGTTGTGAGTAGCACTCCAAAACTATAAAGCTACGTTAGCTGATTCAGTAAGCCAAACTAGAGTGTGGGGTTTAACCTGGTGAGTTGGCATACAAACCAGAGCTGCGCCTCATCTTTCCTAGATATAACCATGACAATTTTATTATTGTGAATAGTGTCCAAAGTTTACCCAAAGTACTGTCGGAAACAGAGTGAAAGACAACTTGACTCCAAAACCAGAATGGAAATGTTGATCTTGTAAGAGACCTTGGCAATGACCAGGAGGCCTACTCAACAGATGTCAGGTATGACTGTCTCCATGTGAAGCTGGGCTGCAGGGACAAGTTAGGGGTATATTTGGTTGACTTTGATGCCCAGCAATATCCATTTCTGAACTCCTAGATTTCATTGCAAGGCTGATTTTGGAAACTACATGAATTTTACTCCGGGTGAGAGGTTTCCATCTCCACGCCCAAAGGGGGAGAACTGGGACCAGCTTTGCTGTGGTTGAATCAGTATCTCATCAATATGAGACTTGTTGGCAGTCTTGGATACTCTAACCAAGGTGCCTTCATGTAATGGTATGTGGGAGTGACTTTGGGAGACAGGGGAAGAGATGCTGCTTAGGAAATGAACAGATAATTTAATTTAATTTAATTTATTATCATTTCTATACCGCCCTTCTCCCGAAGGACTCAGGGCGGTGTACAGGGCAAGAATAAAACACAGAAATTTACAAAAATTAAAAGATAATTAAATGCATGCCCGATTAAAATACAATTGATACATAATAAAAACCCCAATAAAAATGATAAGAAACCCCACCAATCCCCCCTCAGGCCAGGCCGGCTTGCTCGAACAAGTATGTTTTCAGATCGCGGCGAAAGGAGCGCAGATCGGGCGCCGTCCGGAGCTCAACCGGTAACTGGTTCCATAGCTCCGGGGCGCCCACAGAGAAGGATCTCCCCCTGGGGGCCACCAGACGGCATTCTCTGACCGGTGGCACCCTGAGGAGGCCCTCTCTGTGGGAACGCACAGGGCGCAGGGATAAGAGGAGCGGGAAGCCCTGAGCTGCCTAACGGGAAGAGGAAAAAACTAAAACCTCCCTAACATATCAGGCTATAAAAAGAGATGGTGGGGGATTTGAATTTTTAGACTTGCATTATTCTGTTTATGTGATCTTACAGCAAAGTAGAATTAGGTGACTTGGTTGTGTTTCCTGTCTGTTAAGTCTGAGAAGACTGACATCAATCTTCCAATTGTCTGAAAGTAGTCTTTTTTTAACAGCCTAATTATGGAGGATTCTTTCTGAGTTTCTCTGCCTGTAATACAGTTGTGAACTTTCTTCCTCCATCTCTTATCTGATTATTCCCTAGGTGGATTCTCTTCTCCCCTCTCCCTGTCTCCCAAGGTCATTTTCATATACCATTTACTCTTAGTGATTCACAACTTCCTGCTTATGGATTTTCCAATTGGCAGAGCTTTTGGGAGGTAATAAACTCTTTTTTCATTGGAGGTGAATGGAGATTTGTGAGGGAGAATCGTGCAATGGAGATTTGTGGGGGACACTGGATTCCTTCACTGAGCAGGGCGTTGGATTAGATCAGGGGTGTCAAACTGCCTGCCTGCAGGCCAGACGCGTCACGTGGAAGCCGCGCCCACCCCATTCCTGATACATTGCGCGACGTCACGTGATGTTGCCAGTTTGACATGTCTGGATTAGATGATCTCCAAGATTCCTTCTCATACTAGGAATCTAATAGAGGGAGTTAAGGGAAACTATACATTGGGCAGGTTTAAGAAGGGCTTCAGCGATGCAACCACCATGGAAAATGACTCAGTGGAGAAGCATCTTACTTTTTAAGATCAGATGTCATGCATCACAGAACTTTGGCAACAGAGTGTGAAGGCTAAGGATTTGAAATGTTCCCATATCCTGTTCAGAAATGATTGTGTAACTCAGGTAAACAGACCAAAACAAAAACAAAAAAACTACAGGTAGTTCTTGACTTACAACCATTCGCTTAGCAATCATTCAAAGTTACAGTGAAAAAAGTGACTTATGTCCAGTCCTTGCACTTATGACTGTTGTTGTGTCCCCACTGTCACATGATCAAAATTCAGGTGCTTGTCAACCAGCATGTATTTACGACCATTGCCAGCTCCCAGAGTCACGTGATGGCTCTTTGCAACCTTCCCAGCTGTTTTCTGACTAACAAAGCCAATGGGGGAAGCTGGATTTGCTGAGCGACCACATGAATCCCTTAATGTCAGCAGTGACTCACTCAATGACCATTCTTGCTTAGCAATGGAAGTTCTGGGCCCAATTATGACTGTAAATCGAGGATTACCTGTAATAATACAATTAGGTACCTTGGTTGATTCCAAAAAACTAAACAGAATTGGACCTACTTAGCACTTGAGAAGATGCCAGGAAATTCCACAGGCTGATGTTTATTTATTTAGCGTATGCGATGTTACATTACCAGACTACAATTCTGATATAGTAGTTTGGTTGCCTAAGACTGTTAGCTCATTTGGTTCACGCTTGTGTTCTTTCCAAGGTGAACCACAGGGGGCGAGCTAGCTCTGCACCAGAAGGAAAGATGAATGGCATCCTGAAGAGTCATCTGGGGACTTCTTCCTCCACCAAAGTTGCCTCACAAACAGCTGTCCCATCTGGGAAAGTCCAACATTGGCAGGGTTCTGACTGTCTGCACAAACCACCGGCTCATCTTCCCACCGAACTGGTACCTATTTATCTACTTGCATATAATATGTTTTTGAACTGCTAGGTGGGCAGAATCTGAGGCAAGTAGTGGGAGCTCACCCTGCCACGTGGTGCTAGGACTCAAAATGCTGGAGCAAAGACCGCCTCCAGCGTCATTAAGCCACTGAGCCACCATGTCTCACAGATTGACATTGATCGACATTGAGATGCCCCTCACTGGGAAACTGGAGCATGTTAGAGCAGCATTTCCCAACCTTTCCAGCTTGGTGGCTGGGCCCAGCAAGGGTGGGGTGTGCGTGGCAGCCCCCACATGGGCACACAGCTCCATTTGTACAAGAGCCAGGCAAGCATGCTTTCCACTCGCATGAATGGAGCTTCATACACAAGCGGAGAGTGCTTGAGCTCTTGCGCAAAGCTCCACTCACGCGACCAGCAGGCACTTGTCTTTGCACGCAAAGCTCCACTCATGTGAGTAGAGAGTACTTGAGTGGAGGGTGCTTGCCCTCATGTGTGAAGCTCCATTTGTGCGACTGTGAATAAGCGCAAGTGCCCTCCACTCACATGTGTGGAGCTTCACACATGAGTGCTTGCACATCTCTCCCGTGGCCTGGTTTCAAACAGACCATGGTTTGGGAGTTGTGGACCCCTGGTTTAGAGAACAGACCACAAAATTCAGTGAAAACCACTTATATGTGGTTGCTATAGAGAAAATATGGATGCATTCATGAGGTTACCCAAGAGACCAAATTGACTTGCAGGAATTTTTAATGTGTGTAGCTGAGCAAGGAAAAAGATGATGAGCTTTATTTGACCTAGAATGAAGCTCCTCTACCTGTCCCAATATTAAAAACAAACGTAAAAAACACACACACTACACAATCCTGGCTTTTGAAAGAGCACCAATGGTCATCCAATCCACTCCTTCACACATGGAAACTCACTGGATGTCTTGCAGGCAACTCAACTCTTTCACGTCACCCTACCTCACAGGGTTGAGGCTATGAGCATAAAACGGGGATCCCCACATAAATTGCTTTGCTTTCCTGAAGGAAAGGTAAGATACACTGCAAATCTATTAAAGTTTTCATTCAAGGCAATAAAACTAACACACCTAAATATAATCCCAACAGTTATTCACATATCTTGATTTTACATTCCTGGGTATTGCTCCCTTGACTTCTAAGCAAACTGGCAGAAAAAACAGACTAATATATAAGAGATTTAAAAAAGTTTGGGTATAGGTTAACTGAGGTCCATTTATTTTTACCCCTGGTCCCCACGGAGTCTATGAAAAAAATATCCCTATTTGATCCAAAATGTATGTTATTTTTACCTTCAGGGAACACCTTTAATTAATGGATTAGTTCATCACCATGCATACTGTTAATCAGAGAAGATTCCTTTAATCAAGCCCTCGATAATTGCTCATAGCTGAAATTCCACCCAGAATAAAATATATCATTACAATAACCAAGTCAATCTGGGCACAGTCCCCCACCCCCCATTGCCTTTAAAACCACCTGCACTGAATGAAACCCAACTCACTGTCTCAACATTACAGATTTAAATCTTTATCCTCTGAGAATGTATCATGACACCATATAAATGTTGAGTGAGCTGGCAAACAGCCCAATGGCTACATCCTTACATGGCTTGGTATTGAGTAAGCCAGAATGGCCTGCTTTGCAAATCACACTATGCCAGACATGTCAAACACAAGGCCCGGGGGCCAGATCCGGCCTGCGAAGTGGTTTCATGCGGCCCACGAAGCCATCCTGGAAACAGTAAGGGAACGGCCCCCACTGCCTTGGCCCTGGCCCAGAGACCCTCCTTCTGCCAGAGACCTTCAGATCTGTCCCACTCCTGCCCAGGCCCCCATAGGCACCCTTGATGCGAACGATGTAGAGCTGGCCATGCCCACCCAGTAGGCCATACGCACTTTAGCCATGCCCACCCAGTAGGCCACACCCACCCAGGCCACACCCACCCAGCCCCCTGAGGGCAACCGCAATGCTGATGCGGCCCTCAATGAAATTGAGTTTGACAGCCCTGCACTAAGCCATAATAGCAGAAAAAAAGAGCTGGAAGGAACCTTGGAGGTCTTCTAGTCTAGGGCTCTCAAACTCGCAACATCACATGATGTGTTGCGACATATCATGACTTTTTTTTCTGTTGTCAGCAATGGGGTGGGAGCAGTTTTGCTAGGATGCATCCGACCTGCGGGCCAGCAGTTTGACCCTCCTGTTCTAATCCAAACTCCTGTTCAAGCAGGAAACCCTATACCATTTCAGACAAATAAATGGTTGCCCAATCTCTTCTTTAAAAAACCTCCAGAGTTGGAGCACCCACAACTTCTGGAGGCAAGTTGTTACACTGGTTTATTGTTCTTTCAGGGAATTTCTCCTTAGTTCTAGGTTAGTTCTCTCCTTGATTAGTCCATTGCTTTCTTTGTGGCAGCCCCTCAGATATTGGAACATTGCTATCATTCACCCCCTAGTCCTTCTTTTCATTAAACTAGATATACCCAATTCCTACAACTGTTCTTCATATGTTTTAGCCTCCACTCCCCTAATCATATTCCTCAAATCATCCCTCCATCTTCAAATCTGCACTAATCTACCATCCATTGCTTCTTGTCCTGCCTTCAGGTGCTTTGGAGAATAGGTTATTATTATTATTAATTAAACTTATATACCGCCCTTCTCCCGTAGGACCCAGGGCGGTTCACAAGGCAATTAAAACAACATTACAATACAAAAATTAATAACAATTAAAATAGATTAAATTTCTGCTCAAGCAGAAGATCCTATACCATTTCAGACAGGTGGCTTGTCCAGTCTCTTTTTAAAAACCTCCAGTGATGGAATACCCGCAACTTCTGAAGGCAAGCTGTTCCACTGGTTAATTGTCCTCGCTGTTAGGAAGTTACTCCTTAATTCCAGGTTGCTTCCCTCCTTGATTAGTTTCCATCCATTGTTTCTTGTCTTGCCTTCTGGTGCTTTGGAGAATATGTTGACCCCCACTTCTTTGTGGCAGCCCCTCAAATACTGGAGTACTGCTATCATGTCACCCCTTCTTTTCTCTAGACTAGTATACCCAATTCCTTCAACCGCTTTATATATTTTAGTCTCCAGGCCTTTAATCATCCTAGTTGCCCTTCTCTGCACTTTTTCCAAAGTCTCAACATCTTTTTTGTAATGTGGTGACCAAAACTGGATGCAGTACTCCAAGTGTGGTCTTACTAAGGTGTCAGGAAAGGCATCCGGCTAGTAAATGCTCAGCTCCATCCAGTCACCCTGACTCTACCCCAAGTTAAGGGATTACAGGATTGTAAAGGGGAGTTTTTATTATAAGTTTAGACCTGAGGTCACTTGAAAAAAAGGAAACAAATATTTTTAGCAGTAGGTATAAATTGTAGGTAATTTTTAATTGCCCAACTGAAACCCAAAAAGGAGAGGGGGAAAAATCACTTTAAAAAGGTAAAGGTTCCCCCGCACACGAGTGCTAGTCGTTTCTGACTCTAGGGGCCGGTGCTCATCTCCGTTTCAAAGCCGAAGAGCCAGCGCTTGTCCGAGGATGTCTCCGTGGTCATGTGGCCGGCATGACTAGATGCCAAAGGCGCACGGAATGCTATTACCTTCCCACCGTAGTGGTCCCTATTTTTCTACTTGCATTTTTACGTCCTTTCGAACTGCTAGGTTGGCAGAAGCTGGGACGAGTAACAGGCGCTCACTCTGTTACGCGGCACTCGGGATTCGACCCGCCAAACTGCCGACCTTCTGATCGACAAGCTCAGCGTCCTAACCCACTGAGCCACCGCGTCCCTTTTAAAATCACTTTAAACTTCCTTAATTAAGTAATATTTGAATTATCAGTTCACGTTGTGTCCATATTAGTTTTGTTTAAATGTGAGGAGAAATGACTTTTTCAAATATACATGAAATTGGCCTAAGGAACATTATTATGATTTTTATTTCTCTTATTCTATGTCTCTGCTATAACAACCAGTTTGAGGCTGCTGTACTTGCCCAACAGGGCCTTCTTCAGAGGATGCCATTAAAAATGTTCCGCTATGCATTTCTGTTGCAGTTGCCAAGAATTAAACAAATTGCTATTGCTGTCAACACTCTCGTCTGTTTACCACTGTTTCATTTTTTAAAAATTCTTTGTCAAAGATTTCATTAGACAGTCACTGGACCGTCCAAAGAGAAGGAAGTTGGAAATAAAGAATAAGAATCTTGGTGACCTCACTTTCTAGGTTTTTAATAAGTTTTCTCCAAACATGTCTTCTTCTGTTGTACCTCAACAGAGAGATTGATTGCCAGTGCCAAATTCTATTAAGGGGCTATGACTAAATGGTTGTTGTTGTTGTTAGCTGCGAAGTCATGTCCGACCCATCGCGACCCTATGGACAATGTTCCTCCAGGCCTTCCTGTCCTCTACCATCTTCTGGAGTCCATTTAAGCTCATTAAGCTAAATGGTAGCTTCTGGCTTAATCTGTGTTTGATTAGTAGGTATTGTAAAGTTTGAAAATTCTAGGCCACCCTACTACCTCTTCCTTTCTTTTTCCTCAAACCTTTTCAAGGCCATAATTTTACTTCCTAATCAACCACTTCATTATCTGAATGGACAAAGCAAGACTCCGTACTTTGTAATCTTCACATCCCACAAGGACAACATGAAACTTTCAGGGACCTATCAGTAGCCAGAAGAGAAGACAAGAACATTTTTTGTTTCTTTCGGAAGGATCTCAGAAAAAAAAATATTTTTGGGGCTTGTATTTGCTTTGCAATTCTTTAAATGCAGTTTTAGAAAATATTTATTGCACATTAAGCAAAATAATAGGCTTTCTGTTATACAATATATAAGATAAATTGATTTTTCTATTGCCATCTAGATATACCTGGGTCTGGATGCTCAGCTTCAGAAATTAAGAGAATGGCTGCAGAGTGATATGGAGTGGTCCTTCATTTGTCAGAAGTCATAAGATGCTAGCAAGTATATTTACGGCACTGACACCTTTGCTGACACTCTGACCCTGGACATCATCTGTGGAATTTTTCAAGCCTCAGTAACTAAAGATAGTCAACTTTTCAGAGCCTCTTAATAGGAATGAACTTGGAGACATGAATTATGGCTTAGACAATATTCACTGGCAACTCTACCTTCTACCCCAAACTAGGAGGACTACTTGAACATTATATGCTTTGTTTGTTGTTATAATAACCAGCATCACTCTGGTTGCTAACCCCTTTTGTATGCTGCACCTTGGGCTTAACATTGATCAACAAAGTTCTCAAATAACTAATGCCCCATGACCATTTCACGATGTGATATATCCTTTATATATTTCACACTCAAATGACTCTTCTTAGATGATATGATGGATACCCTAGTTATGGTATTGCTTAAACTGGCTTCAAGCCCAGAGTGAGTCTGAGCGATTTGATCTGAAAAGAATTGCTCAGATTGTTCCTGATGGAGTTCAGGTGGAAGATGGATACTAGCCAGAGCAACCAATGCTATGGACAACTGCCTGAGTACCCAGAAGAGTTTTCTTCAACAATTTTTCTCAGATGTGTTTCTTCATAAGGTGATCTTTGAACTCATTTTGTGGGATGATAGAATGCAATAGGTGATGAAAAATGCCTCCTGAAAGTCCCATGATGAAATAACTTATGGTTTTCTGGTTACCTTGTGACCTCAATTCAAATTGACAACAGCATTTAAAGCCTTACCTGTCTTAGGGACTAAATTACTTCCAATCCATCTCATCCTTTTAAATAATCAAGGAGGGTAACTGCTTTTTCTGTGGTGGAGATCAGCTTGTAGAACAAACTACCATTAGAACTAAAGCCAACCCATTCTGTCTTATAATTTAGAAACTAATTCCAAATACGTAGCTTACCAAGGCTTTGATTTCAGGTTTTTAACTTTTGAAAAACCTTATTACTGTTGTTTTGTTGTTCTGAGCTATTTTTAGTAGCACTTGTGTTGTTTTAACCAAGACAATGCTAAGAATCCCTGTGAGTCATAGGCCTAGATAGTCACAGACTAGGAGAGAATGCAGTTAGACTAACCCTTGAGCTGACCAATATTAAACTGACATTTGGAGATATGATGGCAAGGGAACAAGGGGCTTAGAATCTAGCAGACCCTCAAACTTGCCCTGATGTATTTTTCTGACTTTGGAAAGAAGCAGAATTAGAGGCTTAAAATTAGATTCACCCCCCACGCCTCTCTGAGTGTGGGGAAATCCCTTGAATTTCAAAGAACATGTGTTTTTGGAAAATTTTCTCAGAGATCATACATTGGCTGTCCAAACAGTGAAATCCACATCTAACTGAGAAAAAAAAAATCACGAAATTTAATTTTGACCCATGTACTCACAAGTAAGTAGAATTTTCACGGTCTAAAATATTTGCAAGATGTTTGAGAGACATTTGCTGGAGTGTCCAGAAGAAATAAAATCAGAAATGAGTTCATAAGAGAAAGAAATGGCATAGAATCAATCTTAAACCACACACACACACACACACACACACACACACACACACACACACAAACACACACACACACACACACACACACAAAACAGCAAATAATGTGGTTTGCTTACCTGGAAAGGATGTTTTGGCATTCCATAGCGTACATGCTATATACAAAAAGAGAAGGTTAAAGAACACAGGGCAGACCCAGAAGAAGATGGAGAGACAATATCACAAACACACTACAACAGCAACAAATAGCAAGGGTTGAGGCTGCCAGAAGAGCAAGAAACAGAACTTTGTAACTCCCTAGACATTTGAAGCAGTAAAAGAGGAAGTAAAGTAAGAAGTAAAAGAAAACATTTGAGATGAAAATCAAACCAGGCAACCCAGAATTGAGATGGGATGTGGACTTTTGTTTTATGCTTGTTGTAGTTATGCAAAATAGTTTTTCCTTGTAGGAAAAGGGGCTCCTTTGGGACAACCAGTAGCATTAGCCAAAAAGGTTGGATACATGGATGCTAAGATTTGAAGTACAGCAGCAGCTGCTTCATCCCTAAAACTATTTCCTGAAGACTGGAGAAATCATGCTGATAAACACGACAAGCTCCAACGATTTTATGACTCATGGAGACATGCAGTTCCTGACCAAAAAAAAAAAACCAACAAACTGACTCCATGGTTTTGCTCGTGCATTTTTAAAAAATTAAATTCCACTAAGAAACATTAGTTTTGTCTAAAGTGGCCTTAAAAATAATGTAGACTACCATTTTGTCTATCTACTACAGGGGCGTCAAACTCAAAACGTCACGTGACGTGTCGAGACGTATTGTGACTTTTTTGCCCTTGCCGGCAATGGGTTGGGCACGGTTTTGCTATGATGCATCTGGCTGGCAGTTTGACACCCCTGATCTACTAATATGAGGAGAGAGAACCATCTTGCCCTTATCTTGAAAAAAAAATCAAAACAGTATCCGATTTGGTTATATGTGAATAGAAGACTACCAAGAAATTCTAGAGCTGTAAAATAGACAGGGAAGTTGAATAAAAAAATTCCAAAAGAAGGTCATGACAAGTAGTTTCTATATTGTGTTGTGAAAACTATGTAGATATATCCACCTGGTCATCAGGAGAGAACATGTCCAGAGATATCTGCCCTCTTGCCATGAAAATATTAGAAACTTACTCAAATAATGGAATGACCTGATAAATTCCCATATGAAGTACGAATAAAGGAGAATATTTGTAGCTCCAGGTTGAAATGAGGTGTCCTTGGAGCCTGGTTGTTTTCTTGCAGATGTCCCATGACCCACTCGATAGTCGCTTGACAATGAAATGGGCAGCATGGAAATTTAATATTTACTTCACTCCCTTCTATCCAGGACATGGAGCATAAGCGATGCTTGAGCAGGATCCACAGTATTGTCTGGGATGCTACACCTCCTCTTCACAACCTGTTTTCCTTGTTACCTTCTGGGAGGAAGAGGCTCCGTGGCATCTGAAGCAGAACATCCAGATTCAGCCATACTTTTGTGCCATATAGCATCAACCTTGTGAAGTTCCAAATTTCCTCTTTCCGCTATGTGATTAATGTATGTATGTATGTATGCATGCATGCATGTATGCATGCATGTATGTATTTATTAATTCTTGGAAAAAGAAATTTAAGGATCAATAGTAAAAGACAGGAGGCAAATGACAGAAGAAACATTTCTTTTTTATATGCAGAAACACACTCACACCTTCATATTTTATACATCTCTTTTTAAAAATTGTCTGGCTTTAAACATAGTGATTTCCTGTATCTGATGGAAGACTTCCCTGCTCACATCACTATGATCATATCTGAACTGCTTTTATCAAGAAAAAAAAGAAAAGGGGCTACAACATTTTGGCTTTTTGACAGGGAGTTTAACCTTCTCTGAAACCTTTGCATAGAGCTTCTCTCTATTTAATACGACTTACCTCTGAATCCTATGGCCGGGCTCAGTATTAAAAGCCAGACACAGGACTTTTCCAGGAGCTGAAGGTGGATCATTGATGTCAGCCAACAAAGTTATTCTCAGTAAATCCCTTGATGTTTGGTAAGTGGGAGGGAGGGAGAAGGGAGGAGAGGAAGGGAGGAGGGGAGAAAGAGAGAGGGGTGGGGGTGGGGGGAAATACTCACATCATCTGAACTTTGAGGACTGGTACAAAAATCCCATCAAAGAATGTTTCTATGAGAAGCGAAAGAAAGAAAGAAAGAAAGAAAGAAAGAAAGAAAGAAAGAAAGAAAGAAAGAAAGAAAGAAAGAAAGAGAGAGAGAGAGAAAGAGAGAGAGAGAGAGAGAAAGAGAGAGAGAGGAAGGAAGGAGGGAGGGAGGAAGGAAGGAAGGAAGGAAGGAAGGAAGGAAGGAAGGAAGGAAGGAAGGAAGGAAGGGTCTCAACCCATACAAAAATGACATTGCCACAGTTTAGGTTACTTGCATCAGTAGGTCAACCTACTGATGCAAAAGCCATTATGCCTTCCTTGCAAAGAAGACACACCGAAGCTGTCATTTTTGCAACAGCCATCTTCTTTTAACAGCATCTTTTCTTCAAGGGGAAAAAAACAACAAACCAACCCTAAAAGCGAAGGGAGAAAGGAGGTGGGGGTGGAGGGAGAGAAAGCCCTCCGTGCATTGTTATGTCCTATTCAGCCTCCTTTCAGAGTCATTCACTATGCATTAATTACTGCTTTCTTCCCTTCCCCAGGAAGCACCCCCAGCTATCCTTGGGTTTTCAAAAAAAGGCACACTTCCTGAGCCTCTGCTTTTTACATGGGGGAACCTGATGAGCTCCCCACCACCACCACCATCACCCCCCTTCCCATTCCTTCCCATTCCTCTCATTTTTGCATACTGTAAGTGTTCCTCCGCGAAGGGAAAAGAAAGGATGAAACAGAGGGAGGGTGGAGTGGTGGAACACAAAACCCCCCAATTTCATGCTTTGGGCTGTGTTGTTTGCATATCTTTCATTTTCTCTTCCAGCTGTGACTGGCAGAAGGGCATTCTTTACCAGTTGCCCTCCCTGCTATCCTCTATGGTAATTTTTAACTTTCTTCAGCTCCTTTTATTCTTCTGTGTTGCATAGTATCTTTGTGTCTCCTTCCTGGATCCAATCAGCTAGCAATTTCTGCTAGCTTCCTTCCTTCCTTCCTCCTTCCTCTGTTCCCACCATCATTTTGTTCTTCTTCAGAAAAGGAAATATCCCTATTGTGTCTATCTGGTCCTTGTTGCAAGCAGACTAGAAGGAAAATCAAAGGAATGAATGATACACGTACAGAAGCGGAGGGGGAGGCGGGGTGGGGGGAGTTTGTGCTACATTTCACTCAAGTTTCTTGACTTTGCTGTCTGCTGTCCAATTGTTGCCACTGCAGCTCTACCATATTTATGTCTCTGCCAAGCAAGTTCCAGTTCAAACATGGTTCCAGTTCAAACATGGTTCAGTTCCACGCATGAATTCTTTCTCCTGGGGAGGAAAGCCATGGCAAATCTAGACAGTACACTAAAAAGCAGAGACATCACCCTGCCAACAAAAGTGCGTATAGTCAAGGCTATGGTCTTCCCAGTTGCAATGTATGGCTGTGAAAGTTGGACCATAAGAAAGGCTGAGCGCCAAAGAATTGAGGCCCTTGAACTACGGTGCTGGAGAAGACTCCTGCGAGTCCCTTGCACTGCAAGGCGATCAAACCGGTCAGTCCTAGAGGAGATCAACCCTGACTGCTCTTTAGAAGGCCAGATCCTGAAGTTGAAACTCAAATACTTTGGCCACCCTAATGAGAAGGAAGGACTCCCTGGAGAAGAGCCTCATGCTGGGAAAGGTTGAGGGCAACAGAAGAAAGGGACAAGAGAGAATGAGGTGGCTGGATGGAGTCACTGAAGCTGTAGGCGTGAGCTTAAATGGACTCCAGAAGATGGTAGAGAACAGGAAGGCCTGGAAGAACGTTGTCCATGGGGTCGCAACGGGTCGGACATGATTTCGCAGCTAACAACAAAAACAAGAGGGAATAGTAATTCAAGACAATCTAAAACATCTTTGTAAGGTCATCAAGCTAGTAACCAGGAGACTGTGAGTTCTAGTCCCACCTCAGGCATGAAAACTGCCTGGGTGACTTTGAGCCAATCACAAGGGGGGCAGGCTGTGAGTTCTACACTGGGTGAACACTTCTTGAGCCTCTTATACCTAATACGCTTTCTTCTTCCTGTTTTCCCCACAACGACAATCCTGTGAGATGGATTGGAATGAAAGAGATTGTCTGGCTCAAAGTTAACCAGCCAGCTTGCATGCCTAAGGTAGGGCTAGAACTCAGTTCCCTAAGTCTCAAAACGTTTGTAGTCCCACCCTACACTTTTTTGGTACTAATTCCACTTTCTTCAAATCTTCCTTGTGATGCCCAGAACTGAATGGAATACTTGATATAACAATGGAGAATATAGTCCAAAAATGTTGGTTTCCTTTGATCTGGAAATGAGAATGTTGTCTTTTTCACAGATTTCATGCTGCGGATTCCTATTCAGCTTGTGAACAACTATGTTGTTAAGGTTCATTTCATGCCTGTTATTTATTTTTCCTACATGAAGAACTTTGTATTCTACTACTTAAGCCTATTTCTCTCACTTATCAAGCTAATTTAATACCTACTTTCTAGCTACCCCACCTAGTTTACTTCTATCTTCATAATCAAAGTTATTAATGTGAATGTTGAGCCTCCAAGGATGATTTCCATTCTGTCTCAGTTCATTCATCCAGCTTCTCACCTAGTGAAACCAATTGTCAAGGGAAGTTATCACTAGTGAACCTAATTAGTCACAAAATTGCCCAAGGGATCTGTGTGGATAACCTGTCTCCCACTGTAGGATCTTCCCTCCAAGGATCGACATCCTATCTACTTTCCAACTTGTCAGTTGGAAAGTAAGGAAGATTTCATGGGGAAAATTCTTCTACTTTTTTTTTAAGCAATACAATTATCATGGAATGGGCCAACTCAGCACAGCCAACTCACTGCCCATTTACCATGGGACACCTCACCACAGAACAATTGAACAACTCAATTTAATTATTTTTTTTAAAAAAATAACAATTATTTTATTTTTCTTTCTTCTCTCCATCCACTGCTTCTTATCCTTCAGGTGCTTTGGAGAATAGGTTTGCCCATCTTCTTTGTGGAAGCCCCTCAAATATTGGAAGACTGCTATCATGTCACCCCTAGTCCTTCTCTTCATTAAACTAGACATACCCAATTCCAGCAACCATTCCTTATATGTTTTAGCCTCCAGTCCCTTAATCATCTTTGTTGCCATTCTCTGCACTCTTTTTAGAGTCTCACCCTTAGTCCTTCCCTTCATCAGACTAGACTTCAAACTTGGCCCTTTTATGACTTGTGGACTTCAACTCCCAGAATTCCTCAGCCAGGCACAAGTCATAAAAGGGCTAGGTTTGAAGACCCCTGGACTAGACATATCCTAGACATCCTTCCTCTGGAGAAATTCAAAGAAGTGGTCTACCCAGCTACTTTGCCAAAAAAAATATATATGGAGAATTTCAAAAAGCCATATGCACTCATCTTAATTTGTACCCCTCTACCTACAGGTGATACACATTTAGTTGGAGTGTGTGTGAACGAGGGAGGGAAGGAAAGAGCAATGGAGATAGGACAGATACACACATAAACATGCAAGAAAGCTTTTGAAATCAACTTGGATATGTCATACCAAATTATTTTTCTAAAGATTAAGCCAGTCTTCCTGGATCTGGTTAATACAGCTCTCTCTGCTTTTGTCACTATATTGTTTCTAAATGGTTTAGATACCCATCTACAGAACAAAGCTCATTCATTATACGTTAACGAAATTGAGTTCATGGCTTTAAAATAAAGAGGGGAAACAGAGTTTGCTATTGTAAATTTAAATTATTTTTCTAAAGTTCCTTTTTGAGCAAACCAAATTCAAACTTATAGCCTGAGATATAAAGAAGCCTTGTTAGAAACTATAATAAAGTCCAAAGATCATCTCCGTTCTTGAAGGTTTTATAACCTTACAAACAATCATAGCTTACACAAAAGAAGCAGCAACAGAAGCCATGGTCCTTTTTTGGATAACTAATCCCACTCAGTTTTAAGTTGTTTTGATTTCTTTCCAACAATGCAAATAATGCTTGATAGATTCTGAAGCACTTCGAGCATATTTAGAAATGACCAAACACAGGAAGTGCTTGACTTATAATTGCAACTGATGTTCTGTACCAGCCTGCTACCGGCCCTGCAGAAAAGGCAGGGACAACCCCTTTTTCAAGAAGGCAAGAGGCTGGAATTACGCCTGCCAAATTTATTACTACAAAAACAAACGGAACAAGACAAACCAAGAAACAGGAGCTTTAAGAAACATGAACTATCCGAGCGGTTGCCTTCAGCAAACCAGCCCTCCCAGACATTCCCCTTATATAGAGTTCAGGGCGTGGCTTCTCTCTGCCTCCTTCCAAGAAGCCCCATTGCCTTCCTCTGTTTACTCCTAATTGACTGCCTCCTGCGTCGGGTGTCCTTGAACAGGGCCAGCTGTGGGTCATCTTCATCCACGCTGTCAGGCTCACACAGCTGGGTCTCTGTGGTGACCAAGTGGGAGGGGCCTGGCTGAGGGCTCTCATCAGCAAGATCTTCAACCCCCTCAGCAAGGTCTTCAACACCCCCCTCCTCCTCTGAGTCATCCGACCCAACTGCCGAACCCACAGGCTGACCCTGAATCACAACAACTGAGCCCAAAATTTTGGTTGCTAAGTGAGGCATTTGTTAAGTGAGTTTTGCCTGATTTTACAACCTTTCTTGCCACAGTTGATAAGTGAACCACTGCAGTGGTTAAGTTAGTGACGCGGTTGTAAAGTGAAGCTGGCTTCCCCATTGACTTGGCTTGTCAGAAGGTCCGAAAAGATGATCATGTAATACCGGGACACTGCAACCATCATAAATATGAGTCAGTTGCTAACCATCTAAATTTTGATCACGTGACCATGGGGATGCTGGCATGGTTGTAAAGTGTGAAAAATGGCTATAAGTCGCTTTTTCCCCCACTGCCATTGTAACTTCAAACAGTCACTAAATGACCTTTTTGTAGGTTGAAGACTACCTTATTAAACGATGCTGTCACTGCACTTGGGTTGTTAAATGTTTTGGGGAGATAATCCAATCTTTCCTTAAACTGACTGCCTAGGAAATTACAGCAAGGGAGAATAAGTTTTCAAGAAATGTATTTTTTTGCTGCTAAGTAAATACATAACGCCATTCAGTCATTCTTCAAAATGCCTCATACTTTATATCAGAATTCTTCCCACCAATCCTGTTTGGGAGCTTTCCCACAAATAAGGACCTAATTGCAATCTTGGGACATAAACACTGGCATGTTGGAAAAAGATACCTTATGGCCATATTATGGATGTTGTTCACATTTATTTTCTATAGTATTGATCCAAAAATAAAATTGCAGAAGAACTTCAAGCAAAGCCATTTCATCCTCTGCTTCTTGTGACATGTTAACTGTGTATCCAGTAGTCAAGTTATAGATAGTCCTTGACTTACGACCTCAGTTGAGCCCCAAATTTCTTTTGCCTCATTTTACGACCTTTCTTGCCACAGTTGTTTAAGGGAATTACTGCAGTTTTTAAGTTAGTAACATGGTTGTTAAGTGAATCTGGCTTGTCAGAAGCCAGAAAAATGGTGATAAGAATCAATACAGTAGCTGTTTAATAGGCAAAGTGTTGCCAGGTTAAAAATAAAACACTGGTCTTGTCTTTTCCAACAAAAGAGTTTTTGTTCCACCAGGAAATGGGAAAATGTAGGATGGGAACTTGGTTCTTTCCAGACTCAGGACTCCAACGGACTAATGTGTAATGCTATTAGTCACTTGTAGAGGGTGAGTACAAGAACATTGTGCAATGTGATTTGTCACTCAAGTAGGGTGCATAAAACATTTCAGCGAAATCCCAGATCCACCCACAATTAATAAATGTGGCAAGATTGTGCTGGTAATTCTATATATCTGCTTTCTAGAAGAGGTTGTGCTACAGTTCTCAGAAAACACCAGCACTTTATGTCAATCTCCCGCTTGAAGATCCAAATAAAGTCCAGGATCTCTTTCATTTCTGAAATTCTTACTGGTTTATTGAATACATGACATAGTATAGGCCAGGGGTAGGCAACCTTGGCTCTTTTATGACTCGTGGACTTCAACTCCCAGAATTCCTGAGCCAGCATGGCTCAGCTTGGAAACTTCTCCCTTTTACCTCAGCGTGGCTGGCTCAGGAATTCTGGGAGTTGAAGTCCACGAGTCATAAAAGAGCCAAGGCTGCCTACCCGTGGTATAGGCGAAAGGAAAACTAATTTTAAAATCCCAAGACTTCTGACCAAAGCATATAACAATGACATTCCCAGCCAAACCTCCCAGATGTCCGTGTAGTTCATGTAAATAAATTCTCGTTCTTTTGAGAAACCGTCTGCTACCTTCTTCACTGCGGTTAGAATGTCCTTGAAAAGTTCCCATACATCTTTTTCTCAACAAACGTCTGCAGAACTGGAGAGGTTTCATTTCTCTAATTAGCCCATTCGAAGTCTCCTCCCCCCCTAAAACATATAGGGAACGGTTGCTGGAATTGGGTATGTGTAGTTTAATGAAGAGAAGGGTGAGGGGTGACATGATAGCAGTGTTCCAATATCTCAGGGGCTGCCACAAAGAAGAGGGAGTCAAGCTATTTTCCAAAGCACCTGAAAGCAGGACAAGAAGCAACGGATGGAAACTAGTCAAGGAGAGAAGCAACCTAGAACTAAGGAGAAACTTCCTGACAGTTAGAACAATTAACCAGTGGAACAACCTGCCTTCAGAAGTGGTGAATGCTCCAACACTGGAAGTTTTTAAGAAGAGACTGGACAGCCATTTGTCTGAAATGGTATAGGGTTTCCTGCCTTAGCAGGGGGTTGGACTAGATGACCTCCAAGGTCCCTTCCAACTACTACTTCTTCTTCTTCTTCTTCTTCTTCTTCTTCTTCTTCTTCTTCTTCTTCTTCTTCTTCTTCTTCTTCTTCTTCTTCTTCTTCTTCTTCTTCTTCTTCTTCTTCTTCTTCTTATTATTATTATTATTATTATTATTATTATTATTATTATTATTATTATTATTATATGAAAACAATAAGACAGGTAGTTGCCAGGTTTTCAGTCTTGACACTTTAATTCCACTGGTAGAGAGACAAGGATTTCCGAAGGTGGACAGCAACTATGCCTCTCAAAGACAAACTTTACATATTAGTGAAGATTAACAGTCCTTTGAATCCACCAGGTACTCCTCGACTTACAATCATTTGTTTAGTGACTGTTGGAAGTTACAACAGCACTCGAAAAAGCGACCTACAGCCACGTGACTTACAACCATCACAGCATCCCTACAATCATGTGTTCAAAATTTGTGCACCAGCATGTATTTATGACCCCTGCAGCATACCATAGTCACGTGATCTCCACTGGAGACCTTCCCAATTGGCTCCCAACAAGCAAAGTTAATGGGGGAAGCCAGGTTTGCTTAACAACCACCTGATTGACTTAACTGCAGTGATTCACTTAACAATCATGGTATAAGAGGCTGTAAAAGTGGGCATGACTAAGCCTTGCCCAGGGTTTGGGTCACATCACGCAGGTAAACTGGGATGGTTAAAACTTAGTGGCTGCAGTCACACAAAACTCGAAAGGTGATTTTAACTTTGGATCGTTTTGGGGAGCTTGGCTTGTTGTGCAAACCCAGACAGTTCAGGGGTAGGCAACTTTGGCTCTTTATGACTCGTGGACTTCAACTCCCAGAATTCCTGAGCCACCATGGCTCAGTTTGGAAACCTCTCCCTTTTACCTCAGCGTGGCTGGCTCAGGAATTCTGGGAGTTGAAGTCCACGAGTCATAAAAGAGCCAAGGTTGCCTACCCCTGAGTCAGATGGTTTCAGGTGACATGGAGAGAGACCTCAAAAATAATTTAATTCAGCAACCAGGTTCAACATGTCATGTGAGCGAAGTCTTCAAGTGTTTCCTTTTTTTAAAGAAAGTTAGAATCTAAAGTCTTAAAGGTGCTTTTCAAAAGGCAACTGGACTTCCATGGGTTGTTTTTTTCCTTGCAAATGTTTTGCTTCTCATCCAAGAAGCTTTTTGGATGAAAAGCAAAACTTTTTCAAGGAAAAAAAAACAAACAAAAAACTAAGGAAGTCCTGTTGCCTTTTGAAAAGCACCTTTGGGATAAGCATGCCCTGGATGATTGAGAATCTCCACAGACATCTGGCATCTGAAGGAGGATCTCTTGAGCAGGTTCACGCTTTCACCATTTTTTCCCCAGCCTCCAGCAAATAAGAAGCTATGCTTCTATCAGTTGGGCTACTAATAGGTGTCCAGCTTTAATTTTGGATCTTTCCCAGCACAATTTGGAACTGTGGAAACGGGACCGGAACCCTCTGCACACAAAATAGGTCCTCTGTTCTTAAGCTACATGGCTTCAAAATTCAGAAAATGAATAATAAAAAAGAATCAATGAAAGTGGCATCAATTGGCATTATGTTGGTGTAGATTTCAGTTCCCCTAATGCCAATTCTCTATTGCTTGGGTTGAGCAGACTGAAGCATTATAGGGGTGTCCTTTTTTTCTTCTTTTTATCCTGCATATGCACACAGCAACGTTGCAAGCCCCTCTCCACGAATAATACAATTGCCCAATAGCTGATCACTATTTATCATTCCTTTAAGCGCTTAACAAAAGGTGTTTGACATCTGACCTTTTAACCTTTGGGAAGAACGTTTTGCATTCTCTCAGCATTAACCTCGTTGATCTTCTGATCTTCGGGCATCACACACATCCTTGTGACTTCCCCCTCTGGCTTTCCGGTTAGTTTGGCAGGGGGGCATTATTTATGCCACTGTTGCATATGCAGGACCATCCCAGGTATCTCCAGAGAGTGGAGGGTGATAGAAGCTCTCCTGGAAAAATGCAAGGCCAAAGTTCAGCTAGAGGGCAATGTTTCCACAGGTCAGCCCGGTGGTCATCTTAGCTCTCAGCCCAAATGGGGAACCTTCTAGACAAACTGATTATTCCAATAGTACTACATAAAATTCACTGTTTAGAAGTTTAGGAAGCAGATCTACTGCTGGTGGATGTATGTTTATTTTTGTTTTATTTTTTTATTATTTTTATTGTGTGTGGTGAACACACACAATATCCCTTCTCCTGTTTCCCATACCACTACAGCAACTCTTTCAAGTGACTTGGGTTGAGTTTGAGCGACTGGTCTAAAGTCACCCAGCTGGCTTTCATGCCTAAGGCAAGACTAGAACTCATAGTCTCCTGATGATTGGCCCAAAGTCACCAAGCTGGCTTTCATGCCTAAAGTGAGAATAGAATTCACAATCTCCTAGCTTCTAGTCTATTGACTTAACCAATAGATTTAGATGACTCTGAAGTAGGCCGCCTACATCAGAATCCAAACTTGGAAATGCCATTGGTCAAGGATTCTTCCAGAAGAGGGCAAATGCCTTGGTAGGTTCTCTACAGATGCTACACCCACATTGATTGCAGCCTTGTCTACATGATGTTGGTACCAGGAATGTGGGCAGTCTTGATTCTAATGTGCTTCTGTTCTCCAAGCAGTCAGTGATCCAGAACCTTCCAGGAAATTATCATTTAATTGTACAGAGGTGTTGTACCTCTGAAAGATTTCCCCACTATGGTGGGGAACCAGTTCTGCCTCATGCTGACTCATAGCAATAGCATTTTTACATCTGGCCAATTATTTTTCTCCTTTCAAATTCCACTATTGGGTTTTACTGCTTTCCTTCCTGTTAGAGGTGGAACAAGTCCCAGACAGGACTTCTCTGCAATCTTGCTAAACTTGAAAATCTGAGTCACAACTTTTTCTTTCAAAAGGCCTCCACAGTTTAATCTCAGGAGCAAATAAGGACACATATGTAAGTGGCATTTCTGTATTGTGGTCAGAATTCCAAATATGTTTGGGAGAAGGTTGAAGAAGAAACATTCAACTCACGCTAATTGCAACTGATTAAATAATAGAGAGCACCAACAGATCCCTTAAAAATTGAGTGCCTTAATTGTGCACTTGTTTTTCACTCATTAACTAGTTACCCATTTTTAATAGACCTTTCACGCTGCTAAATAGGGACATGTATACAACTATAAATGTCCTCAGGTTACAACTATTTGTTTCATAACCATTCAAAGTTACAATGGCACTGAAAAAAGTGATTTATGACCATTTTCACCCTTATGGCTGTTGCAGCACCTCCCAGGTCACATGATCAAAATTCAGATGCCTGACAACTGGTTCATATTTATGACAGTTGCACTGTCCCAGAGTCACACGATCACCTTTTGAGATCTTCTGGCAAGCAAAGTCAATGGGGAATCCAGATTCACTTAACAACCATGTTGCTAACCAAACAACTGCAGTAATTCACTGAACAAGCATAGCAAGAAATGTATTAAAGTGAGGCAAAACTCAGTTAACAACTGTCTTGCTTAGCAACAGAAATGTGTTCAATTCTGGCTGTACATTGAGGACCACCCAGTGGTGGGATTCAGCCGGTTCGCACCAGTTCGGCAGAACCGGTAGCTAATTTTTTGTTGCCCAGGCCCAGATCGGACTTCCGGAAGCGGCATCCACACAGAGAACCAGTTGCTCACATATTTGAATCCCACCACCTGTATATAGAATGGATTCTGATCACCGGTGTCTATTGAAGTCATCTAAAAAGGTAAAGGTAAAGGTTCCCCCGCACATGCGTGCTAGTCGTTTCCGACTCTAGGGGGCGGTGCTCATCTCCGTTTCAAAGCCGAAGAGCCAGCGCTTGTCTGAGGACGTCTCCGTGGTCATGTGGCCGGCATGACTAGATGCCAAAGGCACATGGAACGCTGTTACCTTCCCACCGTAGTGGTCCCTATTTTTCTACTTGCATTTTTACGTGCTTTCGAACTGCTAGGTTGGCAGAAGCTGGGACGAGTAACAGGCGCTCACTCTGCTACGCGGCACTCGGGATTCGACCCGCCAAACTGCCGACCTTCCGATCGACAAGTTCAGCGTCCTAACCCACTGAGCCACCGCGTCCCTTCGAAGTCATCTAAAGATGCCTACAAATAATATATATATAATAGAAATAGAAATAGATTTTTTTATTGGCCAAGTATAATTAGATACACAAGGAAATTGTCTCCAGTGCATAAGCTCTCAGTGTGCATACAAACATATAGTGTACATACATACAAACATACATATAATATACATACAAATATAAGCTCTCAGTGTACATACTGTATATAAGCTCTCAGTGCAGTAGTGGGATTCAGCCGGTTTGCACAGTTCTTAATAATAATAATAATAATAATAATAATAATAATAATAATAATAATAATAATAATAATAATAATGATGATGATGATGATGATGATGATGATGATGATAATAATAATAATAATAATAATAATAATAATAATAATAATAATAATAAGAAGAAGAAGAAGAAGAAGAAGAAGAAGAAGAAGAAGTTGGAAGGCACCTTGGAGGTCATCTAGTCCAACCCCCTGCTCAGACAGGAAACTCTATACCATTTCAGGCAAATGGCTGTCCAGTCTCTTCTTAAAAACTTCCAGTGTTGGAGCGTTCACGGCTTCTGGAGGCAGGTTGTTCCACTGGTTAATTGTTCTAACTGTCAGGAAGTTTCTCCTTAGTTCAATTCTGGTTGTACATTGAGGACCACCCAGTGGTGGGATTCAGCTGGTTCGCACCAGTTCAGCAGAACCGGTAGCTAATTTTTTGTTGCCTAGGCCCAGAATGGATTTCCGGAAGTGGCATCCACGCAGAGAACTGGTTGTTCACATATCTGAATCCCACCACTGTCTCAGTGTATATTCTAACAACAAAGTGGTAAATCATAGATCGTAAGATACAAACAACAAAGTGATAAATCATAAGATACCAATAGGAAAAAATAACAGGGAAGATGAGAAGGATAAAAGTCACATTTTAAGGTTAACTCTTGAGATAACCTTTTTTTTTCCAGTGCAGGATCATTAAGCTAGACATTTTGTCTCTCCCCAAAATATTTGGAAAGAACTGAAGGGTGTTAGAGTTGGTGCACTTAATTGTCTTTCAAAAAATGCACTAATTGACAAATAAGAGGTGACGAATCTGGTAGTCCCTGATTGAAAGTGAAAGGAAATATTTTGAGTGTAAAATTCTCGCTCTGGCTTGCAGGCAGCAGCCTTGCCCTTCCTTCAAAACAGATGAGTTATTTTCTTCCAGATTCCCATTAACTTGCAAGGAAGCTGCTGAAGGCCAGACTCCAATGGTGCTTCGTCAATTAAGAATTGAGGAGCTCTTTCCTGTCCAAAATAATTAAGTACAGTTTGAGGTACAGCAAAGCAGATACGGGGCAGCTGCTTGTGTGCAAATTGTGCCAGAGGAAATAATAGGGGAGACACAATTAGGAACAAAGCAAGAGATTAAATCAGCCAACTTTACTTTGCAGGAAATAAACGAGAATCTCAGTTTCATCACCCTTTCTGGCTCTATCAGCACTGCTTAACATCAAGCTGAACTTTGTCCATAGGACTGAAATTCTTCCGTGACTTCATGTATTCCTCTTTATTGTTTCGCTTTGTTTAATTCTGTACCAAGTCTTTAGGGCGACAATCTTTCCCCCAGATAGCTTGCGACAATTTTAAAACAAAAACACAAGTTTAAATACATTGAAATCACAATAGCAAAAGCTAATGGATCCACTCATATTAAAAAAAAATACATACGACAAAATGTGGAATCAAGAGAGAGAAAGCTTCAAGGAACACTTGAGGGGGAAGATTAAGGTTAAGAAAATTCTTCCCCAGTGGAGCCAATTCTTTTAAAAAGCTCTTTGGGGGAGATCCAGAAATCAGATGGGCCCTGAATCCATTTCAGGACATGACAGGATTAAAAGCACTTGAGACAGATGGCTTACTAAGGAAATATTACTGAGTTCTATAAGATCAGATATCCACATTACTGCCTATATGGCTGTACACCTTGCATCAGTGGAATGAACAGCTTGGTCGAGCCCTGAGAAATTTATATTTATATGCTGCCCATTTCGAGGTGATTCTGCCCTTCCCTTCCCTTCCCTCCCTCTCCCTCTCCCTCTCCCTCCCCCTCCTCCTCCTCCATGTTAAAATTAGGAATGGTGTCATGAAAGAATCATGGTATGTCGGAAAGACCTTGGGAGATGGGGCAAAGGGAAGCTGCCTATGGATAAGAGAGACAGCGCAGCCTGCAGCGGGATAGTCAGTGGTGGGATTCAGCCGGTTTGCACCTCTTTGGCAGAACCAGTAGCTAATTTTTGTTTTGTTTCCCAGGCCCAGAATGGACTTCCGGAAGCGGCATCCACACAGAGAAACGGTTGTTCACCTATTTGAATCCCACCACTAAGGATAGTGGATGGGATAACAGGCTCAGGAAGGAACCCCCCCCCGCCTAGTTTCAGGCTAAAAAGAGGACAGAGGGAGAACTGTACTTTCAGACTTGCAAGATTCAGTAAATGCAGCTTTATAATGAAGTAAAAATAGCTTATTGGGTCAGGATAAAAACCAACAAGAAACTTTGTCTTTGGCCCTGTTTCTCTGTTGTTTTTAACCGTTGTAGCATCTGATTAGCCATGCTATTAAACAGAGGGGGGGTTGCATTCAAAAGGGAAAATGAATGGATCTATAGGTGCAAATATGTGGGAAAGCAGAAGAGAAGAATAAAGAACGGTTGCAGGAATTGGGAATGTCTAGTCTAGTGGGGAACAAAAATTGGGGTGACATAATAGCATTGTTCAAATATTTGAGGGGCTGCCACAAAGAAGAGGGGGTCAACCTATTTTCCAAAGCACCAGAAGGCAGGACAAGAAGCAACGGATTGAAACTCATCAAGGAGAGAAGCAACCTAGAACTAAGGAGAAATTTTCTGACAATGAGAACAATTAATCAGTGAAACGACTTGCCTCCAGAAGTTGTGAGCGCTCCAACACTGGAAGATTTTAAGAAGAGACTGGACAGCCATGGTATCAAGTCTCCTGCTTGTGCGTGGGGTTAGACTAGAAGAACTTCAAGGTCCCTTCCAACTCTGTTAATTCTGTTCTGTTCTAAAAGGCATCAGGATTACTGAAAAGAGAATTGTCCCTAAAAAGAAAGGGGGGGGCACTAGGAAAAGCTTTGTGGGACTATGGAGAGGAGGCGGGAAAGCAAGAAGGGAGCCAATGAGGTTGGCCTTCCCTAAATGGATGGGAAGGGCAGGAAGCAGAATAACAACCAATCACCTCAAGCAATAACTCTAACTGGAAAGAGCACAGTCCAATCCCATCTTAAGACCACTGGAAGCCATACTGGAATTTTTGAAGTTGATTTTAAAGAGCAGCCAGGTGAAGTACAGGAGACAAGCAGTTTAGGCAGCAGTACAGAACTGCCCTCTGTTCAAGACTTCACAAAACTCGTGTCTACCTTTTATTTACCCTCTGGCCATGGTTCACTCTGTCTTGTTTGCTTTGATATATTTTTATTAACAAGGATTAGGTTACTTGGCGTTATGTGCTCAGCTTAAACTTGTAAAAGGACCCAAACAGGTTGATTTCCTTTTTGAATTGTATTTACACATTTCACCCTCTGTGGTCCTATCCTTGCCATTCCTTCTCCACCAAAGACAATTATTAAATTAATCCCCAACTTATATTTAAATAGATTTGGAAATTCCTACCCAGAAGGGCATCTGTGGTAATGTTGTTTAATCAAAGCCCACTTTGAAGCTGGAAGGTGAGAAACGCAACAGCTTGGTTGATGGCTGTTTAAATCCTTGCAAGAATTTGCCAACGAATCACTACTGCTTTGCAAGTTAGGTTACACAAAGGTGGCCTTTGCTGTGCATTGGCTTTGCGAGAGGTACATAAAGGGATTCGTTGTTGTGGTTGTTCTGGAAAATTCATTGTTTGAAATAAAAGACCACAATTTTCACATTTTCCAGTACGGTGACTTGACTCCTCCTCTTGTCTCTGAATCAGCATGGACCTCATGGACCTTTCATTAAGTGAAAGAATATCTTGGAATATTAGTTAGAACACCTCGGACAACAAACACCAGGCACTATAATTGAAGGTCTTGAGAACAAGGCTTTAATTTCTCAAAGGAGAGCTATCACAGAACTGTAAACACAGGAACATACACAGTGTCCCCTTAATTTCCTGGACAACCAGAAAATTCCTGTCTAAGGGCTTTATTGTTGTTGTTGATGATGATAATATTGTATTGTTCTTATGTAACATTACAGCATCATTTTTCTACTTCTCATTATAGGGGATCACAGATGTTCTTCAAGTGGGGATTAGTTGACACATGTTCATCTCTATACTTATTACACTTTACCACAGACAGTGTAAAGGTAAAACTTTCCCTGTCCAGTTGTGTCCGACCCTAGGGCACGGTGCTCCACTACCTTTCTTAGTTGAGGGAGCCAGCTTTGTCTGAAGACATTTTCCATGGTCATGTGGCCAACATGGCTATATGCCAAAGGCGCATGGAATGCTACTACCTTTCCACCAAAGTGGTACCTATTAATCTACTCACGTTTGCATGCTTTCAAACTGCTAGGTGGGCAGGAGCTGGGTCAAGAACAGAAGCTCACCCCGTTGCATGGCACTCGGCTCTCGAACCCAAGCAATCAGCTTTCCAGCTGCAAAGCTCAGTGTCTTTAACCATTGAGCCATCGTGCTCCCCTAGAGACTGTGCAAGTTATGATAATTCCTTCTTTTGAGCTTTGACTCTTTTTCCTGTTAGCCCACCCACCTCTGCACACATCACCATCCCTGCCACCACTTAAAGGAAAAAAAGAGAAATTTTGAAATTTTGAAAGCAGCCTTACCTGCTCAGCCTGCCCCAATTTGTTGATGTTACCAAGGAGGAAGCAAGATATTTGACAGAAGCCTGGACAAGCAGATCCTTTACATAGCTGTGAATACAATCTGACAAGTAAATCAAGCAGAAGGGGACCATAATTGCAGTGAATGCATTCCTTTATTTGTTAATTCATATATACAATATTATAACAAATGAATATTGTGTAAAAGGCTGCAGAAGAGACACGGCCTGTCAGTTCTGGCAGAGCGCAAGAGACAGAGCTCAAGAGACAGACCTGAAGTGAAGTGTTAGTGCTGCTTTATAAAAAACTGCTTTATAAGACCACACCTGGAACACTGCATCCAGTTTTGGTCACCACATTACAAAAAACATGTCGAGACTTTGGAAAAAAGTGCAGAAAAGAGGAACTAGGATGATTAAAGGCCTGGAGTCTAAAGAATGGTTGCAGGAACTGGATATGGCTAGTCTAGAGAAAAGAAGGACTAGGGCTGACATGATAGCAGTATTTTGAGGGGGCTGCCACAAAGAAGAAGGGGTCAACTTATTTTCCAAAGCCCCAGAAGACAAGAGAAGAAACAATGGATGGAAACTCATCAAGGAGAGAAGCAACCTGGAATTAAGGCGAAACTTCCTAACAGTGAGAACAATTAACCAGTGGAACAGCTTACCTTCAGAAATCGTGGGTGCTCCAACACTGGAAGTTTTTAAGAAGAGACTGGACAGCCACTTGTCTCAAATGCTATAGGGCAGGGGTAGGCAACCTCGGCTCTTTTATGTCTCATGGACTTCAACTCCCAGAATTCCTGAGTCAGCATAGCTGACTCAGGAATTCTGGGAGTTGAAGTCCATGAGACATAAAAGAGCCGAGGTTGCCTACCCTTGGTATAGGGTCTCCAGCTTGAGCAGAGACTCCAGCTTTATTCTGATTGATTAAACAACACAACTCTAACTACCTGCTTCTATTTGGCTCTCTTGGTCTGCTTATTGTAGAATTGAAGCAACGTGTCACAAAATCAACATTGGTCATTGAGAATGCTCCTTTGGGAAAAGAGGTGCCCCATTTTATTTATTTATTTATTTTATTTTAATTCCATTTATATCCCGCCCTTCTCCAAAGACTCAGGGCGGCTTACAAGTCCTGCTCTACCTAGCTGTTGGTTCTGAGATCCTAGTTCCATCCATACAATTCTTGATCATGCTTGGGTCTTGTGCTTCTTGACCAAGAATATTTTGGTTCTAAGTAAGACAAGTAAGGGACACGGTGGCTCAGTGGGTTAGGTTGCTGAGCTTGTTGATCAGAAGGTCGGCAGTTTGGCGGGTCGAATCCCGAGTGCCGCGTAGCAGAGTGAGCGCCTGTTACTCGTCCCAGCTTCTGCCAACCTAGCAGTTCGAAAGCACGTAACATGCAAGTAGAAAAATAGAGACCACTACGGTGGGAAGGTAACAGCATTCCGTGAGCCTTTGGCGTCTAGTCATGCCGGCCACGTGACCACAGAGACATCCTTGGACAAGCGCTGGCTCTTTGGCTTTGAAACGGAGATGAGCACCGGCCCCTAGAGTTGGAAACGACTAGCACTTATGTGCGGGGGAACCTTTACCTTTACCTTTTAAGACAAGCCATGAAGTTCATCCAGAACTTTCAATGGAGGTAAATTGGAACAGCAAAGAAGGTCACCCGTAAAATGATTCTAACCAATTGCCTTATGAGAAAGCTCAGGATTCTAGTTTTTAGATGAAAACCAGAAAAGATTCATAGCCTAACTAATGGTGTGCATGCCTATTTTAATATGTTTTCACTTATTTCTTGGGCATTAAGGTCGGGAGGCGATGTCTCCTTAAAGAAAGTTGCTTTTGGGTCTCTGGGTGCCTGCTAATCAGCAGTATAAATATCCCCAGATTTACAAAAGTGGCTCAAATTTGGTTGTAGGAAAAGACAGCAAAAGATATAGTAAGGTGAATCAGAAAATAAGTCAGATTCAGCCTGAAGCTCTGCATAAAAAAATTTCATTAAAAACCCCCAACCCTCTAATGTAGCCCTACGGGAAAGGAGGCGGAGAAGCTATTCAAAATGTTGTTGACTTCTCTATTCTAAGCCCCTCCCTCTTCCTTCCCAGTCATGTGACCCAGAACAGAGCTATCATTAAGGAGTCAGAAAACTAATTTCACAGCCATGCTCTGCATGCATTCCCTATCTTGATTTTTTTTTTGCTTTGTTTTTGGGTTAATTTAACATCATGGGCCTCTTCAATCACGGCAATTGATGGCAGACTATATCCATTGAAATTCAAATCCTTGGAATGAGAGTTGAGAAAGGATGAATGCTCTCGGGCTGATTAATTATTCTCTCTCTTTTTAAAGGTTCTTGCAGCAATATTGCCCCTCGTTGCTTGAAGCTCAAGCTAATACAGCAGTGAGATTCAATGAAATTAACATATTCTTGATGTCTCATTTTTAACTTCCCAGCAACTCAGTGGAAGGATGTGGGTTGGAAACTGGCTAAGCAAAATGGCAATGGAAAAACATGATGAAGACTCAAGAGTTACACGCTGAGGTAAGATGGGTGGCCTATACATTTTATAGACAAACCAATAAAAATAAGGCTAGAGATCTACCATCTCTCATTTCTCTTGACTGTTTGGGCTAATTTTCACCATACTGATATATCTATGGAGATTCTCAGTCATCCAGGTCATAGTTATCCCAAAGGTGCTTTTTTTCACAAGACAACTGGACTTTGTTGTTTTTCCTTGAAGACATTTTGTTTTTCATCTGAGAAGCTTCCTCAGCAGTGAAATATCTTCAAAGAAAAACAAGAAACTCCAGTTGCTTCATGAAAAAGCACCTTTGGGACACCACACTGATCCAACAAGAATATTTTTCTGCTGATCTCCATGGTGGAATATCGGCACCAACAGAAATCAAGGTGTACCTCATCCGGCTACTTCAAGCCAAAGGAATGTTTACAAAAAAGAGAGAAATGGTTGCAATCACACGATACACAACCCACTTACTTAATTAGCCCATTTTCTGGATACAATCGTGTTTGATTTAAGGACCTTTCATCTAGTGAGTGTTCAAAGTTACAGTGGCACTGAAAAAAGTGACAACAGGCCCAGGTAGTCCTCAACTTATGACCACAATTGAGCCCAACATTGCTGTTGCTAAGTGAGACATTTGTTAAGTGAGTTTTGCCCCCATTTTACAACTTTTCTTGCCAGAGTTGTTAAGTGAATCATTGCTGTTGTTAAGTTAATAACATGGTTGTTAAGTGAATCTGACTCCCCCCTTGACTTTGCTCATCAGAAGGTGACAAAAGGTGATCACATGACCCTCGGACGCTACAACCACCATAAATCTGAACCGGTTGCCAAGCTCTGAATTTTGATCACATGACCATGGGGACGCTGGATTGGTCGTAAGTGTAAAAAACGGTCATAAGTCACTTTTTTCAGTGCTGTTGTAATTTTGAACTGTCCCTAAACAAACTGTTGTAAATCGAGGACTACCTGTATTTGCAGTCATAGCAATACACGCTACCTGTATTCGTGGGGTCACACGTGATCAAAATTCTGGCGTGTAGCAACTGGCAGGTATTTACAAATGGTTGCAGTGTCCCGGGTTCTAGTCATTAACATTTGCAACCTTCCCAGTCAGTTTCTGGCTAGCAAGGTCAATGGGAGAAGCTGGATTCATTTAATGACTGCTTGATTTACTTCACCGGTGCAGTGATTTGCTTAACAACTGCAGCAAAAATGGTCATAAAACTGGATGTGGCTCACTGAACAACGGTGAAGTTGTTGAAATTCTGATCCCAACCCCGGTTGTAAGTCGAGCGCTACCTGTACAACAAGACAAATTAATTGAAAGGATTAGGCTCTCATGGCAGGCTAACACCAAGCCAAGATTAAAACTAAGCTTAGCATATTGTGTGCATGTAATCATGGGTTTTTTTTTAATTGTCCTGACTATCTGTACTACATGAACCCAATGTTAATTAGCACATCACTGTCTAATAATAATAGCTCTGCAGACAGTTTATGCAGATATTTTGTTAACAGTCAGACGTGTCTGCAGGGTGTGGTCAAAATGTCAAGATGGCAGCTGTGTTGGTGCACTCAAAACTCCACCCATGCTTTATGTGCTAAGTGGTACTGTACTCTTTCTTCAAAGTCTCCTTTAGAAGATTCAGAATAACGAATTTGGAAGGGACCTTGGAGGCCTTCTAGTCCAACCCCCTGCTCAGGCATTTCAGACAAATGGTTGCCCAATCTCTTCTTAAAATTCATTGCCATGTTAGACAAGATCTACCCTTCTGTCTTCATTTGCAGTAAGGAAATGCAAGCAGGGTGAACGAGATATTGCTAACATAAAGTTGGTTTGGTATACAAACGTTTTTCTTCTCCAGACTGCAGTTTATCTGAAACTGCAGATAAACTAAGGGTTTTTTCCCCACCTTAAATCATCACAGTTACTAAGATACACAGCTGCAATTCCTTTTTTTTTCATAGGCTTTGGCGTCACCTTTGCACCTTGTCCAAAATGTGTTTTAATTCCAAAAACGTTGACAGGATAGGGAAATAAGTGGATGCAACAGTAAAAATCTATGGAGATTCTGTCATCCGGTTAAAGGTTGCTGATGGTTGAGAGGAAAAGTATTAAGTGGATTTATGGCTTTCCTTGATGCCCTTTACTACAATCAAATTATCACATGATGTCCAATTTGAAAATCAGCACACTGATCAAGCAGCCATGAAGATAATCCTCATTGTCTGAGTTGGGAATGTTCTGTTTTCCCTTTATAATTCAAACAATAGCTTTGAAGGACAGGTGAGGAATCTAACCAGGCTATATATTTTTTTCTAATATAAAAGTGAATCAATATTGTTAATACTGCAATTTTCATCCAACAACAAGAATCAAATTGGAAAGCCAGTTTGGACTAGAGGTTAAGGGATCGGGCTAAAAAGCAGGAGTCTGTGAGTTCAAGTCCCACTTTACCCATGGAAAACCAGCTGGGTGACTTTGGGCCAGTCCCTCTCTAATCAGCCCAAACCACCTCACAGGGTTGTTGTTGTGGAGAAAATAGGAGGAGGAAGATGTGTTTGGATAGGTTTGCCACCTTGGGTCATTTGTGAAAATAGTAAAGGCAGGATACAAATAAATAGTTCACTTACCACTTATCACTGTCTGCATGTAGCGTGGGAATCACTCACACAGTTTCCTTGTCAGATCGGGGGCTGGACCATGGTTAGATGTTCTAGGCTCCCTTTTAATTTCTTGAGTGTTGAATGCCTAACAATTTACACCTTGCAGCTTGCTTGGTTCTCCTCCCAACCTCATTTCACCAGGATGTTTCCCTTCAGACGCTGACCGAGCAAAAGCAAACTCAATAATTATATAGCACTGCCAGCAAGGAGTGGATATTATTTTCCCCTCTTCCTTGCCTGAGGGTTACAACACATTTGCACCATAGGGAAGGCTTTCCTCTTTGCACCTCCAAACTGTAATGCAAACTCTTCTTTTATTCATAACAGCTCAGTCTCCAGCTGAGATAGGCACTTTCCTATTACCCCAGATGACAGATTTCTGTGTTCTTTCCAAGCACAGGGGGTTTAATAAACATATCTGGCAATCTCTCAGTAGCCAGAGGGCTTGGGATGACACCATGTGTGTGCAAACAATGTGTTCTGACTGCTAGGGAAACAAGTTTATTCAATTATTCAATTAATAGATTACAGTCAAGATTTTTGTTATCCTACAAGGAAAGATGGCAGAAGAACGTAGAGAATTAGGCTAGGCCAAGGGATTAGTAGCAGGCAGTGTTGGGAGCCAAGTGAGGGGAGAAAGAACAGAGGCCTCCTTCATTGAAGGAGGGTTATTTCTAAGAAAAGACATTGGATCAAGAGTTAATGAGTCTCAGGAATCAGATGTATTATTTATAGAGCCATTTCTGCACATGTCAAATATGACCAATAGTTTAGATTCCCTATTTTTTTTTAAATCCCATTTATATCCCACCCTTCTCCGAAGACTCAGAGTGGCTTACAATCTAAGCACAATCAATATGCTTAGCAATAGCCTTCATTCTATGTATATGCCTGCTTATTAGGGCTTTTGCGCCCCCCCCCCAGCGGCATTATTACAAAGTCAGCTTATTGCCCCCAAAAATCTGGGTCCTCATTTTACCTACCTCAGAAGGATGGAAGGCTGAGTCAACCTTGAGCCTGGTGGGATGCGAACCTGCACTAATTGTATACCTACAGCAGCAGAAGATAGTAAAATGGACTCAGCCAATTCAAACTGACTTTGTCAGTTTTGAAGGCTCTTCAAGAGTCAAAGCTCTCTACAAATAGAACAGTGTTCTATTTTTCCCTTTCCCTACTCTGCTAACTCTTAACCTATAAGAATATTTGGGTTTTTTTTAACTGTTGTGAGGATTATAAATTGGAATCTCCCATGTTGTCATCTGGAGGAAGGTAATCTATTCTACCCATCAGCAGAGTGGAGAAACCTGCATCCTTCCAAGTTTGATTGGAACAATGGATGGAAACTAATCAAGGAGAGAAGCAACCTAGAACTAAGGAGAAATTTCCTGACAGTCAGAAAAATTAATCAGTGGGACAACCTGCCTCCAGAAGTTGTGGGTGTTCCAACACTGGAGGTTTTTAAGAAGAGATTGGACAACCATTTGTCAGAAATGATATAGGGTTTCCTGCTTGAGTAGGGGGATGGATTAGAAGGCAGCCAAGGCCCTTTCCATTATTTTGTTAAATTCTCATCAGTTCCAGTCCACTTGACCAATGTCTAGAGTTGATGGAATTGTACTGTAACAATTGTCTACATCTAGAAGATACAAACCTTCTCAACTCTCCATTAATTATAGAGCCTTGGTGGAGCAGTGGGCTAATGCCTCCTTAAGTAACACCAGCTGCCTGCAATTAGTGCAGGTTCGCATCCCACCAGGCTCAAGGTTGACTCAGCCTTCCATCCTTCCGAGGTAGGTAAAATGAGGACCCAGATTGTTGGGGGCAATTAAGCTGACTTTGTAATAATGCCGCTTGGGGGGGGCGAAAGCCCTAATAAGCAGGCATATACATAGAATGAAGGCTGCTGCTAAGCTTGTAAGCCGCCCTGAGTCTTTGGAGAAGGGCGGGATATAAATGGAATTAAAATAAAAAAAATTAATGGAGGAAAGATTTTATACCTCTCCGGGCCATATTTTCAGAGTGATGGAATAAGAAGAAAAGCCCTACTTCAACATTAATGCACCTTAAGAAGAGTTAAATGGGTTTTTGCTTATGAGCTGGACTGACTTGAAGGAAATGTTAGAGGGAGAAAGCAGTAAACAAGAAGGCAGTTTGGCTCAGTTAGGTGAAATTGGGGGATTTTTGCTTTTACGGCTTTGAACATTGAAACCTCCAGATGTACAGGGAAAGATTCTCCAAAGCACCCGAAGGCAAGACAAGAAGCAATGGATAGAAACTAATTGAAGTGAGAAGCAACCTAGAACTAAGGAGAAACTTCCTGACAGTGAGAACAAATAACAAGTGGAACGACTTGTCTCCAGAAGTTCTGGTACTCCATCACTGGAGGCTTTTAAAGAAGAGACAGAACAACCATTTGTCTGAAATGATATAGGCTTGTGCAGGGGGCTGTACTAGAAGACCTCCAAAGTCCCTTTCAATTCTGTTATTCTGTTATTCATTCTGTTACTGTACTCATGCTATCCAAGAATTCTAGAAGCTACAATTTCAGCACATGCAGAAGACACCCGTTAGGAGAAGACTAGCATAGAGGAAAGTTGCATGGTTTCTATTCACAACCAAGCAACACTTCATAGCATATTATCTAGATTGGATGTTCAACCTTGGCAACTTTTAAGACCTGTGGACTTCAACTCACAGAATTCACCGGCCATCATGGATGGCCGGGGAATTCTGGGGATTGAAGTCCACAAGTATTAAAATTGCCAAGACAGGACACTCCTGATCTAGATACAACACTGCTCTTAAATTATACATTCTAAAGCTAACTATCCATCCAGTTTAGCATGTTGGACTTTTTCTCTTTTCTATGCAAAATGTTTTCCATATCTTTTAGATAGCCAGTGGCCATGTATATGTATGTTCAAGAGAACGACCAGTAAGAAGTTATCTGCTCTGTTTATTTTGAACAAGGAAAATTGCCTAAAAGATGGGAGATAAATTGCATGGAGAATGCTTTCAGAATTGATGTGCAAACCCCACAACTTCTCCCATTAAATCTACACAGTGGGTGGAAGAAGTGGGTTTGCCTGAAGAAAGACAGAAAGACAAAGGGTAAAAAAAGATGAGTTGATCAACTGTCATGGTTCTGAGGGATAAGACAAATCAAACAAATTGCAGGCATATTATTTATCTAAAAAGTCTTAGTAATGAGAAACATCAGCACTCATGGAGGGGTGCCAGAATCTGACATCTCCTCACCCCAAACCCATTGTAACACACACACACAATCCCAGCCCTTATCTACATGTCATAAATCACTTTATCCAATTAGTTTCACACATGAGGTTTCTTCTCCCATTCTGTACTGGGTTTCTTATCTTCTCAAAATAGATGTTAGAAAAATTCCCTCCCTTCAAGATTCAAACTCAAGCAGTTTAAACAAAAGGCTGTCTCTTACATTGTCAGTGCAAAAACATGTCAATGTTTGCAGCATTGATATCAACAATTTGACTGACAATAAGCAAAGCAACAATAAGCAAAGAGGAGATTATCTCCCAGTTATGTTATACTTAATTCTGTTCATTTGTTGATAATTATCCATTATGGAAAAATTGCTTGATAAGATCAGTTTGGTTGCTATATAGAAAGGATATCCAATCTTGGCAACTTTAAGACTTGTGGACTTCAACTCCCAGAATTCCCTAGTCAGCCATGCTGACTGATAAATTTTAGGCATTTTCCACAAGTCTTAAAGTTGCCAGGGTTGGACACCCTCCCCCCACCCCTCCCGCTTATATACATTGTCTTCTTGCATGCAGAATTGAGATAATAAGTCATTTTTCATCCATGATCATGCAGAAGTGAGGATCTTATATGTCATTTTATTTTGTACCTCATTTGATTATTCCATTTTCTGAAACCAAAGACAGATGATACCAATACTAATATTTCCATATTGGAAACACCGAGGTGCTTCTTCAGTGAAAGGATTTGCTGGTGACATCACCGTTACCCAGGGGATGACCAGTTGGGGGCTCCTTTTGTGTCCCCCTGAAGTTGTCCACCAACATGGTATCCATTTATCTACTCGCAATTGCCTGCTTTCGAATCGCTGGGTCAGTGGGAGCTGGAGCATGTGACAGGATCTCACCCCACCTCACGGTAGGAACAGGTCTCGAACGCGAAGCTGCCAATTGTCAGCCTAGCATTCTAACCTCATGAACCACCGTGTACCTTTCACCACAGTTGATACATTAATATCTAGAACTGTCTAGTATTTTCAGTTCTTGCATTAGTTCCAGGATAAAGTGATCCCTGGAACAAGGACATTTATCTCAAACTTTTGGAATTTGAATTGTATAAATGTACTTTCAATCCTCTTCCATCCATGTTTAATTCTGGCAGCTGGCTTAGTCATAAGGTTCCAATCAACAAGCAATGCCAAGACTAAGATTGTTACTAAGATTGTTGGATAAGCAGGCACAAAAACAGCCAGGGAAGTGATTGAAGCCTGGGAAACAGGCCCCATGTCAGTCATCAGGAGTGCTGATTTACCACCAGCCTATCAGAAGGCGAGGACTGGACAGCACAAGCAAAGACAGCCAATGACCTGAAAGCCAGCCACCCCAATCAATATCTAAAAAGCCGCATACAACAGGCATCATATAAATACTACACACAGAACAGCACACACTCTACTAGAGAGAAGTTCCCTATAGATGGGCTCCAGCACAAGTTCAAAAGCTTGGAAGGCAAAACCCCTGGTCCCGGTGACCAACCCAGATTGTATCCTGCAACATTATCCTGGGACACGTACATTCGCCTTCATTCATAAAGCCAAGAAAGTTATTTTGTAAAAAGTTGAATTCAAAAGATCATGATGATATGCGTAGAGCCAAAGGTGAGCCCAAGCAATTTGTGAAAAATCACTTGAGAGAAAGGCAGTTGCAACCCAATTTTATGTGGCTGTTGAGAAAACTTACATAAACGTTTCTGTTAAATCATCAAATCATGACTGTTTGAAGAAACGTTCCTCTTCACACTCCTAGGCACGCATTAAAACCAGACACAAAGTCTTCTTGAAATATCATGAAAACTGGCTAGGGAGGACTCTGGAAAGCTGAATGACAAAGAAGTTAAAGGAAGATAAGGAGATTGCAGAAAAGTTAAATCAATTCTTGGCATTGATTTTCTCTCCATAGGCTGCAGATAAGAAACAAAAGCTTAAATATTGATTCTCGGGATGGATATTGAAAGACATCGTGATGACAAGAGAGGAAGTCAATATTATATTTGCAGGTAGGAAGCAAACCAAGGAAACTTCCAACATCTTTAAATAGTTGAAATATGAAACTGTCAATATTCTAACAAAAATATGTAAAATATCCTAAATACTGATGTCTCTATAAAGAGACTAGAAGCCAGAATGCTTTGAATTGGGTTAGCTTAGCGTCAATTATAAGGCAAATTAGTCAAAAGGATTATCAGAGATTTTAAAAAAATACATATTTAAAGAACAAACCTTGTCAAGAGGCACATCCTTCTGCAAAATCAAATGTCGTTTCAGTAACCTTAAATTGTTTTTTTTTTGAGAATAGAAGTAATCATAGGGAGAGGAATAAAAGCCAAAAGAACTTTGCTACTAGGGCTTTTGTCAGAAGTTCTACTTGCAAAACTATGAGCTAACTCAGCAGTTATGAATAAAAATGACATGTATGAATAATCTGGAATAAAACCTATGAATAACAGAAATCTTAATGCAAATGTGGAATTTTAAGGGATCTATTTGGTCAAAACTTACTAATAGATGAATAAAACTAATACAGTATACATAGTCCTCAACTTACAACAATTCATTCAGTGACCATTTAAAGTTACAACAGCACTGAAAAAAGTAGAATAGAATAGAGCTGGAGGGGATCTTGGAGGTCTTCTAGTCTAGCCCCATGCTCAAGCAGGGGAACCTATACTGTCTCAGACAGGAGAATGTCTAATCTTGTGGTGGCGAACCTATGGCACACGTGCCACAGGTGGCATGGAAAGCCCTCTCTGTGGGCATGCGTGCTGTCGCCCCAGTCCTAGGCCTTCAGCTGGGTTTTATAAAACCTTTTCACTTTAGGCCTCCGCCGCCATGTGCAAAAAAAAAAAGTTTCAATCGATCAATTTCGATTTCTCAGGAGAAAAAAAAGATCTCGCAAAGTTGGAATTGATTAACTGAACTTTTTAGTCCCACCCAGTCTACCGTTACCACCGCAGCCACGCCCACCCAATATGCCACGCTCACCTGGCACCCGACAACACATAAGTAGGTTTTGGGTTGCAGTTTGGGCACTCGGTATCTAAAAGTTTCACCATCACTGCCCTAAGTGGAATTTTCCTCCAATGGGATTTTCCCATGTATTTTACCAGGAAACATAGATAGGGCAGCCTAGAAAAGTCAGTGCCCTCCTAACCATATCCAAGCACTTCAAATTTGTTGGTGATGTCCATTTTGCTCTCCAAGTTCATGGTGATGTAACCCTAACCCTAGTCTCTTGTTAAAATCTCCAGTGATGGAGCACCCATAATTTCTAGAGTCAAGCTGTTACACTGATTGATTGTCCTCACTGTGAGGAAGTTCCATTACAGCATTCCTATGGTCATGTAATCAAAATTTGAATGCTTGGCAATTGCTTCATATTTATGACGTTTGCAGTGTCCCGGGGTCACGTGATCACCTTTTGCAGTCTTCTGACAAGCAAATTGAATGGAGAAGCCAGATTCACTTAATAACTATGTTACTAATTTAACACCTGCAGGGATTCACTTAACAAGTGTGACAGGAACTTGTTCACTTAACGACTTTTCGCTCAGCAATGGAGATTTTTGGCAGAATTGTAGTCGTAAGTCAAGGACTACCTATACAGTTCTATGAAAGCAAATGTGAAAGTGAAGTACTTTGTGGTTAAAAAAATGGATTTCATTTCAAACATTAGGCAATAGGTCTGAGTTAGCAAGGCTACCACTGGGGTTAGACTGAGGGGCAGGGTCAAAAAAATATGGCAGCTCTGATGGTTCTGTTCAGCATCAACTAATTTTTAAGTTCATTGCAGGTAAATTGCCTACTGGTAACAAAAACAGAAACTTCACTTTGGTTCCTCACAAGGATTTAAAATAAAACAGCCAACATCATAGTATAAACTTACAGTGCACCCAAATTTTAGCAATATGTTCAATACCCCACAGAGACAACACAAAGCTAAATATTAAAAATCAAGAGAGGGCAACTAAAATGATGAAGGAGCTGTGATGAAAGTTTCTAGCCTTTTGGATTTTTAACTTTAGAGAAAGGAAACATGGAAAAAAATATGTGCTTATACATACATGGCATGGGTCCGGAATACCTCGGGGACCACCTGCTGCCGGCATCGACTTCCCTCCGCCCTGTGCGTTCCCACAGAGAGGGCCTCCTCAGGGTGCCTCCGGTCAGAGAATGCCGGCTGGTGGCCCCCAGGGGGAGGGCCTTCTCTGTGGGCGTCCCGGCTTTATGGAACCAACTGTCGGTCGAGCTCCGGATGGCACCGGATCTTCGCTCCTTCCGGCGCGGGCTAAAGACCCATTTATTCGAACAAGCTGGCCTGGCCTGATGGGGGAATTTTAGGGTTTTAATGTTTTTTATATTTTGATTGTTTTAATTCGGGCAATAATTTAATCCTCTTTTAACTTTTGTATTTCTATTTATATGCCCTGTTCACCACCCTGAGTCCTTCGGGAGAAGGGCGGTATAAAAATTCAATAAAACTAAACTAAACTAAAACATGATGTGGAGAAAATGGAGAAGGAGAATTAACTCGTTTATAAAATAATTAATCACTACACATTCTCCACCATAATTAAAATACAGCCAATTGGTTACTCAATGCTTAGTAACCAAAATATTGATTCCAGAGGTTGGTTTGTTCATTTATGTATTGCAAAGATTCTCCCTTCTTGCAGTGAATTAGCAGCAATATTATTGACCAAGTTGAAAGCTAGTTTAATTTACTGAAGCTGGGGAAGATGAAGAACAGGCACTGATGCAAAAAGAAATTAAAGTCCTTGTTGTAGAGCCATAAAAAGCAATTTAGCCAGTGGGTAACATTTTGCTATTAAACATTATCTTCAAAAAGTTCCTCCAGACTTATGTTAGGGGTTCTTTTTAACAAAAAGAAATGGAACAGGAGTACTGATTTGCAAGCTGCATTTTTCCTTTGGGGTATTTTAAGAAGTGTACACATAAGCACAAGATAAATCAAAGAACACTTGAAGAGGATTCTATCAGTTCCCCGAGGAACTGATTACATTCACATTAGCTTTTTATTTTTTTTGAAGAACTAGAAAGGACCATTAATGATTAACCTCTGACATTCTATGGACATTTTCTCTAGAACCTGCTACATGAAGTTTGAACCTTCTGGCTATCTTCAATTAAAAGAAAATCTATTGGTTTTCATACTTCTGTGAACACATGTTGGCAATTATGTTATGGGAATTATGGCATCTCATCCTATGCCATAGTATTAGAACAGAACAACAGAGTTGGAAGGGATCTTGGAGGTCATCTATTCCAACCCCCTGCTCAGGCAGGAAACCCTATACCATTTCAGATAAATGGCTGTCCAATCTCTTCTTAAAAACTGCCAGTGTTGGAGCATTCACAACTTCTGGAGGCAGGTTGTTCAACTGGTTAGTTGTTCTAACTATCAGGAAATTTCTCCTTATTTCTAGGTTGCTTCTCTCTTTGGTTAATTTCCATACATTGCTCCTTGTCCTGCCTTCAGGTGCTCTGGAGAATAGCTTGACTCCCTCTTCTTTGTGGCAGCCCCTGAGATATTGGAGCACTGCTATCGTGTCCCCCCTCGTCCTTCTCTTCATTAAACTAGACATAACCAGCAACTGTTCTTTATATGTTTTAGACTCCAGTCCCCTAATCATCTTTGTTGCTCTTCTCTGTACTCTTTCTAGAGTCTCAACATCTTTTTTACATCGTGGTGACCAAAACTGGATGCAGTATTCCAAGTGTGGCCTTACCAAGGCACTGTAAAGTGGTATTTACACTTCATGAGATCTTGATTCTATCCCTCTGTTGATGCAGCCTTGCACTGTGTTGGCTTTTTTGGCAGCTGCAGCACACTGCTGGTTCATATTTAATTGATTGTCCACTAGGACTCCGAGATCCCTCTCACAGTTTCTACTACTGCAGAATTCCCATGGTCATGTGATCAAAATTCGGACACTTGGCAATTGGCATATATTTGTGATGGTTGCAGTGTCCTGGAGTCATGTGATCTCCTTTTGAGACCTTCTGACAAGCAAAGTCAATGGGGAAGCCAGATTCACTTAACAACCATGTCATTAACTTAACAATTCCACTGATCCTCTCAACAAAGAAAACAAAGTGGTAAAATGGGGCAAAACTCACTGTCTTGCTTAGCAACAGAAACCTGGGGCTGAACTGTGGTCATAAGCCAAGGACTAACTGTATGCAACATCATCTTATAAGAGCCTTGGTGGAGCAGTGGGCTAATGCCTCCTTAAGTAACACCAGCTGCCTGCAATTAGTGCAGGTTCGAGTCCCACCAGGCTCAAGGTTGACTCAGCCTTCCATCCTTCCGAGGTAGGTAAAATGAGGACCCAGATTGTTGGGGGCAATTAAGCTGACTTTGTAATAATGCCGCTTGGGGGTGTGTGTGAAAGCCCTAATAAGCAGGCATATACATAGAATGAAGGCTACTGCTAAGCTTGTAAGCCGCCCTGAGTCTTCGGAGAAGGGCAGGATATAAATGGAATTAAAAATAAATAAATAAATAAATAAAATCTTCTTTCTGTATTTGAAGCACCTCACGTTATCTAATAGTAGAATTAAACTATGTATTGGTCTGGCCTTATACCACAAATGAATTAAGATCTTTCTTTACATAGTCTATAAGAGTATTTAGGGTAGCGAAATTTCAAATAATTGTTGATGGTCATTTTTGCACCTGACTCCAAAACAAAATGATTTTCCCCCCTCCTATAATTCATAAGAAAAATAGTCAATTGCTGGAGGTGTCCACTGCTATCATAAGCCCCCATTCATTTCAGCCACCATGCAAAGTTGGTTGAACAACAGATGCATTCCTTCTGGGTCCTGAACTCACGATTCTAATAAGTTCAGACATTTCCAGACAGTGACCTACCCCATTAACAAACACTCTTCCACTCTTTTCCAAGCTCCAGACAAGTGAGACATCCCAAACAAGCTGGTGGCATCAGCTCCTTGTAATTATCAACACACATCATGGTGTACCCAGTTTGATTGTGTCAATAGACTAGCATTTCATTTTATCTTCCTGGAAGATATTCAAGAGTTCCTGCTATTGTGACTTTTGCTTTTCTGGCAAAATTCTGGCAAAGAAAGCTTTAAGGAGAACTTGACTCTCTGTAGCTCTGACTTGTTTTTTGCAATTAGAGGCTCCTCTGAGTAGGCATGCTTTCCTATGGATGTACCTCTAGTAAGCATGTGCCCTTCACATCCCATCGCAATTTTCCAGACATCTGAAATTAAGATTCTGCTGGGATCTGGAGATGGACAACATTGTTTTCCTAAAATAGACAAGGACATGGGAGGTGATCCCTTTTTGTGGCTTTCTGACAAGCAAAGTCAACGGGGAAGCCAGATTCATTTAACAACCATCTTCTAACTTAACAGCTGCAGTGATTCACCTAACAACTGTGGTGAGAAAGGTGGTCAAATGGGGCAAACCCCACTTAACAAATGTCTCGCTTAGCAACAGAAATTCTTGGCTCAGTTGTGGACGTAAGTTAAGCACTACCTGTATTCTAAGTCACTCCCCAACAGCTTCTTCCACTGAAATTCATTGACATTATTTTTTTTCTTCTCTGCAGCCTCTGGACATATCCCGTGTTCAAACTCAATTTTTCCACGGTTGATTTCCTTGAGTCCATTTTTGAAGAATTATCTCATGGCAGAGAGATGCTCCTGTCGATTCCTGAGTTCCTTTGCCCAATTTCTTTCCAGCATTTGGTTGAGTTGGCAAGAATAAAAATATACCATTTTTTTCATTATGCATTCGTTAAAGAATGAATGTTACAAATGGTAAAAGAGCAAAATTGATGCACACGCATGCAGACGTGTGCTCTGTGAACAGTTGCAGCATTCATAAAACATCAGAGGAAACTTGTGTCTGATAGGACAGAATTATGAAGATGAGTTCAGAACAGATGTTTACAGCCATAAGCTCTAATTAATTGACCATGCCCATTACTGGTTTAAGAAGAAAGGCTGAATCAAGGCATCAACTTGTCCCCGTCCACCAACTGCAGATCAATGCTTTAAAACCCGATAATGACAGTCACCTCCTGAGTGAGTCTAAACATACTCCTAATTGAACTAGATGACCATCCATCTGCTTACCAGTCAGAAAATTGCACAAAACACTACTTACCGTTATTGCTAACTTCTTTAGAAGCATCCACACTCAGGTTTTGGAGACAGAAGATTCTGGATTTAATTCCTGACATCCACAGTTAAATGATTAGATGATAGCACCATGGGGGAAAGCTACAGTCAGAAGAGAATCTTTGAGTAATGTAAGATCTGTTTCTTGGCCCAGCGCAAAGTAGAATCATCTCGATGCTTGCCATTTTAATCCATGTTGTTGTTATTAGTTGTGAAGTCATGTCTGACCCATCGTGACCCCATGGACAATGTTCCTCCAGGCCTTCCTGTCCTTTACCATCTTCTGGAGTCCATTTAAGCTCACGCTTACTGCTTCAGTGACTCCATCCAGCCACCTCATTCTCTGTCGTCCCCTTCTTCTCTTGCCCTCAACCTGTCCCAGCATTAGGCTCTTCCCCAGTGAGTCCTTCCTTCTCATTAGATGGCCAAAGCATTTGAGTTTCAGCTTCAGGATCTGGCCTTCTAAAGAGCAGTCAGGGTTGATCTCCTCTAGGACTGACTGGTTTGATTGCCTTCCAATCCAAGGGACTCGCAGGAGTCTTCTCCAGCACCATAGTTCAAAGGCCTCAATTCTTTGGCGCTCAGCCTTTCTTATGGTCCAACTTTAATCCATAGTCCTGAATAAGAAATGAAATGACATTCAAGATGGAAGTCACGATGGGGGCTCTCTTTTTCTATACTAATAATTGTCTTCCAGGAGAAATTGCTTAGTTATGTGTACGTCCCCTCTTCTTTTTCACTTAAGCGGGGGTGAAAAAAAGAAGGCGCAGGTAGTCCTTGATGAACGACCAAAATTGAGCCCAAAACTTATGTTGCTAAGTGAGAAATTTGTTAAGTGAGTTTTGCCCCATTTTACGAGTTTTTGTTAATTTGTTAAGCGAATCACAACGGTTGTTAAATGAATCTGGTTTTCCCCCTTGTCTTTGTTTGTTAGAAGGTTGCAAAAGGGGATCCCGTGTTTTATGATGGGACACTGCAACCGACATAAAATGAATATGAACCAGAGGTCAAGCATCCAAATGTAAATCACGTGACCATGGGGAGGCCACAATGGTCATAAATGTGAAAACTGGTCATGAGTCACTTTTTCAGTGCCGTTGTAACTTGGGTCACTGTTGTTAAGTCGAGGACTACCTGTATTGCCTGAACAACATCCGCTGCCTGTATCAGATGCAACTTGTACATATCCACCCTCATAACTAATGAAGGAGAATATTTGTAGATCAGGGTTGAAATGAGGGGGTCCTCTGAGCCTACTTGTTTTCTTCCAGATGTTTCATTACCAAACTAGGTAACATCATCAGTGGTAGTAGTAGTAGTAGTAGTAGTAGTAGTAGTAGTAGTAGTAGTAGTAGTATAATGCCAGAAAAGACTAACAAACAAAGCCTATATTTGATTTTGCACATCACAACAGCGGCAAGAATCTTATTTGCGCAATATTGGAAAAAATAAAGGAATATTGTCAGATGAAGAAATAATCAAAAAATTACTAGAATGCGCAGAGATGGACAGATTGACTATGAGACTGAAATTAAAAGAAGAAACAGAATATTACCAAACTTGGGACTTCTTTTATCGATGCCTAGAGGAAAGAATAAAGGATTAGGAATTCAATAGGTATTAGAGAATGTAAACTCAGACAGCACATTGGTTGAAAAATTATTACTGTATGTATGGGAAAAAAATTAATAAAAACTTTAATAAAAAGAAATAATAATAATAATAATAGTAATAGTAATAATAATAATAATAATAATAATAATAATAATAATAATAATAATAATAATAATAATAATAATAATAATAATAATAATAATAATAATAATAATAATTTAATTTCTATACCGCCCTTCTCCTGAAGGATTCAGGGCAGTGTACAGGGCAATACAATAAAATACAAAATACAAAAATTAAAAAATATTAAATATTACAGCCCAATTCAATACAAGCAAGCTCAGAGAACATCAAGAACTACCACAACTTGACAGATGGGAGGGGGTCTCCCATTCACTGCTGCCAGCAGATGAAAAGGGCTGTTGTTTGGGGCTGTGTGTGTGTCGATTTACAAGGCAAAAAACCATCACCCGCTTCCATTGATGATTATATAGTTCTATCCATCTGTCTGCCGCTGAAGGTTGGAGGAATAAGATACAGCTCACACCGTCTTCATAAATAAAAGTGGATTGTACTGTCAATTCATTAGACACACCAACTAATTGGAGCTGTCGACTGACACAATATTCTGCATCAACAGCTCTGGGAACAATTTGAGAAAGCAATGATATGTTGGGCAATGGTGAAGTTGACACATATGTCGTTAATAGCTTGGGAGGAAATCCGACATAGCCAGAAAGGAATGATTCAGAAGTGGTTGCCAGCTTCCAATCTTGCCGATTAAGATTTTGTTGCTTTCTCTGGGACTTGGGGAAGGACCAAGAAATGAGGGATGCTGGAAGAGAAGAGGGTCCATAGACCATGTTGTTACAGCACATATTGTTCTTTTGCTTTGACAGTTTCGTTTTGTATTCCTTGTGCTTCAACTTTAATTCGAAGCTTAATTTGCAGCAATTCCACTCTTCCAGAGCACTAATAAAGAGGAAAGAAACAATGATTGCTTGTCCGCTGGTTGGCACTTGAATAACATCATTATCATCATCACATCCTAGTCACATGATCAAAATTCAGACACTTGGCAATTGTCATGTATTTATGACCTTTGCTATGTCCTGGGGTCAGGTGATCCCCTTTTGCAACCTTCTGACAAGCAAAGTCAATGTGGAAGTCAGATTCACTTAACAACCAGGTTACTAACTGAACAACTGGAGTTATTCACTTGACAGTTGTGGCAAGAAAGGTTGTAAAATGGGGCACAACTCGCTGAACAACAGTCTTGCTTAGCAATGGAAATTTTGGGTTCAACTGTGGTCATAAGTCAAGGACTACCTGTCACAGAATGAGATCCAAAGGGCTGGAGTGGGTTTATGCAAGCCTGATTTGCTACTGAATGCATACAGTACCAGTTCCTGACACTGTTGTCATCCTATCCCTTGTTGAAAACACTGGAAAATCTGGTGGACTAATTCAGAAATATGTTAACTCGCCTCCTCAATGAAGCTGATCTTCCAGATATTGCAAGCAGCCAAGATGCCTCATCTTTTTTTCAGCACAAATAAATCAGAGAAGCCTCAGAGATAATTAGATGCAGGAATTGGTCTTAATTTCTTACGAAAGGTGTCAGAGAACAGGGGACATGTCTGAATAAGGAGCAAAAGCACCCCACAAAATCACATCTGGAAATTACCTAGAATTAAATTAATATAATTAGAGGTAAGGCAATTGCTTTGGACCAGTGGTGACATTTCACATTCTGAAGGGTGGTGACAGCCATTATCTCAAAATGGCTACCACAGGGAGCTTACTTATTTAAAGCCTATGTAGCGTGTTATGAAACACTTGTTTATTAGAAGGCAAATAAGGTGAAATGATTCCTTATTATCCTTTTCTGTCTCCACAGAATCAGCTTTATCACCTCAACTTAGTCGTCTTTGGGGACGGACAGGTTAGGATACATCTGAAAAATATACCATGTCTATTTATTAAGAATGTCTATGGGGGGGGCAATGAAAAATGTTACCTTTTTGAATCATGTTGGCATTCTAGTTATTTATTTTTAATTAAAGGTATACTGAAAAATAATAAGTAAAAGTAATCAAGATATTAAAGGTCTCTTTGCACACAGAGTTCCCAGGCCTGGAATTCTAAGACCCATAATCAAGGATGATTATATATATTAAAGTTGCAAAGCAATGTGTCAATGCAAAAACATCCGATGTTAGCCAACTGGCCCACGAAGTTTGATTCAGGCCATAAAAATGCCATTTCCAAAAATGGTCCTGACAGCAAACTAAATCCGCTTGTCTTGAAATTCTGTGTTGAGTTATGAGAAAGACTGAATTGGTGGGAAATGGGTAAGTAGACCATTAAACGTGAAAATATGTGTAACCAGGTCAGTGAAAGAGCTAGCAGACATATTGAATAATGTGCTTAGTTTTAGCATAGCAATAGTATTTTGGCTTATATACCACCCCAGCATTATTTCCATATTGCTCCCAACAATCTGGGTCCTCATTTTATCGACCTCAGAAGGATGGAAGGCTCCATCAACCTTGAGCCCTCTCAGGATCGAACTCAAGGCTGTGGACAGAGTTAGCCTGCAATACTTCACTGTGCCACCAGGGCTCTCTTTTGATAGCATTTTGCTTTATTTGGGCTTACATTGTGCAAATATAGGACATTGATGTGTTTATGATACTATCTTTTCATGCAAATTTCATGCTTCAGCTGGTGCAGAATGCGGCCGTGCGAGTTGTGATGGGAGTCTCCCGATACTCCCGTGTAACACCTCTTCTCTGCGAGCTGCATTGGCTTCCAGTTGCCCTCCGGGTGAGATTCAAGGTGCTGGTGATGACCTATAAAGCCCTAAATGGCTTGGGTCCGGACAATCTAAGGGAACACCTGCTGCCGGCATCAACTTCCCATTGTCCTGTGTGCTCCCATAGGTAGGGCCTCCTTAGGGTGCCGCCGGTCAGGGAATGCCAGCGGGTGATCCCCAGAGGGAGGGCATTCTCTGTGGGCGCGCCTGCCCTTTGGAATGATTTACCTGTGGAACTCCGGACTGCCCCCGACCTGCGCTCGTTTCGTCGGGACCTGAAAACCTGGCTTTTCGATCTATCTGGCCTGGACTGAGGGGGTTTTTAGTTTTAAGTTTTAACATTGTTTTGTTGTTGGGCTATTATTAATTTAATTCTTTTTAATTCTATTTTTATCTTAATTTATATTGTCTTTTAAATATTGCCCTGTAAACCGCCCTGAGTCCTTCGGGAATAGGGCGGTATAGAAAACTAAATAAATAAATAAATAAGTAAGTAAGTAAGTAAGTAAGTAAGTAAGTAAGTAAGTAAATAAATAAATAAATAAATAAATAAATAAATAAATAAATAAATAAATAAATAAATAAATAAATAAATAAATAAATTCAGAATGTTTCTGGATTCAAAATGAAGTTAAAAGTATTATAAAGAAAGGAACCAGAACCAAATCTGTATAATAATAGTCAGAGCAAATGAAATTGTCAGATTCTGCTTGGTTTTAAATCTGCCTAATTTAAGATAAACCATTTCTGTCACATTCATGCCTAGTGGCTGCATTAATAGAGAGAAGAATCAACATCATGTGCAGTGTTAATGCTGAATTCTAATGCCTTGGTTATACCACACTTGGAGTGTTGCATCCAGTTTTGGTTGCCACAATATAAAAAAGATGTTGAGACTCTAGAAAGAGTGCAGAGAAGACCAACAAGGATGATTAGGGGACTGGAGGCTAAAACATATGAAGAACAGTTGCAGGAATTGGGAATGTCTTGTTTAATGAAAAGAAGGACTAATGGTGACATGATAGCAGTGTTCCAATATTTGAGGGGCTAAAGGCAGGACAAGAAGCAATGGATGGAAACTAATCAAGGAGAGAAGCAACCTAGAACTAAGGAGAAAATTCCTGACAGAACAATTAATCAGTGGAACAGCTTGCATCCAGAAGTTATGGGTGCTCCAACACTGGAGGTAAAAGTTGGGATTGGATGGAGTTGGTGAGAACCTCAAAAAGAGAAAGATGGGAAGTTTTAAAAAACCAAAGGGTGAATGTGTAGCTATGCATGGAAGCGGTAGCAAAGGTTTAGCTTTAAAAAGGCAGATTAAAAATAACTGTCCCTTAGCCTTTGGAATAGCTGAATCTGGCAATTTCATTTGCTCTGACTATTATTATACAGATTTAGTTCTGGCTCCTTTCCATACAATACTTTCAACTTAAAAAGAGGGGGGATTGGTGGTTTTTTTTTATCATTTTTATTGGGGTTTTTACTATGTATCAATTGTATTTTAATCGGGCATGCATTTAATTATCTTTTAGTTTTTGTAAATTTCTGTGTTTTATTCTTGCCCTGTACACCGCCCTGAGTCCCCCGGGAGAAGGGCGGTATAGAAATATTAATAAATTAAAAAATTATTAATAAATTAAAATTAAAGAAGAGACTGGACAGCCATTTGTCTGAAATTCTATAGGATTTTCTGCCTGAGCAGGGGGTTAAACTAGAAGACCTCCAAGGTCCCCTCCAATTCTGTTATTCTGACATGATAGCAGTGTTCCAATATCTCAGGGGCTGCCACAAAGAAGAGGGAGTCAAGCTATTCTCCAAAGCACCTGAAAGCAGGACAAGAAGCAACGGATGGAAACTAGTCAAGGAGAGAAGCAACCTAGAACTAAGGAGAAACTTCCTGACAGTTAGAACAATTAACCAGTGGAACAACCTGCCTCCAGAAGTGGTGAATGCTCCAACCCTGGAAGTTTTTAAGAGGAGACTGGACAGCCATTTGCCTGAAATGGCATAAGGTTTCCTGCCTGAGCAGGGGGTTGGACTAGATGACCTCCAAGGTGTCTTCCAACAACTACTTCTTCTTCTTCTTCTTCTTCTTCTTCTTCTTCTTCTTCTTCTTCTTCTTCTTCTTATTATTATTATTATTATTATTATTATTATTATTATTATTATTATTATTATTATTATTATTATTATTATTATTCCATAAATCAAGTTTTTTTTATTACATTTATATCCCGCCCTTCTCCGAAGACTCAGGGCGGCTTACAAGCTTAGCAGTAGCCTTCATTCTATGTATATGCCTGCTTGTTAGGGCTTTCACACACACCCCAAGCGGCATTATTACAAAGTCAGCTTATTGCCCCCAACAATCTGGGTCCTCATTTTACCTACCTCGGAAGGATGGAAGGCTGAGTCAACCTTGAGCCTGGTGGGATGCGAACCTGCACTAATTGCAGGCAGCTGGTGTTACTTAAGGAGGCATTAGCCCACTGCTCCACCAAGGCTCTTTTTAAGTTGAAAGTATTGTATGGAAAGGAGCCAGAACTAAATCTGTATAATAATAGTCAGAGCAAATGAAATTGCCAGATTCAGCTATTCCAAAGGCTAAGGGACAGTTATTTTTAATCTGCCTTTTTAAAGCTAAACCTTTGCTACCGCTTCCATGCATAGCTACACATTCACCCTTTGGTTTTTTAAAACTTCCCATCTTTCTCTTTTTGAGGTTCTCACCAACTCCATCCAATCCCAACTTTTACCATGTACTCTTTCTCTTCAACTCATTCACTAATGCTCTTTGGAAAGGTATAATTTCTCTCTCCCCCCCACTTTGGCATTCCCCCTGAATAAACTAGAATGCCTTGATATAAGTGACAGGGGACTGCTGGAGTCACCTTTACCTTATCCGCCACTTTCAAGAAGTCAGGAGGGTATATGTACACACTTACCCTGGGGTAGCTGTTAAAAGGAGCTACTGTGGTCACACAGGAATTTAATGAGCAATCCACTTGCACAGTCTGCTTTCCCAGAGCCTAAGAAGGTTATCATTAGCTCGGCACCAAAGGAATGTGTTAAAAATAATAATAATTGCTTTTTTAAAAAAGAATGTGTGGAAGTGCCATTAATCACAGTTGCCAAGTGCATGAAGGTGGGGGAGGGGACTGTCAAAAGGGATTTAGGGGGGAAGAAAATAAATGTAAAATGCTCTTTGGAAAAGAATGCAGCCAGATAATCTGTTCTCTCTTCTCCATACAGCCTGCTAAGGAATAAGTTATTAAATACACTCACCAGAGATGTGCATATAAATAGCCTGACGGCCATTTTCTCCAATTGTGAGATGAAAGCATGAATCACTGGTAGGAAATTCTAAAGGTTGTTGAACGTCAGAAAACTGCCATGGTAAATTAAACTGTTGCTTGGGGCAATTTTCTGCACTACCACAAATTTTGGAAGAGTTAAGTTTGCAAGAATAGGCCACCACCATCTCTCTTTGGTGGTGGCCTATTCTTGCAAACTTCAGCCTTCCCAAAAATTTTGGAAAATTAATGGAGAGGATGATTTTACGGACCTGGTTCTCACACAGCATTAAGCCATGCCTTTCTAGAAGCTGGATTTTAGCTTGGTTAGTTGTGGTTTTCTTGAAGAAAACCTTCTCTGGGTGAAGTATCACTCACCCTGATGAGGCCCTCCAAGCATTGTTTCATTGAGCAGGGGGCTGGACTAGAAGACCTCCAAGGTCCCTTCCAGGTTCTATTCTATTCTATTCTATTCTATTCTATTCTATTCTATTCTATTCTATTCTATTCTATTCTATTCTATTCTATTCTATTCTATTCTATTCTATTCTATTCTATTCTATTCTATTATTAACAACCTGGTGGTGCCCCACAACTGCTGAAGTGTCCCAACCACTTGGAACAAAAAAGGGAAAGTAAAATAACAAAAAGTCTATGGCTGTGAAGTTTCATGAAACGGCTTCAAAGGAGTCTTTATCTGAAGCCTTGTTGGAGCTAAGTACACCTTTGAAACTTTGCTGCATTTTAACAAGAAACAAGACAGAATGCGCTTCCCCCCTCCTTCACTTTATCTTCATGGGAATTAAGAAGGGGTTTGTCTGGAGTGTTTTCCCTTATTTTCTTGGCCTGGGCTCAAGCCCCTCTTATCTGACCATTGCCTTAGTAGCAGCTCTTCTTCCTGTCCTTCCAGGTCAGTCCCTCTGGCCTCGACATTCAATAATCTGGTTAAGTGTGTTGAATGAATCATCCTGTCCCAATTACATCAACCTGTCCCACCCAGTCAGGCAAGAAGGGAATGTTGCAGATCCCATTGGTTAAATAATTTTGACTGGCAGGATCCAGGAAGAGACCCTTCTCTGCCGTTGTTCCCACCAGTGCTTTTTTTCTAAAAAAAAAAAAAAAAGTGCCGGAACTCAGAGGTGCTGTCACTGGGAGTAATGCCGGTGTCTTGCTATGGTGTCGCCGCCCATCCTTTGCACCCCCGCCCCTGCGGCTCGGAGCCACATGCCGTGGGGATTCCCCTCCCCACAGCCGCCGTGGGGATTCCCCTCCCTGCAGTTGCCATGCCACGGCCTGTGCTGAGCCCCCACCTGTAGCTGCTCCAAACCCCGACCCAGAGCTGTGTTCCTCGTGGCAGTGGTCTCCGGTGCCAAACAGCCTCTTTCCAACCACATCCAGAAAAATTTGTAACAAACATTGGAATTCTCAAGGCCATGTTTGGTATTTCCCAGCAATCTGTTACTGGAAGGAAAAAGCAATCCCTGCTGCATTACTGTTCCCAGAGAAGCATTTGCATGTATGCAGGTATCCTTAGGGTGCCATAGTTATGGATGAGAAATATTGGTTGCAAAGTTGGCATTTCTGGATGTAATACAGATATTTTGGACTTATTTTTGTTTCTTTGCATGTTTGATATTTTAAAAAAGGCATATGCTACTGACTACACTTATGCACATATTTTAATTTAATTTAATTTAATAATATTTCTATACCGCCCTTCTCCCGAGGGACTCAGGGCGGTGAACAGGGCAAGAATAAAAATACAAGATTACAAAAGTTAAAACAAGATTAAATAAATGCCCATATACTAAAATACATCTTAAAAACCCAATAAAATAACAATAACAACCCCCCCCCCAATCCCCTCATCAGGCCAGGCCAGCTTGTTCAAAAAAATATGTTTTTAGCTCGCAGCGAAAGAAGCGAAGATCGGGCGCCGTCCGGAGCTCAACCGGTAGCTGATTCCATAGCTCCGGGGCGCCCACAGAGAAGGCCCTCCCCCTGGGGGCCACCAGTCGACATTCTCTGACCGGCGGCACCCTGAGGAGGCCCTCTCTGTGGGAACGCACAGGGCGGAGGGAAGTCGATGCCGGCAGCAGGTGTTCCCTAAGGTACACATATGTAATATCTTTTGAAAGATTGTGACTAAACAAAATTTTAATGTACAGATAATACCACCAGAAATTATTGTAGCCTTTTTAATAAATGTTGTTATTGATGTTAAGCTCACAATGGAAAACATCATATATTGTTATGTATATACTAGGTCAATTATTTAAAGACTGAAGTGCAACATAACTAGATTCTAAATAATCTATTTTTCAAAACACACAGCAGTCCAAACAGTAAGAGTAAAGTCCAAATCAAGAATATTTCATTCTTAAGAATTGTTTAATTTAAAGTGGTTTAGTTGTAATAGATGGTTATATTTTGAAAACTATTCAAAATAGTTTTCAGGAGTGTACAAAAGATACTATTTTTTCTAGCATCAGCTAAATTAGACATATTACATTGAGAAAAATGTTTCTCATTTCTTTCCTGTTACCTTTATTGATTTCATTGCAGAGATGTTAACATAGGAAATAGATTATTTTGTTTTCTAATTTTACCTTCCAAAAGACAGAAGCAGATGAAAAATGTGAGGTTCTTTCCTGCTGACCTTTTTGAATTAGCTGTTTTAAATTCTAAAAGTTTAGTTCCTAAAGAAGTAACCTTATAAATAATTTTAATGTCCTCCTCTAGTGCAGGGTGGCAACCTTGGCTCTTTTATGACTCAAGGACTTCAACTCCCAGAATTCCTGAGCCAGCATGGCTCAGCTTGGAAACCTCTCTTTCCCCTCAGCGTGGCTGGCTCAGGATTTCTGGGAGTTGAAGTCCATGAGTCATAAAAAAGAGCCAAGACTGCCTACTCCTAAAGCCAATAGGGGAGCTTTTTTTTTTGGTTTGGCCTCAACTTTCCTGGCTTCTGGAAGAGTGTCAAATAGCAATAGCAATAGCACTTAGACTAGTGGTGGCGAACCTAGGGCATATGTGCCAGAGGCGGCACTCAGAGCCCTCTCTGTGGGCATGCGTGCTGTTGCCCCAGCCCCACCTCCCCCCCATGGTCCCCTCCTCACCAGCAGCACCCTGGGGGAGAGCCGCCCCCGGGTGTGCCCCATGTGGAGTAGCACAGTCAGGGACATGGCAGCTGTGCAGCCGGGACAAGACTCCGCCCTTGCACCCCATCGCATGCAGATGACATTGTGGGTGCGGGTGGAGGGCTTGGCTGCCATGGTGCTGCTGGGCCACCTGAGCAATCTGCTGCAGTGAGCCTTGGAGGTGGTGGATGGCCCTGTGGGCAGGGTGGGGGTGGAGCGGGGGTGGAGCGGGCCATGGGGGGTTGGGGCGCGTTTGGGGCATTCAGTCTCTAAAAGGTTCGTCATCACTGACTCAGACTTATATACCACTGCATAGTGCTTTACAACCCTCTCTAACAGTTTACAGAGTAAGCATATTTACCCCCATCAATCTGGGTCCTCAGTTTACCAACCTCAGAAGGATGGAAGGCTGAGTCTGTTATGTACTGGGCTCATTAGTAATACCACATGGGTTGCTGGAGCAGCTAACGGCTCTCCAGCAACCCAGACTACAAGTCTCCAGTGCTATAATTGGCTATCCCTAGGTGTCAATGGTTGCTTCAAATCTATTGGCTGCCGCCTAGGGGCTAGACTATATATTGCGGCTAGTTGCAGCCATTTGCCAGTACAGTTTCTACACAAAATAAACTATGAGTTTCTCTGTACTCAGTTACCTCATCTTCATTCCTGCGCCAAAGAACCCGTGACTTAACAGAGTCAACCTTGAGCCAGTCAGGATTGAACTCCTGGCAGTGAGCAGTGAGTTAGCCTGCTAACCACTGTCCACCATGTTGACACATGGCTTTGCAAAGCAAGGGGTCTAAGAGTGAAATGCAACCCTGGGGGGCGGTTGGTGGCTTGGGGGCACTCCCTCCACCTCTTCTAGCTTTTTAACATCTTCATTTTAACCTTGTTTTAATTCTGTTGGACTCTCTATTTTTTAAACTATGTTTTTATACTACTGTATGTTTTTTATTGTAAACTACCGAGAACCCACTTAGGTGAGCTGTGTGGTGTAGAAGTTTGATAAGTAAAATAATAAATGAAATGAAATAATAAATAAAATAAAATAAAACAATAACATAAAATAAAATAATAAAAAAATGGAATGCACATGAATGTGCATGTGTCAGAAAAGTCAACATGGCAGCTGGGGCCATGAAATTAAAGCCTCGCTACTTTTTAAAATGTGTTACATGCGTAATGTATGTTAAAAGGGAGGCTGGAGCTTTGATCATACTGTACATATTTTTGGCCTCCCCCCTCCCCAATGCCTCTTGTGATACGTTAAAGGCAAGTTCCTCCTTCTGCAATTAAATTCTTAATCAATCAGTATTCTGTAATCTGCCCAATTTCCTTACATAGAAAAAATATATCTTCAGACCCACCGATACACTGAGACACATCACTGCAGGATAAACTTCTAAAATGTTGCTTTAACAGTGATGAAATACAGGTCAAGGGTTTGTATATATAGCTCTGAATCTAGGTTCCTCAGTCTGGTGGCCCACAGGTATTTAGAAAGACCACAGCTCCCAAAATTGCTAACTCAAGTTGATACTAAGACTGAGAGATGACGTTTTAATCCATCTAAGAGCCAACAGATTGAAGATGATTTAAATGCTGGGTGCTAACTTACAGCAAAACTGTACCAAAAGAGGGGATGAAAGCAAGAGACAGAATGTTCAACACTTTTTGGAACGTTCTGATTATTCGTCTTATAATTGTTGTACACACACAAACACACACACACACACACACACACACACACACAGAGTAATTAATCCCAGCACCGGTCCTTCAACTGATGCTTTTTAAAGCACTGGAGTTTAACTCCCTTGTAATGGTGGCACTTAATAATTATGCTAGCTGTCCTCAAACTACTCTGCCTGTATCTTGTGTGGCACACCACATGATTCTCCAGGTACAAATTGCTAAACAATTACCGAGCAGAGAAAGGTCATAATAATAGGTTGCAACAACCTTTGCTGACTGCCTTTACTCCACCAACGTTTAGAAAAGAGCCATTTCATCCCATTGTTATAATGACGAGGAGGAAGTAGTTGAAAGTAATTAAAGACAAGCAAACAAAAGGCAGGAGTGCAAACGCTCAGTAACAGCTACTTTCACTTCCTGCCTACTCCATTACGTTGGGCTCTATGGGGGAAAAAAATGACATGATTGGAATGACCCACAGGGTATACCGGCAGCCCAGGTTTACAAATGCTGTTGGCTAAACCTTTCTGAAAGTGGAAAAGTGATGACAAAATTGCTGCCAGGATGTCACTGAACAGCATCAAGATGTCCTGTTTCTTACTAGGCTCTTGAAAACCTTTTTTTCATGGCTTTTGTTGCTTTTACTATTGAGGTAGGAAAGAAACTGTCAGATGCAAAAGTTTCAGTCCACAAGTGAAGATCCAATTAAATTGATTTAAGGCTAACCATACCTATGCACAGGAATCCTTCAACTAACAGTTAACACCTGCTTAGAGTTAGATAAAGAATTCAAGAGGGGTTAGACTTAGCTCACTTACGGCTATGTAAGGATTCTAGGCTGAATCCTCTTTTAACTCTGTCCCCAGGCTCTGCCACCCCCTCTCCTACAAGAACAAAAATTATTAATATCAGGAGTGGGTCCTTTAAAAATGAGAAGTGGGGGGGACCCTATATCACATTTTAAGGGGCAACATGGAAATTCAAAGAATGGTTTCAGATAATAGGTTATTTGTTCTAGTGTATTTAAGAGTCTCATACAATTGACACAAATGGAAGCTGCTTTGGCAGCAATGCAACAGATAAAGCTTTAGACTGGGGGAGATGAATGCTTACAATTTTATTCCAACCCATAGGATTATCTGTTTAGATTTTGCTGAGTACAGTAGGCAAACCCAGCCACAGTGGTTTAATATACTGTGGTTGACCTGAGTATAAAAAACTTCTAAGGCCATAGATAACTTCCAAATTCTCTTCTCACAGTCTCCTTTCAAATTTTACTATTCAATGTAAGGGCCTTGTCATTTGCAACAGGAAAATGCAGATAAGCCTAAAACAGGCTTAACACAAATAAAAATAAAAAACCCCACTATTTCCCTCTACCCCTCTCTTTACCCCAAAACTGAGCACAGCTTTTTATCAAAATGCCTTGATCTCTTGGCTCTAGGTTTAGATCCTCTCAGATAGAAGTAAATGGTTCAGGGTTGATCCCTGCATTAGAAAATGCACCAAGTAGGCTGAATACATAGAAAAAGCGAGAAAAGGAATCCAAAGACATACCGAGTCTAATTTACAGGAAGATAACATTTAGGAGTTCAGAATAAAAAGCTATGAGGCTTTCATAGGTTGGTGTTGTTCCATCATGCTGCCCATAATTCAGGATGAAGCAAATGCCTATCCTTAAAATACAGAGAGCAAAGATCACTCCTCACTCCTCCAGCATTAACACTTTGGAAGGTGTGTGGGGGGGTGGGGTGCGCTTCCCAGAGACTGGGCTGTTTTATCTTGGAGATAGTTCAACTATAATCTTGTTTGGAAGCCACTGCTGATGAAGACAAAGTGGGACAACCATTGGTTGTTGTCATAGCACCTTAAATGTGTTTTGCACATCCAATGATGGTGTGGTTTGCTCTTGGTTTTTCCTGCACCCCTTAGTTTGCTTAATGATGGCTTGAATGAGATGCTGCTGTGTGCCAAGATACTCAATACATCTTTCTATCTCTCTATCTCTCTCCCTCTCTATCTCTTTCATCTATCATCTCTCATCTATCCATGTCTGTCTGTCTGTCTGTCTGTCTGTCTGTCTGTCTGTCTGTCTGTCTATCTATCTATCTATCTATCTATCTATCTATCTATCTATCTATCTATCCATCCATCCATCCATCCATCCATCCATCTATCTATCTATCTATCTATTTCAACATTCTCATCTATGATTTGGATGAGGGGATAGATGGGGAACTCATCAAATTTGCAGACAACACCAAGCTGGCAGGAATAGCCAACACTCTAGAAGATAGGCTTAAGATACAGGAGGATCTTGACAGACATGAACACTGGGCACTATCTAACACAATGAAATTCAATGGTGAAAAAAGTAAGGTTCTACATTTAGGCAAGGAAAACCAAATGCACAGGTATAGTATAGGTGGTACCTTGCTCAATAGTAGCAACTGTGAGAGGGATCTCGGAGTCCTAGTGGACAATCACTTCAATATGAGCCAGCAGTGTGCTGCAGCTGTCAAAAAAGCCAACACAGTGCTAGGCTGCATTAACAGAGGGATAGAATCAAGATCACGTGAAGTGTTAATACCACTTTACAATGACTTGGTAAGGCCACACTTGGAATACTTCATCCAGTTTTGGCCACCATGATGTAAAAAAGATGTTGAGACTCTAGAAAGAGTACAGAGAAGAGCAACAAAGATGATAAGGAACGGTTGCTGGAATTGGATATGTCTAGTTTAATGAAGAGAAGGACTAGGGGGGACATGATAGCAGTCTTCCAATATCTCAGGGGCTGCCACAAAGAAGAGGGAGTCAAGCTATTTTCCAAAGCACCTGAAGGCAGGACAAGAAGCAACCGATGGAAACTAACCAAAGAGAGAAGCAACCTAGAACTAAGAATAAATTTACTGACAGTTAGAACAATTAATCAGTGGAACAACCTGCCTCCAGAAACTGTGAAGACTGGACAGCCATTTGTTTGAAATGGTATAGGGCTTCCTGCCTGAGCAGGGGGTTGGACTAGATGACTTCCAAGGCATTTTCCAACTTTTATTATTATAAAACATAAAACTCAGTCAACTGAACACTCAAAATGACTGGCACTAATGGTTGACATGGATTGCTGCCAACATCCTAGGTATCAACCAGGTATCTCCTTAAAATGTAAGATGTTCCGAGTAGCGCAGTTTTTTTGTAGCTTTGCTGGAGTTATTGCAGGAAGCTGCAATTTCTTGATGTATTTTACAAAAATTTGGACATAGTTCCCAGTGCCCCGATGACAGTGGGTATCACTGTTACACGTTTCATCCATAATCGTGCAGTTTCGATGGCCAGGCCGCAGTATTTTGTAATTTTTTCCAGATCTTTTTCTTCGACTGGCATCTCCTGGTATAGCGATATCAATCAGCTGTACGCTTCGGTTCTCTACGACTGCGATGTCTGGCGTGTTGTGTTCCAAATGGCGATCTGTCTATATCCAGAAGTCCTACAAGATTTTCACCTTCTCATTCACAACAACTTTTTCCACCCTATGTTCCCATGACTTTTTGGACACAGGCAAGTCGTATTTTTTACACAATGCCCAGTGGATTAGTTTAGTAACTCGGTCATGTCTAGCTTTGTAATCAGTTTGCATGATTTTGCTACGATTTTGACTAGATGACTTCCAAGGCATTTTCCAACTTTTATTATTATTACCGGTATTATTATTATTATTATTATTATTATTATTATTATTATTATTATTATTATTATTATTATTATTATTATTGTTGTTGTTGTTGTTGTTGTTGTTGTTGTTGTTGTTCTTCTTCTTCTTCTTCTTCTTATTATTATTATTATTATTATTATTATTATTATTATTATTATTATTATTATTATTATAATCTATCACCTCTATCTTTATCTCTTATCTATATCTCTCATCTCCCCCCCCTGGGTGTGTGTTTGTGTGTTTCTCTTTTTTAAAAGGTCAACCAAAAGTAGAAATGTTGTATATTGCATGATTTGCATTATGCAGTTATAACTAGACTCTTTTGGATTGTTATTTCTCAAACATATTATTTATTTATTATTAATACCTCAACACCCACGAACACATTAAAATCTGTAATATAGATGCAAGGACAGTTTTTACATTTGATTTTTTTTTTTACCTTGAAGATGAACATCTTTAGAATGGATGGGAATTAAGTGAAGTTGCTCAGTTTTCCCTAGTAAAACATGCACTTTTTAAGGTAATATTGGAAGTAAAATATAAATGTAGAAACTGGAGTGACCTGTCAAGTCTATATTTTTTTCAAAATAATACGCAGCTCCCTCCCTGATGAACAGAACAGGAAGGATTACATTTGTCAATAGAAACTGGCAGTGTTTGAAAATTCTCCATAGTAATATTTCTGCTGAAAGTACCTGTGAAACTAAAGAATTGAGGCCTTTGAGCTATGGTGCTGGAGAAGACTCCTGTGAGTCCCTTGGACTGTAAGGCGATCAAACCGGTCAGTCTTAGAGGAGATCAACCCTGACTGTTCCTTAGAAGGCCAGATCCTGAAGCTGAAACTCAAATACTTTGGCCACCTAATGAGAAGGAAGGACTCACTGGAGAAGAGCCTAATGCTGGGAAAGATTGAGGGCAAGAGAAGAGAATGAGGTGGCTGGATGGAGTCACTGAAGCAGTAGGCGTGAGCCTAAATGGACTCCAGAAGATGGTAGAGGACAGGAAGGCCTGGAGGAACGTTGTCCATGGGGTCGCGATGGGTCAGACACGACTTTGCAGCTAACAACAACAACAATCACACACCATCAAGTCCTGAATAAGTAGTCCACAACATATTTGCTAAAGTAACTCATTTCCTAAATGTGTTCTGTACATTAATCCATCAAATAACAAAGAAGCCTGGAGCTATGCAGGATGCTAACAAAGAGAAGACTGACAGTAGACCAGGGGTGTCAAACTTGCAATGTCATGTGACGTGTTGCGACGTATCGTGACTTTTTTTCCATTGCTGGCAATGGGGTGGGCGCAGTTTCGCCATGACGCATCCGGCCCGTGGGCAGGCAGTTTGACACCCCTGCAGTAGACTGTTCAAGACGGATAGTCACAAACTCTAGTAGATTGTGCAAATGATTCTCTTTTCATACCTCGGCATGTGTTTTCTATGATCACAATTGCACACTAGAAATGACTATCAGAACCTGTGAAGAAAACTTTATTTCATTGTTCTGCCATAAGAAGCTTTTGAGCATCAAGTATCAAACATTTCTTGAACAAGCATGTTTGACATACTCTTTATATAGCCACTTCTGAATGCGTGGTTTACTCAGCAGAAAAGTCCTGGTATACAGACAGGTTGAATTGCCTCCAATGGGTAAGATCTCATATTAGCCTACTGAAAAGCATGTCCTTTTGAAATGTGAGGATATACTTAGAACTCCCAGGTAGTTCAGCAAATTTCAGTGAAAGTTGTATCCAATCAAAGATTCAAATGACCTCAGCCTCTCTCAGAGTTCACTCTTAAATAAATATGAGGTACTTGAGAATATATGTGAATGTCTGTCTGTCTGTCTGTCTGTCTGTCTGTCTGTCTCTCTCTCTCTCTCTCTCTCTCTCTCTCTCTCTCTCTCTCTATCTATCTCTCTCTCTCTTTCTCTCTCTCTCTATATACACACACACACACACACACACACACACAAATACACACAGAGAGGGAGGGAGAGAGGGAGATGTCTAATCACACAGACTTAATCAAAGTAGCTAACGTTCAGGTCTGCTGCAATCAGATTGAAATTACATGTAATGCTACTAAAAAAGATACAGCTAGGAAAGGGGGTGGTCAAAAATATTTTTTAAAAAGATGTCTGTAAAATGGGGTTTTCCCCCCTCTATTTTTCTTTAAAAACTATTTGTTGGACTAAGTTTGCATGCCAATTTTATCCATCCCTTCCCTCTCTCCATATCTCAGCTTTATTACACAGATGTCTCTTCCAAGGCATGAGGGTGCCCGTTTAGAATATTCAAAATAACCGAGGCTGCATCGTATTAACGTGAAACCACAAACACTATAATTAGTGTTCTGAGGGAAGAAGACCATAATCTTCTTGATAATGCTGCACTTAATAATGTCCTGCATGAAGGATAGTGGCCTCGGTGCTTTAAAAAAATAGTTTCTTTGTGCATTATTTTTAAATGAAAAAGATTATCTGGAAATGGAATCAATTCCAATTCCTGGATCTTTCTATTCTTTCTTCCCCTTCTTCGAAATAGACCTTGCTTATTTGTTATATTTGAAAGCCACACTTTCTCCCCAAAACACAGGGTGGTACTGTTGAAGCTCCACGTGGTTCATTAAAATCCTATAACAACAGTTGAAGTCATAGAAATCATTTTCTGATAGAGCAGAACTCGGAAACTTCTGCCCCATTTCCCCTGCCAGTTACCTTCTAATTTGCATCCAAGAAAACATGAGCAGCATTTTGCCAGACCGATCAGAAATAAAAGCTAAATACATTTTGATTTAATCTATAGAGCAGGGGTCTCCAAACTTGGCAACTTCATGACTTCTGGACTTCAACTCTCAGAATTACTCCAGCCAGCCGTGGCAAGTCTTAAAGTTGCCAAGTTTGGAAACCCCTGCTATAAAGTCTTTGTTTCTCAAACTTGGCAACTTTCAAAGGTATAGACTTCAACTCCCAGAATTCCCCAGCCAGGCAGCTAGTGTACTTCTGTCTCTGCAGCTTCAGGGGTTTTTCTTCCCTGCAAGGCAACCTCAGTAACAAGATATAGGGAAGGCTTTAATCCAGCTGCATCATAAAGACTGTTATTATTCCAAATAGATCTATAGCTCTTCCACAGTGACACGTTGAATGCCATCCGACCTGAGGGGCTATTCATCTGGTACTCCACCATCAATCATTTTATAAGGATGAGAAGGACGAGGGGTGACATGATAGCAGTCTTCCAATATCTCAGGGGCTGCCCCAAAGAAGAGGGAGTCAAGCTATTCTTCAAAGTGTCCAAAGGCAGGACAAGAAGCAACGGATGGAAACTAACCAAAGAGAGAAGCAACCTAGAACTGAGGAGAAACTTCCTGACAGTCAGTGTTATGTATTAGGCTTAAAGGAACACCTAAAGCATTTGTATAAGAGTCACCACCAGGAGGCATTGAACTGGTAACTGTTTTGGCAGGAAGCAGTTTCGGCGGGAAACAGAGGTTCAATCCGATTGGTTGGCTGTGTACCTGGCCAGGTACTGGCCAGGTATATAAAGCGTGCAGGTAACCCCTATTCCCCAGTACGGTCACTTCCACCTAATAAAGAGCTGTTATGCTGTACTCATCGGCCTGGCATCCTTCCTACTCTCCAGAACCCACTGCACAACAGTCAGAACAATTAATCAGTGGAATGGGTTGCCTCCAGAAGCTGTGAATGCTCCAACACTGGAAGTTTTTAAGAAGAGACTGGACAGTCATTTGTCTGAAATGGTATAGGTTTCCTGCCTGAGCAAGGGGGTTGGACTAGATTGCCTCCAAGGTCCCTTCCAACATCATCATCATCATCATCATCATCATCATCATCATTATTATTATTATTATTATTATTATTATTATTATTAATTATTATTATTATTATTATTATTTTCTATCCGTGTGGTTTCCTTGGAAAAAATATAGGAATGGTTGACCATTTGCCTTTTCTCATCCAGTATGAAATGGCATTTTGTCATTGTTATTAAAGTGAGAATCCAGCTGTGGTATCCTCTATCTCTGCTTCCCGCTATAGGAGCCTGCTTGCTTTAGAGGCAGCCGGGATGGCTCTTACAACCTGGGTGATCTGACGGAAAGTATTGGTAATGTTTATTTATTTATGAAATTTGTTTGCCACCCATTTCACCAGGAGGTAATACATTTCCTAATCTCGGTTTACACTCCCAGGGTACTTCATTTGTTCCTTGCTATATGATGAGGTTGCCCAACGTGACTTTGAACCGAAGGGGGTGACAGTACTACAGATAGTCTTCAATTTGCTACCATAACTGAGCCCTGAATTATGGACAGAAGTCATGCCTGTCATTAAGTGGGGTAAGAACCGTGGTGGCGCAGTGGTGAGAATGCAGTACTGCAGGCTAATTCTGCTGACTGCCAACTGCCAGCAGTTTGGCAGCTCAGTCCCCACCAGCTCAAGGTTGACTCAGCCTTCCATCCTTCCAGCTCTGTAAAGCGCTTAGAGAGGGCCACAAGCACTATGAAGTGGTCTATAAATCTAAGTGCTATTGCTATCATGTGACCATACCTGATTGTATTAGCTTTTCTGCTATGGTTGTTAAGCAAATACTCTGGTTGTGAAGAAAAACAAGGCAGTCATTAAACGATTACTGTGATCATTAAATGGATCCATTGTCTGCCATGGGTGTTTCTTTGCCAGAAACCAGAAGTTAATGCTTGTTTCCCAGAAAAAATAAAGTTGTCAATCACAGTCATGTGGCCACATGAATGCAGGCCAGGTGCCCAAAATGCATGATTACTGGGTGGAGGGGGGGGGGAAGAGACAGCTGTTGGAACTTTGCATTTGGATTGTAAGTACCTTTGGGGAGAACTCCATCTTAATTTTGAATGGTCACTAAGTGAGCAGTTGTAAATTGAGGACTTTTGGAGCCTGTAGATGTTTGGATGGAGTTGTTCTCTATAATCTTCAGCTACAAGACAGGACTGGAGCAAATACATCATGGCATGATGATGTGTTCAAATGTATGCTTTTCTAAATCCTAGCAGTTTCACTTGTGAGGTAAGTAAACACTGTTATTGAAATCAGTGAAACTAATCTGTGTTGAAGATTAGCTGAATTGAACCAAAGACCTGTAACAAAATCACAGAGTTGGAAGGGATCTTGGAGGTCTTCTAGTCCAACCCCCTGCTCAAGCAGAAAACCCTATATACCATTTCAGACAGTCCAGTTTCTTCTTAAAAACTTCCAGTGTTGGAGCATTCACAGCTTCTGGAGGCAGGATGTTCCACTGGTTAACTCTTCTCATTGTGAGGAAATTCCTCCTTAGTTCTAGGTTGCTTCTCTCCTTGATCAGTTTCCATCCGTTGCTTCTTGTCCTGCCTTCAGGTGCTTTGGAGAATAGCTTGACTCCCTCTTCTTTGGGGCAGCCCCTGAGATATTGGAACACTGCTATCATGACCCCCCTAGTCCTTCTTTTCACTACATTCCCTAGACATATTCCAAGTGGAGTTTTACCAAGGCATTATAAAGTGGTACTAACACTTCCCATGGTCCTATTAATATTAGGCCTTCTTTTGCAGAAGGGACGATAGTCTTTCTGGATGGTTCTTGTTTTATTCTAAGAAAAGTGTAAGGAATTAAACTTTTAACCTTTGGTATATGCACAATTCCTGCTCCCTCCCTCTTTCTAATCACTTTGAAATCAAAACCACGCAGTTGGGCTTAGCTCTTGTTCCAAACATGTCCAAGTGGTGGATTAACAGGTAAAATGAGAAATGTCCTGCTCTGTGAGCAAGGAACATGTGCAAACAGGTGGATGCATTCCCAGGACTTTGAACGATGGAGCCTTTATCACTTCCTTTTCCCATGTAATTTCATATTTTTAAACATGGGGATGGTTGTGGTGGTGGAATCCAATGATGGTGCCAGGGATTCGTTTTTAGGGAATTCACATTTTGATTTCCAGAGCTCAGCCTCGGCCCAAATCATATCAAGCTGCAACTTACAAACTGTAAGCAAGAGAAAAAAAAATCTGTCTCGATTCTTTTCTGAATCTTCAGCGCCATAGTTACATTTCAGGCGGTGTTCCTTTTTTTAGCTATTAATTATATTTGCAGAAATTATGAAAAGCATATTTGAGATATATTTTTCTGCTAGCTATTTTCTCTTGGTCTTTAGTCATTTTCAATAAACTCTTACTTCGACTGAAAGGGGAAAAATATCCTGCACATATAAGACCTTTAATAACTAAAACAAATATTGATATATTTCAGGAAGCAAATTTTGGCTTTGCTAGGTAAGATTTAAATTCAGGGCTTTTCCAATATATGAACACTGTAATTTTAGGGATGGGCTCATATTATTTGTTCATCCCAACCCCTACTTCAGCAATCAAGATCTTCAAAAAAAGAGAACACAGTTTTACCTAAATATTTGCATATGCTATTTTAAATAAATGTATTTTAAAAATAAATAAATAAATAAATTTGGTATATGACCCATTTTTTTCGTTTGTCTGTTTGAATGATATCAAACTTTTCTATCCAAAAAATCTTATTAAGATCATCATGACCACCACAACAAAATTTATTAAAGTAAAAAAAATATATAATTAAACTGAACATTTATATATAAATTTGGTTGAACATTGTAAAAAGTTTGTTTGGAAAGATGCCATTTTTTTCCAAAGGAGAAATAAGAGGAACCTTATTAACATACCTTAATTAACCTTATTATCCTGTTCCTGTGAATCCAACTCTTTATGACAGTTATATTTTTTAAAAAAAATCAGAATATGTTAACAATATATTGGTTTGCGTGAGCTTAAATGGACTCCAGAAGATGGTAGAGGACAGGAAGGCCTGGTGGAACATTGTCCATAGGGTCACGATGGGTCGGACACGACTTCGCAGCTAACAACAACAACAACAACAACATATTGGTTTGCAGCAAACAGATATAAAGTATGCTGGTTTTCAAGCATAGTTTAGTCATTAGAATGTTGGACTAGAAACAAGGAAACTGATCCGAACCTCTAAATGCAAATCTAACTGCGTGACTTTAACCTTTCTTTTTTCACAGCACAACATACTTCACAAGATTTCTATGAGGTTAAAAATGAGAGTTGGCCCCACACACACCATCTTCGGTTTCTTAGAGAAAACACAGGACATGCATGTAATAAATAATCAGGTGAATAAATACCTTCTCCCCTTTAAATTCTATCCAAAAAATAATGACAACTGCAGATCTTTCAATATGTGGGCATTTTATCTGAGATGGACCTATAATTTTCTGAACTCTTGCCTGGCCAAGCAACCAACAGGACAAATGGTAGGTTAAATGCAAATTTGAAGATGGAAGAGCATTGTATGATTTGACGAATATGATTAGGGGAGTGGAGGCTAAAAGATATGAAGAACAGTTGCAAGAATTGGGTATAACCTAGTTTAATGAAAAGAAGGACTAGTGGGTGACACGATAGCAGTGCTTCAATATCTGAGGGATATTGGAATAGAGGTTAACCTATTCTGCAAAGCATCTGAAGGCAGGACAAGAAGTAATGGATGGAACCTAATCAAGGAGAGGACCAGCCTAGAACTAAGGAGACATTTCCTGACAGTGGGAAGAATTAATCAGTAGAACGCCTTGCTTCCAGAAGTTGTGGGTACTCCAATACCTGATGTTTTTAAGAATAGAATATAGAATAGAATAGAATTGGAAGGAACCTTGTAGGTCTTCTAGTCCAGCCCCCTGCTCAAGCAGGAGAACCTATACCATCTCAGACAAGTGACTGTCTAGTCTCTTCTTAAAAACGTCCAGTGATGGAGCACCCACGATTTCTGAAGGCAAGCTGTTCCACTGGTCAATTGTCCTCACTGTTAGGAAGTTTCTTCTTAATTCCAGGTTGCTTCTCTCTTTGGTCAGTTTCCAACCATTGTTTCTTGTCCTGCCCTCGGGTGCTTTGGAGAGTAATTTGACCCCCCCTTCTTTGTGGCAACCCCTCAAATACTAGAGCACTTCTATCATGTCACCCCTGTTTCTGCTTTTCTTTAGACTAGGCAAACCCAAGTCTTGCAGCCGTTCTTCGTATGTTTTAATCTCCAGGCCTAGTATGGTGACCAAAATTGGTTGCAGTATTCCAGGTGTGGTCTTACTAGGGTTTTATAAAGCGGTAGTAACACTTTGTGTGATTTTGATTCTATGCCTCTGTTTGTACAGCCCTGAATTGTATTAGGTTTTTTGGCTGCTGCTGCACACACTGCTGGCTCAAGAAGAGATTGGACAACTTTTTGTCTGAACTGGTATAGGGTTCCCTGCTTGAGTAGAGATTTGAGTCGATTAGAATATTCCCAAGGTCCTCTGTTATTCTGCTATATCCATTCTCTGTCAGTATTACATTGCCTATTGATATTCTCTTTCTTAACATTTGATTTCTCCCATCTAGCCATGATTTTCCCAGTCTTCCCTTTCTTTTTAAACACCCCTTCACTTCTCCATCATATATTTATTTCCACTTCGATCTTCATTTTTTTTCTGTACAATGATTGCATTCATTATATTTATTCTAAAGTCTTCTCTCACCATGTTCTACCATGCACACTTCTCAATACTCCATAGTTGAGGCCATCTTTGCTGCTGGTAGACTATGAATAATTTTCAGCAAATCTTCTCACTGCACTAAACTTATTTTTGTTACTACCAATTTACCCAGCTTTCTCTTCCTTAGAACAAAGAAGGCAGAAGCATGCTTTTATAAAAAGCCATTTTAGTTTCTTATCACAAACATTCATTCCTTGCAACAGATCGTGTATTGCATTTTCATCAATGTTCAGTCCTCTTTAACGTTTCTCCATCTGTTGTTCCATTTTTAAATAAATATTCCGCTGCAGGGTACACAAATTATTCTATTTAGATTTCACCATTTATTTATAAGCCACTGCATTTTCTCTGTCAAAACTATCTTGATGTTTCATACACTAATTTTCAGGTCCATAATACACAATGCATCATACGATGTATTTAACATTAGTCGCAAATTATTCAGCCAACAAAAATCTCACCTGCCCTCAAAAATATGCATACTTTGATACCCCCATCAATACACCACTAATGTCATCACAAGCATTCCTTATATAATTATAAATATTATTCTGCCAAGGTATCTATGGAGATTCTCTGTCACCCGGGTCGTGGTTGTCCCAAAGGTGCTTTTTCAAAAGACAAATGGACTTTCTTTGTTTTCCCTTGAAGACGTTTCACTTCTCATCCAAGAAGCTTCTTCAGTTCTGACTGAATGGTGGAGAATGGAAGGTTTTTGCACCTGAATAGTGCAAAGTCCACATTCTGGAGAGAGAGGACTGTTGGTTTGAAAGAGGGCTCAAAGAGGCCATCTATATTAAAATTGAGCAGCCCTCTCTTAACAGACGGGGAATATTTTGGGGTATTCCATCAAGGATTATTTTTCATACTTTCCATAGCATAACTCAGCACATTCTATGACATAATTCTTTATCTTCTATCCAAAATGGCTGCCTTATTATCTTTCCTTTCATTTACTTTGAAGTAGCCGAAGGACCACCCGGGACGACAGGCTAGTACTAACAGGATTTATTTAGAGCAAGGCAAACATAGAATAACATTGCCGGCTTTTATAGCCGGCAGCTGTCAGCGAGGGCCAATCAGGAGTGTTCATTTTGGCGCCGCGTCAGTCCGGACCAATCTGCGTCGTCTTCTCTTTGACAGCTTAGGCTTCCGCATGGTCCGGTGTTTTGACAGCCACGAGCTGTCAGCGGCTGCGCCTGCGCTGTGCGGGGGAACTTTGACAGCTGTCAAAGTTCCCGCGTGTTCTTCTGTCAGATTTGCTTTTCCTCACGTATATAGTTTAAATCACTTCAACTTTAACTGTTTACATATATAATACACCCCTTACCCCTCCCCTGGAGCGTTCTCTCCCCCTCTGTCGTTGGAACCTGCCCACTGGTAGTCCCTTAGGTAGGTGGGGGCTCTTCGGTTTCTGGTGGAATGACGTGGAAGTGGGGCGTTGTCAGGGTCTGCCGGTGGTGCGTCTCTTTGCTCCTCTTCCTCTTGGGTTGGTAGTATTTCTGGAAGGGGTTGTAGGTTGAGTTCCGCCGTTTGGGGGTCAGGTGTGTGTGGCGGTTGTCTGGGTCTGAGTTGGTCGATATGGCGGCGTATGTTGCCCTGAGTCTGTGTGGCAATTAGGTAAGAAATGGGTCCTGTTTGTTGTAGCACTGTCCCTTGGACCCATTTGTTTTTATCAAAGTAAGATCGTGCCCATATCATTTGCCCTGGTTTGAATGTGCGGATGGGGGGGGTTTGTTCGTTTTCTGCCGGATATGTGTCAGGATGCAGTCTGTCAAGCCGTGTTATCAGCCTCCTCCCCCATCTTAGTTCCGCAGGTGATTTGCCAGTTGTTGTGCATGGAGTTGCGTGTTGTGACATTAGGAATTGGCTGAGTCGCCTTTGCCAATTCCCCTTGACGAACTTTTTCAAAGCTTCTTTTGTGGATCGTACCATAATTTCAGCCATCCCGTTACTTGATGGGTGGAAGGGCGCAGAAGTGACCAGCCTAATACAATTCTTCATAGCGAATATCTGAAATTCACGAGAAGTGAATTGAGGGCCATTGTCTGAAACTATGGTGTCTGGGAGGCCGTGTGTGGCGAATATTTTCCTTAGGGCTTGTATCGTGGCTCCTGACGTTGTTTTCTTAAGGGGGGTGACTTCTAACCATTTAGAATAACTGTCCACTACAACTAGGAAACTCTGTCCCTGGATAGGTCCTGCAAAGTCTAAATGTATGCGTGACCATGGGTTTTTTGTTGTTTCCCATTTGTGGATTGGTGCCTGGGGCGGCTCGTTCCGGGTCGCTTGACAGGTATAGCACCCTCCTACATATTTTTCTATCTCTTTATCTATGCCCGGCCACCAGACATAACTTCTAGCCATGGCTTTCATCTTGACAATGCCTGGATGTCCTTCATGTAAAATGTGTAATGTTTGGCTTATGTTCTTCTCTGGTATTATTACCCGATTTCCCCACAGTAGGCATCCCCTATGAGTGGATATTTCATTTTTCCTGCTAAAATATGGCTGGAATTGGGGGTGTGGGTTTTGTGCTGGCCACCCTGTTGTGGCCCATTTGAGGATTCTGCTAAGTATTTTGTCTTTAGCTGAATTGTTGGCTATAATGTTTGCTGACAGGGGACAATCTGGAAGTTGAGAGATTGCTAGAATCAGTCCAGCTGGGGCTGGGTCTGAGTCCTTGCTTTGAATGGGCAGTCTGCTGAGGCAGTCTGCGTGTCCTAATTCCTTCCCCGGTTTATGTATTAACTGATAGGAATAGGCTGATAAGAATGTGGACCACCGTAGTATTCTCGGAGAGAGAATCTGTGGTGTAGTTTTATTCCACGTGAATATGCCCAGAAGGGGTTTGTGATCTGTAAATATAGTAAAGGGCCTCCCATAAAGGTAGTCGTGAAATTTTTTAACCCCAGCGACTATTGCTAGGGCTTCTCTGTCTATTTGTGCGTAATTCCTTTCTGCTTTAGACAGAGTGCGTGAATAAAAGGCTATGGGTTTTTTGTGTACCATCCTTGAATAAATGACTTAACACTGCCCCGATTCCATAGGGAGAGGCATCGCAAGCGATGCATATTGGGGTGTCTTCTCTGAAAAGGGTGATCGTTGAGCTGTGACAAATAATCTTTTTTAATGATTGGAAACTATTCTCATGTATTTTGGTCCAGGACCAAACAGTTCCCTTGTCCAGGAGCCTATGCAGAGGCTCCGCGATAGTGGCTTTATGGGGAAGGAAGGCATGGTAAAAGTTTAATAATCCTAAAAAAGCTTGGAGCTCTTGTTTATTCTTTGGGCTTGGTGCTGTTTGAATAGCCCTTAGTTTTTCAGTTGTGGGGTGGATGCCTTGGCCGTCTATTTTGTACCCTAGGAATTCTGTGGATGTGACTCCAATAGAGCACTTTTCCCGTTTCAGTTTGAGGCCGGCTTCTCTGAGCCGGCTTAGCACAGCTGACAGCCTGTCAGCTAAGTTTGCTTCGTTTTCTCCGGCGATGAGAACATCGTCGAAATAAGGGCAGACCCCGGGTATTCCTTTCAGGGTTTTCTCCATGATACCCTGAAAAATACCCGGGGCAGCCGATATGCCGAATTGGAGCCTTTTCACTTTAAAGGCACCGCGGTGGGTGACAATTGTCTGGGCTTCTGCCGTGTCATTAGTGACAGGCAGTTGCAAATACGCCTGCGTGAGATCAAGTTTGGCAAAAATGGCGCCAGAGCGGATAGAAGCAAATACGTCCCTTACTGCTGGCACCGGGTAAGCGTGGGGACTGAGGGCTAGGTTGAGGGTCGCTTTATAGTCCGCACATAATCTCACTTCCCCGTTAGGTTTAATAGGGGTGACTATAGGGGTCTCCCAGCTTCCCCCTTCCGTTGGTTCGAGCACCCCAAGACCTATGAGGCGATCGAGTTCGTTTTCAATTTTTTCCTTAAGGGCAAAGGGTACTCTCCTCGCTCTTATCTTAATTGGTTGGATTGCTGGGTTTAACTGTAAGGAGATGGGGGGACCGGTGTATTTCCCTAACGTGCCATCGAAGACGTCTGCATACTTGTTGCAAACGGCTTCTAGGCTGGGTGATTGAATTGTATTTACCCCGGTTATGGCGATTCCTAGCGGCCCGAACCAGTTTAACCCTATCAAGTTGGTGCGGTTTCCTGGCGTAACTAGGACTTCTAAGGGACCCTTGAACTCCTTGTACTGCACGGTAACCTTAGCCCTCCCTTCCAGTGGAATGGGGGTTTTCTGGAAGTCTGCTAGGTGGACCTGGGTTTGCCTCAAAGGAATTTTTTCCTTTCCCTGTTGACAGATCTCCTGATAAGTTTTTAGCGAAATTAAGGAGACTGCTGACCCTGAATCCACTTCCATGAGGCAGGGCACCCCCTGAATTCTTACCCTGATCTTAACCTTTGAGCTTAAGCTGTTTACCCTGTCAATTGTTTCTACCAGGGGCCCTGGTGGTTTTTCTCTGCTGGCCTGGGTAGCTGGCCTACCTGGGGAGTTTGCCTCCAAATCATTGATGTTGTCACGGCCCTTGCTGCGGCACACCGGTTTGATGTGGCCGGTCTTCCCGCAATTGTGGCACTTAGCGTTCCTAAACCGGCAGCTTCCTCTGGCATGGTTGCCCCCGCAGCTGGCACAGGCGGCCCGTTGCTCGTAACGCGGCGGTGGCGGAGGGGGGTTCCTGGACCTTCGGCGATCCGAAGCGTCGCCTCTCCTTGGTTGCCTGCGTTCCATTCTGCGTTGCAGGGCTTCTCCGTCGGTGAAATCCACCGACTCTTCGCTGTCGCTGAGGGTGGCGCTTTCTTGGAAGACGGTCGCTGGGCTCTCTGGGGTCGTGGTAGTCGGCTTCTTCTTGTGGCTGTGCTCGTAGGCCATGATTTCTCTGGTCAGCTCTGCCAGGCTCATGTCGGGTTTGGATGTCAGCTTCTTCTGCAGCCTCTCGTCCCTCAACCCGATCACCACCTGGTCTCTGATGCGGTCCTCCAAGTCGGGGAAACAGCAGTTCCGCGCGGCGTGTCTGACCCCAGCGATGAACTCGTTGGCGGGCTCGTCTGGCCGCTGTTTCTTCTGGGCGAATTGGACCCGCCAGTACAGTTCTGAGCGGGCCGGCATATAGTACTTGTTCAGCTGGTCCACCAGGTCCGCGTAGGAGACCTCGGTGATGGGCACCGGGCTGAACAGGCCCACGGCAGCATCATATACTGGAGGTCCGCTGATGTATAATAGAGCGGCGGCCTTTGCTCTGTCGTCAGTGATTTTACTGACGAGGAGGAATCCCTCGACCTGGCCTAGGTGTGATTGCCATCTCTCGGGATGGCGGGTATCGAATTCCCTCACACGCCCGAAGTTTGCCATGTCGTCCGGTCCTGGGTCGCTCCTAGGGAAGTTAAAACTTCCAGTGACAGCTCTTGCCGGGAACTCTCTTCCTCGGCCGTGACTTCAGCTCAGGAACTCTCTTCCTTGGCAGTGACTTCAGCTCCGGAGCGATCCCACCTTCGTCGCCAGTGAAGTAGCCGAAGGACCACCCGGGACGACAGGCTAGTACTAACAGGATTTATTTAGAGCAAGGCAAACATAGAATAACATTGCCGGCTTTTATAGCCAGCAGCTGTCAGCGAGGGCCAATCAGGAGTGTTCATTTTGGCGCCGCGTCAGTCCGGACCAATCTGCGTCGTCTTCTCTTTGACAGCTTAGGCTTCCGCATGGTCCGGTGTTTTGACAGCCGCGAGCTGTCAGTGGCTGCGCCTGCGCTGTGCGGGGGAACTTTGACAGCTGTCAAAGTTCCCGCGTGTTCTTCTGTCAGATTTGCTTTTCCTCACGTATATAGTTTAAATCACTTCAACTTTAACTGTTACATATATAATACATACTTCCCATTAAATATTTATTTATTATTTAATATTCAGGGACATTATTCCATTCTCTAATAGTTCTACTTTTTCATCCAAGTGTGGCACTTTCTAACTTTCACTCCTGTTTATTTGACTTCTTTCTTTTTCTAGCATGGCACAGATATTCTCTTGAGGTTACCAAATAATGATCTATTCCACATTCAGAACCCCCTCATTACCCTCCAGTGGAACAGCTTGCCTTCAGAAATTGTGGGTGCTTCATCACTGGAGGTTTTTAAGAAGAGTTTGGACAGCCTCTCGTCTGAAATGGTATAGGGTCTCCTGCTTAGCAGGGGGTTGGACTAGAAGACCTCCAAGGTCCCTTCTAATTCTATTCTGATTGATTGGTTGGTTGATTGATTGATCGAAAACTGACTACAACATTTATAGCTTTATGCCAGGCAGGTATCTGGATCTGATTCCATAAAGTAAAATACAAGCTTGTAAAATGTAATCTGGAAATCTCAACATTTCTTTCCTAAATATGTACACAGTTATGAATCTTTTATCTACAAGAAAGGTGAGGCCTTAAGTTTCTGCCATTCATCTGAATAATTCCTTTATTAATGAAAATTTAATCTTTGATACAGAAATGCAGCAATTTATTTATTTATATTGCATTTGTTTGCTGCCCATCTCATCACTGGGTGTCTCTGGGCAGCTCACAGCATTAAATGCAAAGGCCCATGAAAATTGCTGCTGAATTTTCCAGCTCCATATTAAAGCTGTACTTTGATGCAGGGCAGGAGAACAATTAAATTTTTAAGCTCATTGAATTTTATTTCTTCTGAACACAAAAGATGACCGAGGCGCCCAGTTTTCTCAATGCAAGTTTTATGTAACTTTCATGAATCCACACAATTCACTTCCAGACTATTGTTGACATCCACAAAGACACCCATAAACTTGGGATGATGTTCTTAGGATTTTTAGATCCTGATATGCAGTTGCTCAAATAAATATAAATACATACCAAACATCAGTGGTGGGATTCAGCCGGTTTGCACCAAGTCAGCAGAACCGGTAGCTATTTTTGTGTTGTTGCCCAGGCCCAGAATGGACTTCCGGAAGTGGCATCCACACAGAGAACCAGTTGTTCACCTATTTGAATCCCACCACTGCCAAATATCCATCTGAAAAGGCCAGGTATCTCCCATCCTCTTTTTGTTTCACGCTGTACAGAGTTTCTTTCACATAAATGTTGTTTCAAAAGTTTCCTCTGTGGATTGATTTTGCCAAAGACAAGGTAAAATAAAAATAAAAAAGCTTCTGCCCGCTTAACCCTCGGCCTTCAAGTTGTTAGTGTTTTGCGTTTTGCTCTGATACACAGCAAAATTGATTCTTTTAAGAGGTGGATTCCCCCTCCTTCTCTGTATTTCTGTCCTCTTTTTCATGGTGCTAGAGCTACTCTCTGTCGCCTGGCTATTTCTTCCAACAGAAGGTTCATTTAAGTGATCTGTATTGTGTTATTATCTATCTCTGATGCTGTGGTTTTAGTGCAAAGGCAGTTTATCTTATTAAAGTTATACCCTTTGGGAGAAATTCATTTAAGTGTGACCTGCTGCATTACTTCCGAGCCCTTTTGTGTGCTGTATTGGACGCTGGAGAGTTGTCGATGCCTGTACTGCATTTAAGCAAGGGCCCTTTCAAAAGCTATTTTGATAATTTTCATTCAGTTTAAAGAGCTCTTCTGTGCCTCCAGAATTGCTTGGAGGCACTTTGGCCTTCTAAGGACTACAAATATTTGAACAACATTTTCAAAATACATCCATGTGAATGTTCAGGTCCATGTACATAGAGAGGGAGACAAAAAAGAAGGAAGGAAGGAAGGAAGGAAGGAAGGAAGGAAGGAAGGAAGGAAGGAAGGAAGGAAGGAAGGAAGGAAGGGAGGGAGGGAGGGAGGGAGGGAGGGAGGGAGAGAGGGAGGGAGGGAGGAAAATGTGGGAGGAAGGAAGGAAGGAAGGAAGGAAGGCAGAGAGGAAGGAAAATATGGGAGGGAGGGAGATGAGGAAGGAAGGAAGGAAGGAAGGAAGGAAGGAAGGAAGGAAGGAAGGAAGGAAGGAAGGAAGGAAGGAAGGAAGGAAGGAAAGAAGATGAGGAAGGCAGAGAGGAAGGAAAATGTGGGAGGGAGGGAGATGAGGAAAGAAGGAAGGAAGGGGAGGAGGGAGGGAGATGAGGAAGAAGGAAGGGAGGGAGGGGGAATATGAGTGGAAGAAGGGAAGGAGATGAGGAGGAAGAGGAGGGAGGGAGGGAGGATAACTGTCAAGTTGCTAAACAAAATTCCCTGTTTCTCCAGGAACTATATGGCAGTATTTGCATATAAAATAAAGCTTCTGCTTGAGATTATTCACAAGTGGTTCTAGTTGCTTCTGGCTGACACTGCAGAACAGCCTCTGTGTTGATTCCTCATTGATAAACTCGAATCTCCCTGAACGTGCAGCTCTTCAGTTGCCTGAGACTCCCTAGTCCCTTCTTTTCACCCTTTTTCCAACTTTTACTCCACTTTCCTAATCTGCACGCATTGTGACTCTCTATATGCAAAGCCTGTTATTTATTTTTTCAGATATTTCTTAGACTCCAATTATCCCCAAGTATGGTTTGCATGTCTGGGAAGCCATGTCCCAGGACGGGAGACAGTGTCTCCTTCTCCATTTTGTCACGGCTGCACTGCAAAATATTAATTTCACTTTGCTCTATTTTTCGCATCAGCATATGTTGTGGCAATTAAGTTTTTGTGTCTGGGAAAACTTTGCTTCCACTGACAATGCTTCCAAGCATGCATTATTCATAGCTACCTCTGCAGCATATGCAGTCTATTACTTCTATTCTTCATTTATCACCATGGATGTATAAAATGTAGATAAATAGGACTTGGTCTGAGGGACTTGCTGTGGAAGGAGCTAAGAAAGGGCAAAGTAGATGGGACAACTTCTTAGTAGCTAAATGTCTTTGGACACTGTCAATCATCCAGGTTGTCCCCTAAGGGGCTGTTTTTCAAAAGGCAACTGGACTTTCTTATCTTCAAGAACTGAAGAAGCTTCTTGGATAAGAAATGAAACATTTTCAAAGGAAAATACTGAGAAAGTCAAGCTGCCTTTTGGAAAAAGCACCTTTGGGACAACCATGACTTGGATCCATAAAGGTAGATCTTTCCTAAATTTCTTTTACCATAAGCTACTCCCTCTCTTCTCTGATGGTTTCCTAGGCAGTGTCTCCTCTCCCACTTTCCTCAAAGTTATCCATTACAACGAATCCAAATTAAGCAAATGTGACCCCCTGTGGATTTATTTGCATCATTGCTGAGTTCTTTATGTGACAGCAGGTGGCAATTGCGAATTTCCCCAGCATTAGCATGAACCCACTGACTGTACTATATGTATCAGTAGTAATGACAAAAATATTCTTGTGTCATATGTTTAATGACAAAAATGCAATGGATTCTGAATTATAACAGACTAAGTATTCGCATGTCTAGCCAGAATGAGAATACAAGTAGTCCTCATTTTGTGACTGTCTCATTTAGCAGTGGTTCACAGTTACAAGGATGATCAAAAAGTAAGTTTGGTACCGATCCTCACATCTGTGACCTTTGAGGTCTGTAAAGCAATCAATCAATTTTTACTATGCTTACAGACCAGCACTGAGGTCTGTAAAGCAAAAGAAAAGCTGAAGTATAATCAGAGGCAAGGCTGCATGTTCATTTTGTGATAGCTTTGCTTAACAACCTAGTTGCCGATCCCAATTATAGCTGATAAAGGAGGGCTCCTGTTCTGAGAACCTAAAGAATTAAGCAACCTGCTCAAGAAAACTTCAATATTTGCACAAGCTTAATATATAAGAAGTGTGGAAATACTGAATCATTGGCCCCTTCTCTATTGATATACATGCATAGAGTTTTTAATAATCATTTTGGATGTCGACATGACTTTTGTGTAAAATTCCTTCCAGCAGATAAGGACCCCAGAATAACACAAGCTATTCTAGAGTTTGCATTTGCAGCCAACAGAATCTGCAAGTTGCTAATGGCAATTTAATTCTGGGGCCTGGACAGTCAGTTTGGTATATTGGTTAAAGCAGGGGTCTTCAAACTTGGCCCTTTTATTACTTGTGGACTTCAATTCCCAGAATTCCTCAGCCAACATGGGGGAACTATGGCCCCTTCATGACTTGTGGACTTCAACTCCTAGAATTCCTCAGCTAGCGTACCTGGCTGAGGAATTCTGGGAGTTGAAGTCCAGAAGTCATAAAAGGGCCAGGTTTGAAGACCCCTGGGTGAAAGTACTAGGCTGAAAAACAGGAGATTGTGAGTTCCTGCCTTAGGCACACAAAACCAGCTGGGTGACTTTGGGCCAGTCGCTCTACCTCAGTTTTATGAAGAAGGAACTTGAGAGCCAAGAAAATCTTGCCAAGAAAAGTGCAGCGACTAATCCAGGCAGTCGCCAGGAGTCAAGAATGTCAAACACTCACAAACACACACAAAATGTGGGCCTGAGCTTTTGAACATATTGTGTAGAGCCGTGTTCTGCATAAAGCACTAGAGTGTTATATCATTTTTATCTTATTTAATTATGTACTGGCCTTGCTTCTTTTTCTTTTCTCTTTTCTCTCTTTATTTAATTTTTATTGTATCTAATTGAATTGTCCTGATGTCTGTGTGGGGGCTGTGACTTAGAATTGAGTAATTGTGTTGAATACGTGAGAAAGGAATTTAAAGCCAATGGATTTCTTGTAAGATAGAAAAGTGTGAAGATGCAGACCACACTTCCCCCCCCTCCCAAATTTAAGCGGCAAAACTAAAATTTGTGAACTGTGTTTGACAATAGCTGGTAAGCTGGAAAAAATATAAATTGCTTTTGCTGCTTCTGAAATGTTGGGAAGATAAGAAAAAGCTTTCTAAAATTTAAGCATTGACCTCCTTCTTCTATCACTTTTCCCCCTACGACTCAGACTTCTATCAGCCTCTAAAAGAGGCTTTCAAACAGGTTGTCTCTTACTCTTTCTCTGCAATAAATATGTAATCAATATAAAAAATAGATGAGAATTTGTGTCTCACCCTCTAAATGTTGGCTTAATGAAATCTCTCTACTTTCTACAAATCTTTCTACTGAAAGAGGAGCAAAAGCTGAGGAAACAGTTTTAATTCATTGTTCAAACGTTGAATTCTAATAATGCACTAGAAGACAGTTATACAATTTCAATAGCCAGATTTTTTGTTTCTTTTAAGTTTAAAATATAGGTATATTCATATGTCTGTTTATTTAGTTGTCAAGTTGTTATTTAGGTTTTATTGTAGCTTTTTCTTTTCTTTCTGTTCTCTTGGGATTTCAAAAAAAAAAAACATTTTATCCCTTTTCTCTCTTTATTTTCTCCTCCTGTTTCACATAATGAATATTTTAAAAATTTAGATAGATAGATAAATAGATAGGTAGATAGATATAAACAGACAGTATAACAGGTTAGTTTTTCCTTTAAAATATAGTATTTTATAGAATTGTAGTATCATCATATACTTATGTAGCTACTTAGTTTTAAACAGTATTACAAATTAACATCCAATGTTTTTCAAGAAAGGTTAATTGTAACATATACTGTTAAATAAATATTTATAAAAGCCAAAAGAAACACACAAGACTACAAGAAAAGCTCATATATCTTTTTCCAAAATGCCAAAAGATTGGAAATCCTTTGAGGGGGAAAAAATGGAAAATGTGTGGATAAGTAGTCGGATGAAATGTTTTGTGGCAGAAACCTTGAATGTTAGCACAGAATTGTTTATCTCCAAGTCACGCTTATGTATCTCTGCTGTCTGTTTTATGTGTGTCTATCCTATTGAGCTACTTATTAATATTATATCTATAAACAACTTTTAATTGCATCAGTTATGTGAACTTGAGACCCAGTGATACATGTGGTTCCAAAAAAACCTGATTGTGCCTGGCAGTCACTGACGTCACTACCACTTTGTTGTAACACTAATAATAATTTCCAATGGACTTACAAAGAACAATAATAATATATGTGGAGTAGTTAATTTTAATTGAAAAAAAAATCAATCTGAGTTTCTGTCCAAGCTTCATCCCTTTATTTACAATGTTTGCAGTGGCATTTCCCAATACAAAGCTTTAGTTGTATGTTAGGGTGATTAACAACAAAAGCTGGTGCTGCAAAAATGAGAAAGAAATATGCAATCTAGGAATAAGTTTTATTGTTTGTTTGTTTTAACATAACAGATCATGACTTGATCTGGACACAATACCGTGGTTGATGTGGCTGACATGCAAAGTTCCCATGTGTGAAATGCTTTAATCTCTGCCCGGCATACATTTGCTAACCCTGGAGGGATACAGGTAATCTTTGACTTGTTTAGTGACCATTTGAAGTTACAATGGCTCTGAAAAAAGGGACTTATGACCATTTTCACACCTACAACCGTTGCAGCATCCCCTTGTTCATGCGATCAAAATTCAGATGCTTGGCACCTGACTCATAGTTATGACGGTTGCAGTGTCCCAGGATCATGTGATCACCTTTTGGGACCTTCTGACAAGCAATGTCAATGGGGAAGCCAGATTCACTTAACAACCCTGTTACTTACTTAACAACTGCAGTGACTCACTTAACAAATGTGGCAAGAAAAGTTGTAAAATGAGGCAAAAGTCACTTAACAAATGCCTTGCTTGGCAACAGAAATTTTGGGCACAAATGCAATCGTAAGTGGAGAACTATGGGTATTCTGGCTCTTAGTCACAGCTTAAATGAGGAAGCTACCTTTTGCATTAATCCGTATTGTTGATGTTTGCTACCAACATTTTCTCCCCTACAAGCTGGGGCTTGCCTCTCAGATTTCGTTGTGTCTGTTTCTAATTTGCCTCCCGCTTCAGCTACCTTGTGCTCAGTTGAACTAAAAAAATCCGAAGGTGTATTGACTTAGCTCCGTACTTCTTTTATATTTCCTGCGCCAACCATGCCAGCTATTGATTGATTGATTATATGCAATCAAGCCAGTGTCAGCTCTCAGTGACCACATAGATTTTTCTCTAGCATGAAGGTCAAACTATATGAGATAACTACTATTGAGGAGCTGAAGACTTCTCATAATTTCTGCCCACATTGATCCTATGGGACTAGTCTTGCACTTATCACTGTTATAGCAACCCCACAGTCCCATGATCAGAATTTGGGCCCTTGGCAACCGGTATGCGCCTATGACATTGACTGCCCCTTGCAACCTTATCAGCCACTGTTCGAAGAGCAAAGTCCATGGGAGAAGTCAGATTTGCTTAATGTCCACATGATTCACTTAACAATGGCAGAGATTCACCTAACAACCATGACAAAAAAGCCTTGCTTAGCAATGAAAATTCGGGTCTTAATTGTGGTTGTAAGTCAAGGACCACCTGTATTTGGAGACATTTCTTCTATCTGAAGAGTTGCCGATCAAAAGCATCTGCAGAAGGGGTTAAAAAAGTCAAGACCATAAAATTGAAAGCCTTGACCTTTTTTTAAAAAAAAATGCACTGCATCTCCAACATACCTAAAAAAGCAGTAGCTAAAATAGTTTTCTTTCATAAAATTGCATAAAATTAGGAAAAACAGATTTTATGTAAATAATATCCACTTTCTCCCCCCCCTTTTTTTTTTTTGCAAATGAATATCCACTTTGTCGCTTAATTTTCCATTCAGTGAACAGAGGCTGGAGGAGAAAAGGATCAAGCTCAAACAATGTGCTAGAAGAACATCTGAAACCATCTAAGGTTACAGTCCTTCAGCAATGGGATTTCCAGAATAGTTAGAGGGATAACTGCAGGATGCATATTTTATTTATACAAAAGGAAGAGGACCCTGCATTTACACTTAAGATGAGCCACCAAAGAGAAAACTCATAAAATTCCTCTGCCTTCATTACCACATTTTCAGTGATAATAAGACATTGCTTCTACTGCAAATGTAAATTATTTAGAAGACAAAAATAGTATCTCTTTCACAAGCTACTTGGAACTTCTGGAAAACTTAATTTAAAAAAAAAAAACCTTTAAACTGGTGCATTGAGCAAACATCTCTCCAATGATAGATATTACATATAATACAGAACTATAGTGCCATTTGTTTGATTTTGATTCAGCGTGTTCTGGTTTATAAACAGCCAATGTTCTTAATTCTGATCCCCAGATACAAATATAAAATCTCATTTATCGGGTAGTATTTATCCCTAGCAAACTTTGTGGTTTTTTTTAAATATCTAGAGTAGTTATTCTGTTTTCAGGTTAAAAGAGCCCTGGTGGCACAGAGGTTAGAATGCAGAATTGAAAGAATTGCAGGCAAATTCTGCCCACAGCCTGAAGTTCAATCCTGACAGGGTTCAACGTTGCCTCAGCCTTCCATCATTCCAAGGTTGGTAAAATGAGGACCCGGCTTGTTGGGGGCAAATATGCTGACATTGGAAACCGTCCAGAGAGTGCTGTAAAGCACTATGGGGTGGTATATAAGTCTAAGTGCTATTGCTGTACTAGGGGAGGAGTTGAAATGTGGATTCTGTCAATCAACAGCAATGTTTCATTGCTTAAGATGAGAACATACGGGTAGTAACACTGCAAAAAGTGATAGCAACAAGAAGCCGTGATCTAGCTATGGTAAACAGTTGCTGATTCCTGGGAAGCATATCCTTGTAATGAAAGATCTCGGGTCATCCAGTCTGTGCAGCACATTTTAGGGTCAGTTTTGGAAGAGGATCTAAGTGTCTGTGAAATGAATGGATACATCCATTAGCATCAGTAGAGCAATCTCTCCTGAGCAGGAAAAAATAGAGCTTGGTTTGACAAAATGTGCTCTGTGGAAGCCCAGGCTTCTCTTCTGGGAGAAATTGTGAGAGGATCCTATGAGATTAATGGCAAAAGAAAAGAAAAAATCAAACAGCCAATTTTATACTAGAGTTTTTTATTAGGAGTTGTGGGGTTTAGTTTTAAAATCCTGCTTGGATGGGATGGTATAAGAGTCCTGCCTTGAGCAAGAGGTTGGACTAGAAGTCCTCCAAGGTTCCTTCCAGCTCTATGACTCTATGATTCCATGACTTCCTGATTCCAGTGCAACATTCCATTTGTTTTCAATCACACCAGGCTGTAGTAAAATGATGATTTCCCTAGGTGTGCTGCCTTGAGGGTCTTCAAGGACAAGACTGTACATGATCAATCAATCAGAACAGAGCTGGAAGGGACCTTGGAGGTCTTCTAGTCCAACCCCTTGCTCAAGCAGGAGACCCTACACCATTTAAGACAGGTGGCTGTCCAATTTCTTCTTAAAAGCCTCCAGTGATGGAGCACCCACAACTTCTGGAGGCAAGCCATTCCACTGATTAATTGTCCTTACTGTTAGGAAGTTTCTCCTTAGTTCCAAGTTGCTTCTCTCCTTGATTAGTTTCCATCCATTGTTTCTTGTCCTGCCCTTTGGTGCTTTGGAAAATAAGTTGACCCCCTCTTCTTCGTGGCAGGCCCTCAAATACTGGAATACTGCTATTATCTCACCCCTAATCCCTCTTTTCTCTAGACTGGCCATACCCAATTCCAGTAACTGTTCTTCATATGTTTTTGCCTCCAGGCCTTTGATCATCTTAGTTGCTCTTCTTTGCACTTTTTCCCAAAGTCTCAACATCTTGCAGTATTACAGGTGTGGCCTTACTAAAGCTTTAGAAAGTGGTACTAATACTTCACGTGATTTGGATTCTATGCCTATGTTTACGCGGCCAAGGATTGCATTGGCTTTTTTAGCTGGTGCTGCACAGTACGGCAGCAGCCAAAAAACAAATTCAAACACATACACAAGTGCATTTGTCTCTGGGAAATCGTTGACCTAACATTCCTTCAATGGCATAAAAATGTTAGGTACAATGTGGATATCCTGGCAATGTATTAAGACCATATTTTTATGAGTGCTCCTTGGCACATACTCTCTAGTTCGAGGAGCAAGAAAAACATATTGTGGGTTTAGCTATTGGTTTATAATTGGATTATGCTGGCAGAAAGAGGAAAAAAACAACTAAAGGTAATTATAGCCACGGGGAACGTCATTCAAGAACAGCAGGAATGGGAAACCGATATTGTTGAGCCACCACTGGTAGCATTTGTCTTAATTTGGGCCAACCACATTAGCATACCTCGGAAGACATCAAGCCCTCAAAGGAAGCATTAAGTTATTTGAGCTGAGTTATTTTCCTCCAACTTATTCTTCCAACTCTGTTATTCTGTTACCTTCTCCAAATTTCTTGTTCAACGTGAATCTCCCCTTGGCCATTTCTGCAAGCGGCTGCATCATAGGTTAGAGCAGATGACCAAGCACGCTAACCTCAACTGTTTACAGGCTAACTGTACTTGTGAGATGAGGTTCTGTTGAAGGAAAGGTTTTCATAAAATAAGGAAAACTATTAAAAGTGTCCTTGAAAGAGGAGGAGGTGGCCAGCTTCAGACTTGGGGGAGCCTCTTTATTTATTTTTTTAATTAAAATCCCAAGGTCTATTCGTGAATCAAGAGATACAATCTTCACGGCGTCCTTTTGAGGCAGATCAAGCTGGAACTAAGAATGGAACTGTAAAATGACAGGTCAGGAGAGCAAGGCTATTACCCATGACAGTCAGAGCACTGAAGAAGAGGCCAACTTCCACGGGAGGGAAGCTATGCAATGGTTGAAATGATCAAATAAATCAATAGCTTACCTGAAAGGCAGTAGAACAAACCACTTAAAATATAATGCTAGGGAACTATTTCAGTATTTTTTTTTTCACACCCTCCCATTTGCTAAGCCATTAAATTCTCTGGACAGAAAACTATGGGCAGGTGTCAAATGAGCTTTTCAGAAAAGTCCTTCTGGCTTCCCAAGGGTCATGAACAGTGATGACCTGCATGCGGAAGTGCAGATCTCTGCCTGGGTGGCCATAAGGGCGGTATAAAAATATAATAAATAAATAAATAAATAAATAAATAAATAAATAAATAAATAACCAGAAATTGAAACATAAAGCTCTGAAATTGTATTATATGTAGCTTAAGGAGAAGCAGTATGCTAATTCTTCTAATTTTATTCCCCAACCCATGTTTATAACTACAGCAAATAGTAAGAAAATATTTTACCCATGAAGAACATGAAGTTTTTGAGATAAGGCATCAGCTAGCACTAATAATGTTACCTACTTTGGGTAATGAAACATCTGCAAGAAAATAACCCAACTCAGAGAGCACCAAGGACCCCTCATTTCAACCCTGGCCTATAAATATTATCCTTTATCATCAGCTAACTGCTCTTTAGGGACGCGGTGGCTCAGTGGGTTAGGTCGCTGAGCTTGTCGATCAGAAGGTCGGCAGTTTGGCGGGTCAAATCCCGAGTGCCGCGTAACAGAGTGAGCGCCTGTTACTCGTCCCAGCTTCTGCCAACCTAGCAGTTTGAAAGCACGTAAAAATGCAAGTAGAAAAATAGGGACCACTATGGTGGGAAGGTAACAGCATTCTGTGCGCCTTTGGTGTCCAGTCATGCCGGCCACATGACCATGGAGACGTCCTCGGACAAGCACTGGCTCTTCGGCTTTGAAACGGAGATGAGCACCGGCCCCTAGAGTCGGAAACGAATAGCACGCATGTGCGGGGGAACCTTTACCTTTTATATGTTAATAGCAGCAGAACCTGTTTGGTCAGATTTAGTGCCAGTGTTGATACATGTTAACGTTGTTTAATATTAACCTTGGTTGGGGTTGGGGATTTTGGCTTAGAACTTTGTCTGTACCTAGACCACTTGGTTATCCAGACAATGTGGACAAACCTTTTGGATAAACCCAGAAAATGAGTGAATTCAACAGGTAGGAAGTAATGCTGCCCAGAATCAATTGGATTGAGATGGGCGGCTCTGGAAATTGAATGAATGAATGAACAAATGAATGAATGAATGAATGAATGCAATCATTTCTGTACCCCAAATGGCAATGGTTATGCTCCTAAAGGAAGTATCAGCAGATTTAAAGGCGTCTTAAAGGCTGAACAAGAATAAATTATTAGAAAAAATGTAACCAGGGAGCTTGGATAGAGGGTGGACAATGGGAATGGATGAACCACCAGAAAGCCTAATGAGGATGTTGAGATTTATGGGATAGTTCCCTGAGACAATACTGGACAACTGCTGAGAAATAGATGGAGTGGCCAATTATAATCTTGAAAAGAGAGAAACCTTACTACAATATTTGGTTGCTGATAAAACTTGAATGGATGCCCAAGACCCCACACCTAGAAGTCGGGGTGGCTCAGTGGCTGGAGATTGTCTCTGCTCCAGTGTTCAAGTCCTAGCACTGCGAGATGGGGTGAGCTCCCGTCACTCGTTCCAGCTTCTGCCCACCTAGCTGTTTGAAAGCATGTTACATGCAAATAGATAAATAGCTACCACTTCTGTGGGAAGACGAGCTGGCACTTTGTGTGGATGTTTAGAAACCTGCTGGTGCTGGACCTTCCCAGTTGCAACGCCCATTTGCCAGGTGGCTTGGTGGAGGGAGAGAGCCCTGGATGACACTGCAGGAAAGCTGCTTATTTTTCTTACTGGTGTGGAACTAGATCGCCCCCCGTGGCGCCTCTTGGGAAGTGCTTGAGAGCTAGCAGTCTTAGCTTCCAAACTACTAGTTTGCATTGGCATTGTAATCTCCTGGCGAATGTAACACTGAATTAAGCTAAACAAATAAATAACCCCACATCTGAAGAGACAATGATGTCTGGAGGAGGGTTCAAAACAGGCAAGATGGTTCTGCAGCATTGTAATGAAAGCTCCACCCTTTTGTACATAGATGCAATCATCTAAAAAAGGGGCGGGGCCTGTATCACCCTGCCCTGCCTGTCATCCTCCCAGCTTTTGTCTTCCTATGGATGGGACTGGGAGGCAAAATAAATGTATGCAATTCCAAAAAGAAAGCCTTGTTTATTGACCTCCACCCCCCACCCCACACCCCACACACACATCAGCCAGTCAGCCAGCAGCACCAATACAGTGGTAGGATGACATTTGATACAGCCTATTTTTAGTACATAGGTAAAGGTAAAGGTTCCCCCGCACATGCGTGCTAGTCGTTTCTGACTCTAGGGGCCGGTGCTCATCTCCGTTTCAAAGCTGAAGAGCCAGTGCTTGTCTGAAGACGTCTCCGTGGTCATGTGGTCAGCATGACTAGACGCCAGAGGCGCATGGAACGCTGTTACCTTCCCACCGTAGTGGTCCCTACTTGCAGTTTTACGTGCTTTCGAACTGCTAGGTTGGCAGAAGCTGGGACGAGTAACAGGCGCTCACTCTGTTACGCGGCACTCGGGATTCGACCCGCCAAACTGCCGACCTTCTGATCGACAAGCTCAGCGTCCTAACCCACTGAGCCCAGTCAATTTTTAACTCCGGAACACCCAAATGGCATCATGACATTAGCAAACTGAACAACAAAGAAGAAAATAACATGGGTGCTAGAACTGGAGGCAAGCAAAAAGCAAAGTACCTTAGATATCATCCTTCACATATCTTAGAATAAAAGTCAGAGTTATCAGATCTGGGACATTAGTGAGAAGTTTTAAAGAAAAATGAATCTTCCATGGGAGGCTTTTAAGAAAAGACTGAGCAGCCACCTGTTGGAAATAGTATAGGGTCTCCTGCCAGAGGAGGGGGTTGGACTAGAACAGGGCTTTTCAACCTTTTCACCCATTGTACCATTTTTATGATATGGCGACATCCGAGTACCACCAGTTGCCTAGCAATGTGTCAAACACCTGATGACCAAAAAAAAAGGAAAAAAGTGATGAAGTACAGGTAGTCCTCGACTTACAACAGTTTGCTTAGTGACTGTTCGAAGTTACAATGGCACTGGAAAAAGTGCCCCCCTCCCAAGCCACAGCCGAGCAAGAGACCTGCTTGCCCGCCCGGCGGAGCTTTTCCTCCTGACCGAGGTTTTCATTGTTGTGAGCATTTCTGTTGAGGATTGGCAGCGGGGGTGGGGTGGGGGGTGTTTGGTTTTTATTCCCCCCGTCTGCTGGGTGGTTGCAGCAGGTTTTGGTCACTTCACATGACCCTGGGACACTGTGACCATCATAAATATGAATCAGTTGCCAAGCATCTGAATGTAAATCACAAGACCCTGGAGATGCTGCAAGATTCCAGCTGATCGGCGCTTCTTCTGGGCTCAACAGAAGCGCCGGGATCAGCGCCGAGCTCCAGCTGGAGACTGGCACTGATCCTGGCTCTTCCGCTGAGCCATGACAGCCCTGCAGCTCCAGCCATCCCTCGCTCAGGCTTGTGTGGTGCTGCCACCGGTTCAGCTCATTCCCCTCCCCCACTACCACTTTTCTAGGATGGTCACGTACCACCTACCAGGTGCCAATGAACCACAGGTGGTACCTGTACCACTGGTTGAAAAGCCCTGGACTAGAAGACCTCCAAGTCCCATTCCAACTCTGATGTTCTATGTTGCAAGAAGGGCACAATCACAGATACCATTCTGACTTTTTGATTTCTCCCCCCCCCCCGCTCCCTGCAGACATCCTTATTCAGAAGAACAAAACACTAGCCTTTTCCAGAATGTTATATAAAAAAAAACCTGGAGAAAATGAAGAAATTCAGACTCTGCCTATTTGCATGAATCAGCATCCTGCTGACTGCGGCTTTTACTCATTCCCAATTTTTTTCAAGATTTCCCCCCACCCACTGAAAGATTAACTTCAGGTTAGCTAACTGATAGTTTTTCCATTCTTGTTTTTTTTTCTTTCTAGCAGATGCAACTCAAGGAGACAACTGAGTTCTTCCTAGCTGTCCTTGCCTTTAACTTCTTTGTAGAGCTTAAGCTAGGGATTCCACCTAATTTTTATGCATTTATTATGTTTTTAATGAAACTAAATCTTTAAAAGTTTATAAAACATGCAGTTTGGGCTTCTGTGCTGGATAAGACAATATTTGTTGGGCTCTGGAGTTATTTGACCCCAAGTTAAAAAATAACAGCCAGCCACAGAAAATAAAATCTGAACTAGCCCAGAGCCTTTTATGTTGACACTTTTTTTTCCCTTTTATCTTCAGTAGATATGTAATATATGTTTGGCAAGTTCATGAAAGCTTTTAAAGGAAGTGAATTAAGATCTTTAAGCGTTCCTCTGCACAAAGTATTTTTTTTTCCTTGACAGTCTGACCATTTCCATTTGATTCAAATCTATTCATTCACACCCAAAAATTATTGGGCAAAATCCAATTTAAGGTCAGCATCTCCCCCATGGTTGTGATTGCAGGAGAAGTGTTCAAGGCAGGCTTGAGGCTTCAGCAAGATCTTTTTAAAAGTTAATTTATGCCCAAGTCTGAAAATCTTGCCGTTTAATTTAGTTTGGCAGTAGTCCATCATGACAAATGCTACAGGCGCAAAGGAAAGGCATATTGACTTGCCAGGAGATATGCAATTAGGTTTTAAGAGAACTGAGAGTAGAAGGTGATGTGAAAACAGATTAAGTTTGGGGAAGTGGGCGGAAGATAACACAATGCATTTTAACTGAGACAAATGCAAAGTTATTCCTTTAAGGGAAGGGGGGAAAACTATTTTAAAGCTAACTAGACAACCCATACTCCATTGGGTCATCATTTCAGACATATTTCTTTACCTAAGAAGAGAAATAGAATGACTCAGGGCAGGCAAAAAATGCAGTGGGAACAGGAGTGACTTCTGACTGGCTTTCCTATTGAGTTTCCTTGTGGGAATCTGGCAGGGAGAATTGGAAATTTCACCTCCCTTCCCTTCCCAACAGGCAGGATGCAGGATGTAGGAGGGACAAGGGATTGCAAGAATGGCTGGGAAACTGTCACAGAACATTGAAAACAAAGAATACATATCCACAGCAGCAGTGCAGCAACAGCCAGTAGCACTGATGCAGCTACAACTCTCCCAAATTTTATTCCCTCAGGAGTCACGGGTCTCATATTTTTTGCGACATTCTGTAAGTTAGCCCATTTGAAGTACTTTGGTTCAAAAATGGATGCTTCATCATCCTAGCCAGTTAAAGGTCATGACAATGGGAGTTTTAGTAGTACATAGATGATCTTGTGTATGTTATTTGGCTGTTGGTTTTGTATCCTGCCTTTCCTTCAGAAACAAAAGGCAGCTTACATGGAGGAACTTCCTTCATTTTATCTTCACAACAACCCAGTCAGATAGTTTGAGGTGAGAGAGGTAGTGATTGATCCAAAGTCCTGCATAGATGTTCCATGGATGAAGTGAGGCTTGAACCTGGGTGTCCCTAGTAGTAACCTAACACTGCACCAAACCATTATCAAGATTTCTTCTTCAATGCATAGGATTCATGAAATGTGTCTTTAATCACAAAAGTGTGGGGGCACCAATGCACACCCCCATATTTACATATGAAAACACTTTAACAAACTGCACCTGGATGATAACCCAAAGGTGCAAGAAGGAGTAATATGTCCTACTGGCTTTGCTGCTCTGACTTTATAGTAGCATCCATGCCCATGGTTCATTTCCAACCATGGCAAATCTCCCACGACCTGTGTTGGATCCCCCAATCATCTAATGGGGCTTCCAAGCAACTGGGCCAGTGCCAGATGTGATATTGCTTTTAGTAGTATGGGGTTATGTATAAATCCCTAGTATAAGTTGAGAAGGGTTTGCGATGGCTCAGTGGTTAAAGACGCTGAGCTGACAGACTGGGCTTGAAACCTGAGCACTGTGTGACAGGGTGAGCTCCCGTTGTTTGCTCCAGCTCCTGCCAACCTAGCAGTCCAAAAGTATGAAAATGCAAGTAGATAAATAGGTACCACATTGGTGGGAAGGTAACAGCATTCTGTGCACCTCAGCTTATAGTCATGGTGGCTACAGAAATGACTTTGGCCAATGCTGGCTCCCTCAGTTAAGAAACCAAGATGAGCACTCCCCCCTAGAGTTGGACATGACTGCACAGAGGAAACCCTAACCTTTACAAACTGAGAAAAATACAAATTGTAAAGGAGATCCTCAAGTTTCACTTTGGCAAGTCTGTGGTTGTTGTGATTATTCATTCCAATCTGTTGGTTCACTCAGATCAAGCACCTGGCTTGCATAGAGAAGATTGAAATAGTATAAAACTTGATTTTCAGTATTATTTGCCTCTCAGCTGCAAACCTCTTGCCATTTTTTCTCCTCTCAGTGACTACGGGTATTCGATTTAGCCACATAGTTTTCCATGCGGCAGCGAGAACGAAGCCCGCACCATGTTTTATATCACATTGTGGCAATCGAGGTTCATTAATGAGTCTGGAAGATTGAGATTGGCTTGAAAGGCAAGACCTATACAAAACAATTAATTAAGAAAGTGAAAAACAAATGAACTTCTCAGAATGAAATTGGATCCCAAAGATGAGGTGGCAAAGCCCAGAAGGAAAGGATTCTAATTGAAAAATGGAGCTGGAAGACTTACAACCCAGCTTCTACATTATCTTATCAGAAAATTAGCACAATGTAATTTTTATGGTTTTTTTTTAAAACAGATGTTATTTTTAACCACATCAAAAAATCCCCACCTCCTGGCTATTGGCACAAACTGTCATAATTGCTATAATTTCAAGTCTCAACTGCCGAGTGACAGCTTTGATAGCTATCTTAGAGTCGGGATGTATTAGTAAGACAGCTGGGAGACGTATCTTTTCTCTGTGCATGTGTGTGTGTGTGTCTTGTACTAGATTTGGACTTCATTTGTGCTTATTATTTAATCTCCTTCTCGAGAAAGTATGAAAGAATGATCTTCCCATTTGCCACGCTGGAGGGAATCAGGAGGTTAATAATATTGAGGGAGGTAAAGTTGACTGCAATTAACGTACCAATTATACCTGTGCTTTCAAAGCAAAATTGTTTTATTTTACATTCCATAGTGAGTTCTGCCGTGTTTCAATACATCACTGAAACTTATATTAATGTGTTGAGACCTTATATATGAGATAAGCTAATGAAGCCCATTCTTATGAATTTAGCTGCACGGATACAAATCAATGAGAATCCATGAAATAATGTAATGAGATATACATTGTGAGAGCCAGATTGGTACGACATTAGCTAAAAACTGTGAGTTCTAGTCTCTACTTCAGCACAAAGCCAGTTAGATGACCTTGAGCCAGGCACTTTCTCTCGGTCCCAGGAAAGAGGCAATGGCAAACCACTTCTGGAAAAGCTTGGTAAGAAAACTGCAGATATTTATCCAGGCAGCCTTCAAGAATCAGATATGATTGAACAAAAAACCAAAAAAATAGCACCAGTCAATTTCTTTGATCTGACAGCAGATTTTTCTATTCTATTCTATTCTATTCTATTCTATTCTATTCTATTCTGTTCTGTTCTGTTCTGTTCTGTTCTGTTCTGTTCTGTTCTGTTCTGTTCTATTCTGTTCTGTTCTGTTCTGTTCTGTTCTGTTCTGTTCTATTCTATTCTATTCTATTCTATTCTATTCTATTCTATTCTATTCTATTCTATTCTATTCTATTCTATTCTATTCTATTCTATTCTATTCTATTCTATTCTATTCTTATTCCATGCCTCTTTAAAACACTTGGCAAAGAATAGGCTATTCTAATAGAAAATGGTGAAATGTGGGGATTTTATTGAGTGCTGTGCTTTGTCAAAAATATATGTATCTCAAACTTCAGACACAGAAGATATTGCACATCTTCTGTTTGACTGCCAACTATTTCCTTCATTAAAAGTACAATTCTTAGAGTCGCTACTTGACT